>NW_028259196.1:358357-716715 GCF_977971745.1 Zootermopsis nevadensis | reverse complement strand
AATTTTAAACATTATTCGAAAGTCAATTCTAAGATTCAAATATCTCCCGATCTGTAGGAATCTGAGAGACAAACCTTATGTCACTTTGAGGGAACGTATATGTCAACTTCCTGTCAGAGTCACGTCAATGTATGTCCAAGGGTTTTGAGGATACAGACATTTAAATTTTTAGAGATTATTCGAGAGTCAATTTTTAAAAGGCAAATATCTCCCGATCTTATTAATCTGAGAGACAAAACTTATGCCACTTTGAGGGAATGTATATGTCAACTTCATGTCATAGTCACGTCAATGTATGTCCAAGGGTTTGGAGGATAGAGACATTTAAATTTTTATAGATTATTCGAAAGTAAATTATTAAAATGCAAATATCTCCCGATCTGTAGGAATCTGAGAGACAAAACTTATGTCACTTTGAGGGAACGTATATGTAAACTTCCTGTCAGAGTCACGTCAATGTATGTCCAAGGGTTTGGAGGATAGGGACATTTAAATTTTTAGAGTTTATTCGAAAGTCAATTTTTAAAGGGCAAATATCTCACGATATGTAAGAATCTGAGATACAAAACTTATGTCACTTTAAGGGACCGTATATGTCAACTTCCTGCCAGAGTCACGTCAATGTATGTCCAAGTGTTTGGAGGAAAGAGACATTTAAATTTTTAGAGATTATTCGAAAGTCAATATTAAAAGGCAAATATCTCCCGATCTGTAGGAATCTGAGAGACAAACCTTATGTCACTTTGAGGGAACGTATATGTCAACTTCATGTCATAGACACGTCAATGAATGCGCAAGGGTTTGGAGGATAGAGACATTTAAATTTTTCGAGATTATTCTAAAGTCAATTTTTAAAAGGCAAATATCTCGCGATCTGTAGGTATCTGAGAGACAAAACTTATGTCACTTTGAGGGAACGTTTATGTCAACTTCCTGTCAGAGTCACGTCAATGTATGTCCAAGGGTTTGGAGGATAGAGACATTTAAATTTTTATAGATTATTCGAAAGTCAATTTTTAAAAGGCAAATATCTCCCGATCTGTAGGCAACTGAGAGACAAACCTTATGTCACTTTGAGGGAACGTATATGTCAACTTCCTGTCAGAGTAATGTCAATGTATGTCAAAAGGTTTGGTGGATAGAGACATTTGAATTTTTCGAGATTATTCGAAAGTCAATTTTTAAAATTCAAATATCTTCCGATCTGTAGGAATCTGAGAAAAAACTTATGCCACTTTGAGGGAACGCATATGTCATCTTCATGTCAGAGTCACGTCAATGTATGTCCAAGGGTTTGGATAGAGACATTTTAATTTTTATAGATTATTCGAAAGTCAATTTTTAAAGGCAAATATCTCCCGATCTGTAGGAATCTGAGTGACAAAACTTAAGTCACTTTGAAGGAACGTATATGTCAACTTCATGTCATAGTCACGTCAATGTATGTCCAAGGGTTTGGAGGATAGAGACATTTAAATTTTTAGAGATTATTCGAAAGTCAATTTTTGAAAAGGCAAATATCTCCTGATCTATAGGCACCTGAGAGACAAACCTTATGTCACTTTGAGGGAACGTATATGTCAACTTCTAGTCAGAGTCTCGTCAACGTATGTCCAAGGGTTTGTAGGATAGAGACATTTTAATTTTACGAGATTATTCGAAAGTCAATTTTTAAAAGGCAAATATCTCCCGATCTGTAGGAATCTAATAGACAAACCTTATGTCATTTTGAGGGAACGTATATGTCAACTTCATGTCAGAGTCTCGTCAATGTATGGCCAAAGGTTTGCAGGATAGAGACATTTGAATTTTTCGAGATTATTCGAAAGTCAATTTTTAAAAGGCAAATATCTCCCGATCTGTAGGAATCTGAGATACAAACCTTATGTCACTTTGAGGGAACGCAAATGTCAACTTCATGTCATAGTCACGTCAATGTATGTCCAAGGTTTGGAGGATAGAGACATTTAAATTTTTAGAGATTATTCGAAAGTCAACATTTAAAGGCAAATATCTCCCGATCTGTAGGAAACTGAAAGACAAAACGTATATCACTTTGAGGGAACTTATATGACAAATTCCTGTCAGAGTCACGTCAATGTATGTCCAAGGGTTTGGAGGATAGAGACATTTAAATTTTTAGAGATTATTCGAAAGTCAATTTTTAAAAGGCAAATATTTCCCGATCTGTAGGAATCTGAGATACAAAACTTATATCACTTTGAGGGAACGTATATGTCAACTTCCTGTCAGAGTGACGTCAATGTATGTCCAAGGGTTTGGAGGATAGAGACATTTATATTTTTAGACATTATTCGAAAGTCAATTCTTAGATTCAAATATCTCCCGATCTGTAGGAATCTGAGAGACAAACCTTATGTCACTTTGAGGGAACGTATATGTCAACTTCCTGTCAGAGTTACGTTAATGTATGTCCAAGGGTTTGGAGGATAGAGACATTTAAATTTTTAGAGATTATTCGAAAGTTAATTTTTAAAGGGCAAATATCTCCCGATCTGTAGGAATCTGAGAGACAAAACGTATGTCACTTTGAGGGTACGCATATGTCAACTTCCTGTCAGAGTCACGTCAATGAAGGTCCAAGGGTTTGGAGGATAGAGCCATTTAAATTTTTAGAGATTATTCGAAAGTCAATTTTTAAAGGCAAATATCTCCCGATCTGTAGGAATCTGAGAGACAACCCTTATATCACTTTGAGGGAACGCATATTTCAACTTCCTGTCAGAGTCACGTCAATGTATATCCAAGGGTTTGGAGGATAGAGACATTTAAATTTTTAGAGATTATTCGAAAGTCAATTATTAAAAGGCAAATATCTCGCGATCTGTAGGAATCTGAGAGACAAACCTTATGTCACTTTGAGGGAACGTATATGTCAACGTCCTGCCAGAGTCACGTCAATGTATGTCCAAGGGTTTGGAGAATAGAGATATTTAAATTTTTAGAGATTATTCGAAAGTCAATTTTAAAAGGCAAATATCTCCCGATCTGTAGGAATCTAAGAGACAAACCTTATGTCACTTTGAGGGACCGTATATGTCAACTTCATGTCATAGACACGTCAATGTATGTCCAAGAGTTTGGAGGATAGAGACATTTAAATTTTTCGAGATTATTCGAAAGTCAATTATTAAAAGGCAAATATCTCGCGATCTGTAGGAATCTGAGAGACAAAACGTGTGTCGCTTTGAGGGAACGTATATGTCAACTTCCTGTCAGAGTCACATCAATGTATGTCCAAGGGTTTGGAGGATAGAGACATTTAAATTTTTATAGATTATTCGAAAGTCAATTTTTAAAAGGCAAATATCTCCCGATCTGTAGGCAACTGAGAGACAAACCTTATGTCACTTTGAGGGAACGTATATGTCAACTTCCTGTCAGAGTAACGTCAATGTATGTCAAAAGGTTTGGAGGATAGAGACATTTGAATTTTTCCAGATTATTCGAAAGTCAATTTTTAAAATTCAATTATCTCCCGATCTGTAGGAATCTGAGACAAAACTTATGCCACTTTGAGGGAACGTATATGTCAACTTCATGTCTGATTCTTGTCGATGTATGTCCAAGGGTTTGGAGGATAGAGACATTTGAATTTTTAGAGATTATACGAAAGTCAATTTTTAAAAGGCAAATATCTCCCGATCAGTAGGAATCTGAAAGACAAAGCTTATGTCACTTTGAGGGAACGTATATGTCAACTTCCTGTCAGAGTCACGTCAATGTATGTCAAAGGGTTTGGAGGATAGAGACATTTGAATTTTTAGAGATTATTCGAAAGTCAATTATTAATAGGGAAATATCTCCCGATGTGTAGTAATCTGAGAGACAAACCTTATGTTACTTTGAGGGAACGTATATGTCAACGTCCTGTCAGAGTCACGTCAATGTATGTCCAAGGGTTTTGAGGATACAGACATTTAAATTTTTAGAGATTAATCGAAAGTCAATTTTTAAAAGGCAAATATCTCCCGATCTGTAGGAATCTGAGATACAACACGTATGTCACTTTGAGGGAACGCATAAATCAACTTCCTGGCTGAGTCACGTCAATGTATGTCCAAGGGTTTGGAGGATAGAGACATTTAAATTTTTAGACATTATTCGAAAGTCAATTCTAAGATTCAAATATCTCCCGATCTGTAGGAATCTGAGAGACAAACCTTATGTCACTTTGAGGGAACTTATATGTCAACTTCCTGTCAGAGATACGTTAATGTATGTCCAAGGGTTTGGAGGATAGAGACATTTAAATTTTTATCGATTATTCGAAAGTCAATTTTTCAAAGGCAAATATCTCCCGATCTGTAGGAATCTGAGAGACAAAACTTATGTCACTTTGAGGGAATTCAATTGTCAACTTCATGTCATAGTCACGTCAATGTATGACCAAGGGTTTGGAGGATAGTAACATTTAAATTTTTAGAGATTATACGAAAGTCAATATTTAGATTCAAATATCTCCCGATCTGTAGGAATCAGAGACAAAACTTATGTCACTTTGAGGGAACGTAAATGTCAACTTCCTGTCAGAGTTACATCAATGTATGTCCAAGGGTTTGGAGGATAGAGACATTTAAATTTTTAGAGATTATTCGAAAGTCAATTTTTAAAGGGCAAATATCTCCCGATCTGTAGGAATCTGAGATACAAAACTTATGTCACTTTGAGGGATCGTATATGTCAACTTCCTGTCAGAGTCACGGCAATGTATGTCCAAGGGTTTGGAGGATAGAGACATTTAAATTTTTAGAGATTATTCGAAAGTCAATTTTTAAAAGGCAAATATCTACCGATCTGTAGGAATCTGAGAGACAAAACTTATATCACTTTGAGGGAACGTATATGTCAACTTCCTGTCAGAGTCACGTCAATGTATATCCAAGGGTTTGGAGGAAAGAGACATTTAAAATTTTCGAGATTATTCGAAAGTCAATTTTTTAAAGGCAAACATCTCCCGATCTGTAGGAATCTGAGAGGCAAAAGTTATATCACTTCGAGGGAACGTATATGTCAAATTCCTGTCAGTATCACGTCAATGTATGTCCAAGGGTTTGGAGGATAGAGACATTTAAATTTTTATAGATTATTCGAAAGTCAATTTTTAAAAGGCAAATATCTCTCGATCTTAGGAATCTGAGAGACAAAACTTATGCCACTTTGAGGGAATGTATATGTCAACTTCATGTCATAGTCACGTTAATGTATGTCCAAGGGTTTGGAGGATAGAGACATTTAAATTTTTAGAGATTATTCGAAAGTCAATTTTTAAGATTCAAATATCTCCCGATCTGTAGGAATCTGAGAGACAAAACTTATGTCACTTTGAGGGAACGTATATGTCAACTTCCTGTCAGAGTTACGTCAATGTATGTCCAAGGGTTTGGAGGATAGAGACATTTAAATTTTTATAGATTATTCGAAAGTCAATTCGTAAAATGCTAATATCTCCCGATCTGTAGGAATCTGAGAGACAAAACTTATGTCACTTTGAGGGTATGCATATGTCAACTTCCTATCAGAGTCACTTCAATGAAGGTCCAAGGGTTTGGAGGATAGAGACATTTGAATTCATCGAGAATATTCGAAAGTCAATTTTTAAAAGGCACATATCGCCCGATCTGTAGGAATCTGAGAGACAAAACTTATGCCACTTTGAGGGAATGTATATGTCAACTTCATGTCATAGTCACGTCAATGTATGTAAAAGGGTTTGGAGGATAGAGACATTTAAATTTTTAGAGATTATACGAAAGTCAATATTTAGATTCAAATATCTCCCGAACTGTAGGAATTAGAGACAAAACTTATGTCACTTTGAGGGAACGTATATGTCAAATTCCTGTCAGAGTTACGTCAATGTATGTCCAAGGGTTTGGAGGATAGAGACATTTAAATTTTTAGAGATTATTCGAAAGTCAATTTTTAAAAGGGAAATATCTCCCGATCTGTAGGAATCTGATAGACAAAACTTATGTCACTTTGAGGGATCGTATATGTCAACTTCCTGTCAGAGTCACGGCAATGTATGTCCAAGGGTTTGGAGGATAGAGACATTTAAATTTTTAGAGATAATTCGAAAGTCAATTTTTTAAAGGCAAATATCTCCCGATCTGTAGGAATCTGAGAGACAACCCTTATGTCTCTTTGAGGGAACGCATATGTCAACTTCATGTCAGAGTCACGTCAATGTATGTCCAAGGCTTTGGAGGATAGAGACATTTAAATTTTTCGAGATTATTCGAAAGTCAATTTTTTAAAGGCAAATATCTCCCGATCTGTAGGAATCTGAGAGACAACCCTTATGTCTCTTTGAGGGAACGCATATGTCAACTTCATGTCAGAGTCACGTCAATGTATGTCCAAGGCTTTGGAGGATAGAGACATTTAAATTTTTCGAGATTATTCGAAAGTCAATTTTTTAAAGGCAAATATCTCCCGATCTATAGGAATCTGAGAGACAACACTTATGTCACTTTGAGGGACCGTATATGGCAACATCCTGTCAGAGTTTCGTCAATGCATGTCCAAGGGTTTGGAGGATAGAAACATTTAAATTTATCGAGATTTTTCGAAAGTTAATTAGTTAAAGGCAAATATCTCCCGATCTGTAGGAATCTGAGAGACAAACCTAATGTCACTTTGAGGGAACACATATGTCAACTTCATGTCAGAGTCTCGTCAATGTATGTCAAAGGGTTTGGAGGATAGAGACATTTGAATTTCTCGAGATTATTCGAAAGTCAATTTATGAAAAGGCAAATATCTCCCTATCTGTAGGCATCTGAGAGACAAACCTTATGTCACTTTGAGGGAATGTATATGTCAACCTCCTGTCAGAGTCACGTCAATGTATGTCGAAGGGTTTGGATGATAGAGACATTTAAATTTTTCGAGATTATTCGAAAATCAATTTGGGAAAGGCAAATATCTCCCGATCTGTAGGAATCTAAGAGACAAAACGTATGTCACTTTGAGGGAACGCATATGTCAACTTCATGTCAGAGTCACGTTAATGTATGTCCAAGGGGTTGGAGGATAGAGACATTTAAATTTTTCGAGATTATTCGAAAGTCAATTATTAAAAGGCAAATATCTCCCGATCTGTAGTAATCTGAAAGACAAACCTGATGTCACTTTGAGGGAACATATATGTCAACGTCCTGTCAGGGTCACGTTAATGTATGTCCAAGGGGTTGGAGGATAGAGACATTTAAATTTTTCGAGATTATTCGAAAGTCAATTATTAAAAGGCAAATAACTCCCGATCTGAAGGAATCTGAGATACAAAACGTATGTCACTTTGAGGGAAGGCATATGTCAACTTCCTGTCATAGACACGTCAATGTATGTCCAAGGGTTTGGAGGATAGAGACATTTAAATTTTTAGAGATTATTCGAAAGTCAATTTTTAAAAGGCAAATATCTCCCGATCTGTAGGAATCTGAGAGACAACCCTTATGTCACTTTGAGGGAACGCATATATCAACTTCATGTCAGTGTCACGTCAATGTATGTCCAAGGGTTTGGAGGATAGAGACATTTAAATTTTTCGAGATTATTCGAAAGCCAATTATTTAAAGGCAAATATCTCCCGATCTGTAGGAATCTGAGAGACAAAACTTATGTCACTTTGAGGGAACGTAAATGTCAACTTCCTGTCAGAGTTTCGTTAATGCATGTCCAAGGGTTTGGAGAATAGAAACATTTTAATTATTCGAGATTATTCGAAAGTCAATGAGTTAAAGGCAAATATCTCCCGATCTGTAGGAATCTGAGAGACAACCCTTATGTCACTTTGAGGGAACGCATATGTCAACTTTACGTCAGAGTCACGTCAATGTATGTCCAAGGGTTTGGAGGATAGAGACATTTAAATTTTTCGAGATTATTCGAAAGTCAATTTTTTAAAGGCAAATATCTCACGATCTGTAGGAATCTGAGAGACAAAACTTATGTGACTGTGAGGGAACGCATATGTCAACTTCATGTCAGAGTCTCCTTAATGTATGTCCAAGGGTTTGGAGGATAGAGACTTTTGAATTTTTCGACATTATTCGAAAGTCAATTTTTAAAAGGCAAATATCTCCCTATCTGTAGGCATCTGAGAGACAAACCTTATGTCACTTTGAGGGAACGTATATGTCAACTTCATGTCATAGTCTCGTCAATGTATATTCCTAGGGTTTAAGGGATAGAGACATTTGAATTTTTCGAGATTATTCGAAAGTCAATTATTTAAAGGCAAATATCTCACGATCTGTAGGAATCTGAGAGACAAAACTTATGTGACTGTGAGGGAACGCATATGTCAACTTCATATCAGAGTCTCCTTAATGTATGTCCAAGGGTTTGGAGGATAGAGACTTTTGAATTTTTCGAAATTATTCGAAAGTCAATTTTTAAAAGGCAAATATCTCCCTATCTGTAGGAATCTGTGAGACAAACCTTATGCCACTTTGATGGAACACATATGTCAACTTCATGTCAGAGTCTCGTCAATGTATGTCAAAGGGTTTGGAGGATAGAGACATTTGAATTTCTCGAGATTATTCGAAAAACAATTTATGAAAAGGCAAATATCTCCCTATCTGTAGGCATCTGAGAAACAAACCTCATGTCACTTTGAGGGAATGTATATGTCAACCTTCTATCAGAGTCACGTCAATGTAGGTCCAAGGGTTTGGAGGATAGAGACATTAAAATTTTTCGAAATTATTCTAAAGTCAATTATTAAAGGGCAAATATCTCCCGATCTGTAGGCATCTGAGAGACATACCTTATGTCACTTTGAGGGAACGTATATGTCAACTTCGTGTCAGAGTATCGTCAATGTACGTCCAAGGGTTTGGAGGATAGAGACATTTAAATTTTTAGAGATTATTCGAAAGTCAATTTTTAAAAGGCAAATATCTCCCGATCTGTAGGAATCTAAGAGACAACCCTTATGTCTCTTTGAGGGAACTCATATGTCAACTTCATGTCAGAGTCACGTCAATGTATGTAGAAGGCTTTGGAGGATAGAGACATTTAAATTTTTCGAGATTATTCGAAAGTCAATTTTTAAAGGCAAATATCTCCCGATCAATAGGAATCTGAGATACAAAACTTATGTCACTTTGAAGGACCGTATATGGCAACATCCTGTCAGAGTTTCGTCAATGCATGTCCAAGGGTTTGGAGGATAGAAACATTTTAATTTATCGAGATTTTTCGAAAGTCAATTAGTTAAAGGCAAATATCTCCCGATCTGTAGGAATCTGAGAAACAAACCTTATGTTACTTTGAGGGAACACATATGTCAACTTCATGTCAGAGTCTCGTCAATGTATGTCAAAGGGTTTGGAGGATAGAGACATTTAAATTTTTCGAGATTATTCGAAAGCCAATTCTGTAAAGGCAAATATCTCCCTATCTGTAGGCATCTGAGAGACAAACCTTATGTCACTTTGAGGGAACGTATATGTCAACTTCATGGCATAGTCTCGTCAATGTATATTCCTAAGGTTTAAGGGATAGAGACATTTGAATTTTTCAAGATTATTCGAAAGTCAATTATTTAAAGGCAAATATCTCCCGATCTGTAGGAACCTGTGAGACAAACCTTATGCCACTTTGAGGGAACACATATGTCAACTTCATGTCAGAGTCTCGTCAATGTATGTCAAAGGGTTTGGAGGATAGAGACATTTGAATTTCTCGAGATTATTCGAAAAACAATTTATGAAACGGCAAATATCTCCCTATCTGTAGACATCTGAAAACAAACCTCATGTCACTTTGAGGGAATGTATATGTCAACCTCCTGTCAGAGTCACGTCAATGTATGTCCAAGGGTTAGGAGGATAGAGACATTTAAATTTTTCGAGATTATTCGAAAGTCAATTATTAAAGGGCAAATATCTACTGATCTGTAGGCATCTGAGATACAAACCTTATGTCACTTTGAGGGAACTTATCTGTCAACTTCATGTCAGTGTCTCGTCAATTTATGTCCAAGGGTTTGGAGGATAGAGACATTTGAATTATTCGAGATTATTCGAAAGTCAATTATTAAAGGGCAAATATCTCCCGATCTGTAGGAATCTGAGAGACAAACCTAATGTCACTTTGAGGGAACGTATATGTCAACTTCCTGTCAGAGTCACGTCAATGTATGTCTAAGGGTTTGGAGTATAGAGACATTTTAATTTTTAGAGATTATTCGAAAGACAATTTTTAATAGGCAAATATCTCCCGATCTGTAGGAATCTGAGAGACAAAACATATGTCTCTTTGAGGGAACGTATATGTCAATTTCCTGTCAGAGTCTCGTCAATGTATGTCAAAGGGTTTGGAGGATAGAGACAATTGAATTTTTCGAGATTCTTCGAAAGTCAAGTTATGTAAAGGCAAATATCTCCCTATCTGTAGGCATCTGAGAGACAAACCTTATGTCACTTTGAGGGAATGTATATGTCAACCTTCTATCAGAGTCACGTCAATGTAGGTCCAAGGGTTTGGAGGATAGAGACATTTAAATTTTTCGAAATTATTCTAAAGTCAATTATTAAAGGGCAAATATCTCCCGATCTGTAGGCATCTGAGAGACATACCTTATGTCACTTTGAGGGAACGTATATGTCAACTTCGTGTCAGAGTATCGTCAATGTATGTAGAAGGCTTTGGAGGATAGAGACATTTAAATTTTTCGAGATTATTCGAAAGTCAATTTTTAAAGGCAAATATCTCCCGATCAATATGAATCTGAGAGACAAAACTTATGTCACTTTGAAGGACCGTATATGGCAACATCCTGTCAGAGTTTCGTCAATGCATGTATAAGGGTTTGGAGGATAGAAACATTTAAATTTATCGAGATTTTTCGAAAGTCAATTAGTTAAAGGCAAATATCTCCCGATCTGTAGGAATCTGAGAAACAAACCTTATGTTACTTCGAGGGAACACATATGTCAACTTCATGTCAGAGTCTCGTCAATGTATGTCAAAAGGTTTGGAGGATAGAGACATTTGAATTTCTCGAGATTATTCGAAAGTCAATTTATCAAAAGGCAAATATCTCCCTATCTGTAGGCATCTGAGTGACAAACCTCATGTCACTTTGAGGGATTGTATATGTCAACCTCCTGTCAGTGTCACGTCAATGTATGTCCAAGGGTTTGGAGGATAGAGACATTTAAATTTTTCGAAATTAATCCAAAGTCAATTTTTAAAGGGCAAATATCTCCCGATCTGTAGGAATATGAGAGACAAAACTTATGTCACTTTGAGGGAACGCATGTGTGACCTTCATGGCATAGTCATGTCAATGTATGGCCAAGGGTTTGGAGGATAGAGATATTTAAATTTTATAGATTACTCGAAAGTCAATTTTTAAAAGGCAAATATCTTCCGATCTGTAGAAATCTGAGAGACAAACCTTATGTCACTTTGAGGGAACGTATATGTGAACTTCCTGTCAGAGTCACGTCAATGTATGTCCAAGGGTTTGGAGGATAGAGACATATTAATTTCTTGAGATTATTTGAAAGTCAATTTGTGAAAAGCAAATATTTCCCGATCTGTACTAATCTGAGACACAAAACTTATGTCACTTTGAGGGAACGTATATGTCAACTTCATGTCATAGTCACGTCAATGTATGTCCAAGGGTTTGGAGGATAGAGACATTAAAATTTTTAGAGATTATTTAAAGTCAATTCTTTAAAGGAAAATATCTCTCGATCTGTAGGAATATGAGAGGAAAAACACATGTCACTTTGAGGGACCGTATATGTCAACTTCCTGTCAGAGTCACGTCAAAGTACGTCCGAGGGTTTGGAGGATAGAAAGATTTTAATTTTTCGAGATTATTCGAAAGTCAATTTATGAAAAGGCAAATATCTCCATATCTGTAGGCATCTTAGAGACAAACCTGATGTCACTTTGAAGGAATGTATATGTCAACCTCCTGTCAGAGTCACGTCAATGTATGTCCAAGGGTTTGGAGGATAGAGACATTTAAATTTTTAGAGATTATTCGAAAGACAATATTTAAAGGCAAATATCTCCCGATCTGTAGGAATCTGAGTGACAAAACGTATTTCATATTGAGGGAACGTATATGTCAATTTCCTGTCAGAGTCTCGTTAATGTATGTCAAAGGGTTTGGAGGATAGAGACATTTGAATTTTTTGAGATTATTCGAAATCAAATTTATGAAAAGGCAAATATCTCCCTATCTGTAGGCATCTGAAAGACAAACTTTATGTCACTTTGAGGGAATGTATATGTCAACCTCCTGTCAGAGTCTTGTCAATGTATGTCGAAGGGTTTGGATGATAGTGACATTTAAATTTTTCGAGATTATACGAAAGTCAATTATTAAAGGGCAAATATCTCCCGATCTGTAGGCATCTGTGAGACAAACCTTATGTCACTTTGAAGGAACGCATATATAACTTAATGTCAGAGTCTCGTCAATGTATGTCCAAGGGTTTGGAGGATAGAGACATTTGAATTTTTCGAGATTATTTGAAAGTCAATTATTAAAGGGCAAATATCTCCCGATCTGTAGGAATCTGAGAGACAAAACTTATGTCACTTTGAGGGAACGAATATGTCAACTTCATGTCTTAGTCACGTCAATGTATGTCCAAGGGTTTGGAGTATAGAGACATTTTAATTTTTCGAGGTTATTCGAATGTCAATTTTTAAAATGCAAATATCTCCCGATCTGTAGGAATCTGAGAGACAAAACTTATGTCACTTTGAGGGAACGTATATGTAAACTTCCTGCCATAGTCACATCAATGTATGTCCTAGGGTTTGGAGGATAGAGACATTTAAATTTTTTGAGATTATTCGAAAGTCAATTATTAAAGGGAAAATATCTCCCGATCTGTAGGAATCTGAAAGACAAACCTTATGTCACTTTGAGGGAATGTATATGTCAAAATCCTGTCAGAGTCACGTCAATTTATTTCCAAGGGTTTGGTGGATAGAGACATTTAAATTTTTAGAGATTATTCGAAAATCAATTTGTGAAAGGCAAATATCTCTCGATCTGTATGAATCTGAGAGACAAACCTTATGTCACTTTGAGGGAACGTATATGTCAACGTCCTGTCAGAGTCACGTCAATGTATGTCCAAGGGTTTGGAGGATAGAGACATTTAAATTATTAGAGATTAATCGAAAGTCAATTTTTAAAAGGCAAATATCTCCCGATCTGTAGGAATCTGAAAGACAAAACTTATGCCACTTTGAAGGAACGTATATGTCAACTTCCTGTCAGAGTTACGTTAATGTATGTCCAAGGGTTTGGAGGATAGAAACATTTAAATTTTTCGAGATTATTCGAAAGTCAATTAGTTAAAGGCAAATATCTCCCGATCTGTAGGAATCTGAGAGACAACCCTTATGTCACTTTGAGGGAACGCATATGTCAACTTTATGTCCGAGTCACGTCAATGTATGTCCAAGGGTTTGGAGGATAGAGACATTTAAATTTTTCGAGATTATTCGAAAGTCAATTTTTTAAAGGCAAATATCTCACGATCTGTAGGAATCTGAGATACAAATCTTATGTGACCTTGAGGGAACGCATATGTCAACTTCATGTCAGAGTCTCCTTAATGTATGTCCAAGGGTTTGGAGGATAGAGACTTTTGAATGTTTCGACATTATTCGAAAGTCAATTATTAAAAGGCAAATATCTCCCTATCTGTAGCCATCTGAGAGACAAACCTTATGTCACTTTGAGGGAACGTATATGTCAACTTCATGTCATAGTCTCGTCAATGTATATTCCTAGGGTTTGGGGGATAGAGACTTTTGAATTTTTCGAGATTATTCGAAAGTCAATTATTAAAAGGCAAATATCTCCCGATCTGTATTAATCTGAGAGACAAACCTTATGCCACTTTGAGGGAACACATATGTCAACTTCATGTCAGAGTCTCGTCAATGTATGTCAAAGGGTTTGGAGGATAGAGACATTTGAATATCTCGAGATTATTCGAAAGTCAATTTATGAAAAGGCAAATATCTCCCTATCTGTAGGCATCTGAGAGTCAAACCTCATGTCACTTTGAGGGAATGTATATGTCAACCTCCTGCCAGTGTCACGTCAATGTATGTCCAAGGGTTTGGAGGATAGAGACATTTAAATTTTTCGAAATTAATTGAAAGTCAATTTTTAAAGGGCAAATATCTCCCGATCTGTAGGAATATGAGAGACAAAACTTTTGTCACTTTGAGGGAACGTGTATGTCAATTTCCTGTCAGAGTCTCGTCAATGTATGTCAAAGGGTTTGGAGGATAGAGACATTTGAATTTTTGGAGATTATCCGAAATCAAATTTATGAAAAGGCAAATATCTCCCTTTCTGTAGGCATCTGAGAGACAAACCTTATGTCACTTTGAGGGAATGTATATGTCAACCTCCTGTCAGAGTCACGTCAATGTATGTCGAAGGGTTTGGATGATAGAGACATTTAAATTTTTCGAGATTATTCGAAAGTCAATTTGGGAAAGGCAAATATCTCCCGATCTGTAGGAATCTAAGAGACAAAACGTATGTCACTTTGAGGGAACGCATATGTCAACTTCATGTCAGAGTCACGTTAATGTATGTCCAAGGGGTTGGAGGATAGAGACATTTAAATTTTTCGAGATTATTCGAAAGTCAATTTTTGAAAAGGCAAATATGTCCCGATCTGTAGGAATCTGAGAGACGAAACTTATTTCACTTTGAGGTAACGTATATGTGAACTTTCTGTCAGAGTCTCGTCAATGTATGTCCAAGGGTTTGGAGGATAGAGACATTTGAATTTTTTGAGATTACACGAAAGTCAATTCTTAAAAGGCAAATATCTTCCGATCTGTATTAATCTGAGAGACAAAACTTATGTCACTTTGAGGGATCGTAAATGTCAACTTCATGTCATAGTCTCGTCAATGTATATTCCTAGGGTTTGCGGGATAGAGACATTTGAATTTTTCGAGATTATTCGAAAGTCAATTATTAAAAGGCAAATATCTCCCGATCTGTGGGAATCTGACAGACAAACCTTATGCCACTTTGAGGGAACACATATGTCAACTTCATGTCAGAGTCTCGTCAATGTATGTCAAAGGGTTTGGAGGATAGAGACATTTGAATTTCTCGAGATTATTCGAAAGTCAATTTATGAAAAGGCAAATATCTCCCTATCTGTAGGCATCTGAAAGACAAACCTTATGTCACTTTGAGGGAATGTATATGTCAACCCCCTGTCAGAGTCTTGTCAATGTATGTCGAAGGGTTTGGATGATAGAGACATTTAAATTTTTCGAGATTATTCGAAAGTCAATTATTAAAGGGCAAATATCTCCCGATCTGTAGGCATCTGAGATACAAACCTTATGTCACTTTGAGGGAACTTATCTGTCAAATAAATGTCAGTGTCTCGTCAATTTATGTCCAAGTGTTTGGAGGATAGAGACATTTGAATTTTTCGAGATTATTCGAAAGTCAATTATTAAAGGGCAAATATCTCCCGATCTGTAAGCATCTCAGAGACAAACCTAATGTCACTTTGAGGGAACGTATATGTCAACTTCCTGTCACAGTCACGTCAATGTATGTCTAAGGGTTTGGAGTATAGAGAAATTTAAATTTTTAGAGATTATTCGAAAGACAATTTTTAAAAGGCAAATATCTCCCGATCTGTAGGAATCTGAGAGACAAAACTTATGTCTCTTTGAGGGAACGTATATGTCAATTTCCTGTCAGAGTCTCGTCAATGTATGTCCAAGGGTTTCGAGGATAGAGACATTTGAATTTTTCGAGATTATTCGAAAGTCAATTTATGAAAAGGCAAATATCTCCATATCTGTAGGCATCTTAGAGACAAACCTGATGTCACTTTGAAGGAATGTATATGTCAACCTCCTGTCAGAGTCACGTCAATGTATGTCCAAGGGTTTGGAGGATAGAGACATTTAAATTTTTAGAGATTATTCGAAAGACAATATTTAAAGGCAAATATCTCCCGATCTGTAGGAATCTGAGTGACAAAACGTATTTCATATTGAGGGAACGTATATGTCAATTTCCTGTCAGAGTCTCGTTAATGTATGTCAAAGGGTTTGGAGGATAGAGACATTTGAATTTTTTGAGATTATTCGAAATCAAATTTATGAAAAGGCAAATATCTCCCTATCTGTAGGCATCTGAAAGACAAACTTTATGTCACTTTGAGGGAATGTATATGTCAACCCCCTGTCAGAGTCTTGTCAATGTATGTCGAAGGGTTTGGATGATAGTGACATTTAAATTTTTCGAGATTATTCGAAAGTCAATTATTAAAGGGCAAATATCTCCCGATCTGTAGGCATCTGTGAGACAAACCTTATGTCACTTTGAGGGAACGCATATATAACTTAATGTCAGAGTCTCGTCAATGTATGTCCAAGGGTTTGGAGGATAGAGACATTTGAATTTTTCGAGATTATTTGAAAGTCAATTATTAAAGGGCAAATATCTCCCGATCTGTAGGAATCTGAGAGACAAAACTTATGTCACTTTGAGGGAACGAATATGTCAACTTCATGTCTTAGTCACGTCAATGTATGTCCAAGGGTTTGGAGTATAGAGACATTTTAATTTTTCGAGGTTATTCGAATGTCAATTTTTAAAATGCAAATATCTCCCGATCTGTAGGAATCTGAGAGACAAACCTTATGTCACTTTGAGGGAACGTATATGTAAACTTCCTGCCATAGTCACATCAATGTATGTCCTAGGGTTTGGAGGATAGAGACATTTAAATTTTTTGAGATTATTCGAAAGTCAATTATTAAAGGGAAAATATCTCCCGATCTGTAGGAATCTGAAAGACAAACCTTATGTCACTTTGAGGGAATGTATATGTCAAAATCCTGTCAGAGTCACGTCAATTTATTTCCAAGGGTTTGGTGGATAGAGACATTTAAATTTTTAGAGATTATTCGAAAATCAATTTGTGAAAGGCAAATATCTCTCGATCTGTATGAATCTGAGAGACAAACCTTATGTCACTTTGAGGGAACGTATATGTCAACGTCCTGTCAGAGTCACGTCAATGTATGTCCAAGGGTTTGGAGGATAGAGACATTTAAATTATTAGAGATTAATCGAAAGTCAATTTTTAAAAGGCAAATATCTCCCGATCTGTAGGAATCTGAGAGACAAAACTTATGCCACTTTGAGGGAACGTATATGTCACTTCCTGTCAGAGTTACGTTAATGTATGTCCAAGGGTTTGGAGGATAGAAACATTTAAATTTTTCGAGATTATTCGAAAGTCAATTAGTTAAAGGCAAATATCTCCCGATCTGTAGGAATCTGAGAGACAACCCTTATGTCACTTTGAGGGAACGCATATGTCAACTTTATGTCCGAGTCACGTCAATGTATGTCCAAGGGTTTGGAGGATAGAGACATTTAAATTTTTCGAGATTATTCGAAAGTCAATTATTTAAAGGCAAATATCTCACGATCTGTAGGAATCTGAGATACAAATCTTATGTGACCTTGAGGGAACGCATATGTCAACTTCATGTCAGAGTCTCCTTAATGTATGTCCAAGGGTTTGGAGGATAGAGACTTTTGAATGTTTCGACATTATTCGAAAGTCAATTATTAAAAGGCAAATATCTCCCTATCTGTAGCCATCTGAGAGACAAACCTTATGTCACTTTGAGGGAACGTATATGTCAACTTCATGTCATAGTCTCGTCAATGTATATTCCTAGGGTTTGGGGGATAGAGACATTTGAATTTTTCGAGATTATTCGAAAGTCAATTATTAAAAGGCAAATATCTCCCGATCTGTATTAATCTGAGAGACAAACCTTATGCCACTTTGAGGGAACACATATGTCAACTTCATGTCAGAGTCTCGTCAATGTATGTCAAAGGGTTTGGAGGATAGAGACATTTGAATATCTCGAGATTATTCGAAAGTCAATTTATGAAAAGGCAAATATCTCCCTATCTGTAGGCATCTGAGAGACAAACCTCATGTCACTTTGAGGGAATGTATATGTCAACCTCCTGCCAGTGTCACGTCAATGTATGTCCAAGGGTTTGGAGGATAGAGACATTTAAATTTTTCGAAATTAATTGAAAGTCAATTTTTAAAGGGCAATATCTCCCGATCTGTAGGAATATGAGAGACAAAACTTTTGTCACTTTGAGGGAACGTGTATGTCAATTTCCTGTCAGAGTCTCGTCAATGTATGTCAAAGGGTTTGGAGGATAGAGACATTTGAATTTTTGGAGATTATCCGAAATCAAATTTATGAAAAAGCAAATATCTCCCTATCTGTAGGCATCTGAGAGACAAACCTTATGTCACTTTGAGGGAATGTATATGTCAACCTCCTGTCAGAGTCACGTCAATGTATGTCGAAGGGTTTGGATGATAGAGACATTTAAATTTTTCGAGATTATTCGAAAGTCAATTTGGGAAAGGCAAATACCTCCCGATCTGTAGGAATCTAAGAGACAAAACGTATGTCACTTTGAGGGAACGCATATGTCAACTTCATGTCAGAGTCACGTTAATGTATGTCCAAGGGGTTGGAGGATAGAGACATTTAAATTTTTCGAGATTATTCGAAAGTCAATTTTTGAAAGGCAAATATCTCCCGATCTGTAGTAATCTGAGAGACAAAACTTATGTCACTATGAGGGAACGTACATGTGAACTTCCTGTCAGACTCTCGTTAATGTATGTCCAATCGTTTGGAGGATAGAGACATTTAACTTTTTAGAGATTATTCGAAAGTCAATTTTTGAAAAGGCAAATATGTCCCGATCTGTATGAATCTGAGAGACGAAACTTATTTCACTTTGAGGTAACGTATATGTGAACTTTCTGTCAGAGTCTCGTCAATGTATGTCCAAGGGTTTGGAGGATAGAGACATTTGAATTTTTAGAGATTACACGAAAGTCAATTTTTAAAAGGCAAATATCTTCCGATCTGTAGGAATCTGAGAGACAAAACTTATGTCACTTTGAGGGAACGTAAATGTCAACTTCATGTCATAGTCTCGTCAATGTATATTCCTAGGGTTTGGGGGATAGAGACATTTGAATTTTTCGAGATTATTCGAAAGTCAATTATTAAAAGGCAAATATCTCCCGATCTGTGGGAATCTGACAGACAAACCTTATGCCACTTTGAGGGAACACATATGTCAACTTCATGTCAGAGTCTCGTCAATGTATGTCAAAGGGTTTGGAGGATAGAGACATTTGAATTTCTCGAGATTATTCGAAAGTCAATTTATGAAAAGGCAAATATCTCCCTATCTGTAGGCATCTGAAAGACAAACCTTATGTCACTTTGAGGGAATGTATATGTCAACCCCCTGTCAGAGTCTTCTCAATATATGTCGAAGGGTTTGGATGATAGAGACATTTAAATTTTTCGAGATTATTCGAAAGTCAATTATTAAAGGGCAAATATCTCCCGATCTGTAGGCATCTGAGATACAAACCTTATGTCACTTTGAGGGAACTTATCTGTCAAATTCATGTCAGTGTCTCGTCAATTTATGTCCAAGTGTTTGGAGGATAGAGACATTTGAATTTTTCGAGATTATTCGAAAGTCAATTATTAAAGGGCAAATATCTCCCGATCTGTAAGCATCTCAGAGACAAACCTAATGTCACTTTGAGGGAACGTATATGTCAACTTCCTGTCAGAGTCACGTCAATGTATGTCTAAGGGTTTGGAGTATAGAGAAATTTAAATTTTTAGAGATTATTCGAAAGACAATTTTTAAAAGGCAAATGTCTCCCGATCTGTAGGAATCTGAGAGACAAAACTTATGTCTCTTTGAGGGAACGTATATGTCAATTTCCTGTCAGAGTCTCGTCAATGTATGTCAAAGGGTTTGGAGGATACAGACATTTGAATTTTTCGAGATTCTTCGAAAGTCAATTTATGAAAAGGCAAATATCTCCCTATCTGTAGGCATCTGAGAGACAAACCTTATGTCACTTTGAGGGAATGTATATGTCAACCTCCTATCAGAGTCACGTCAATGTAGGTCCAAGGGGTTTGAGGATAGAGACATTTAAATTTTTCGAAATTATTCTAAAGTCAATTATTAAAGGGCAAATATCTCCCGATCTGTAGGCAACTGAGAGACATACCTTATGTCACTTTGAGGGAACGTATATGTCAACTTCATGTCAGAGTATCGTCAATGTATGTACAAGGGTTTGGATGATAGAGACATTTAAATTTTTAGAGACTATGCGAAAGTCAATTTAAAAGGCAAATATCTCCCGATCTGTAGGCATCTGAGAGACAAACCTTATTTCACTTTGAGGGAACGTATATGTCAACTTGCTGTCAGAGTCACGTCAATGTATGTCCAAGGGTTTGGAGGATAGAGACATATTAATTTCTCGAGATTATTCGAAAGTCAATTTATGAAAAGCAAATATCTCCCGATCTGTAGGAATCTGAGAGACAAAACTTATGTCACTTTGAGGGAACGTATATGTCAACTTCATGTCATAGTCACGTCAATGTATGTCCAAGGGTTTGGAGGATAGAGACATTTAAATTTTTAGAGATTATTCGAAGGTCAATTTTTAAAATGCAAATATCTCCCGATCAGTGGGAATCTTAGAGACAAAACTTATGCAGCTTTGAGGGAATGCACTTGTCAACTTCATGTCAGAGTCTCGTCAATGTATGTCCAAGGGTTTCGAGGATAGAGACATTTGAATTTTTCGAGATTATTCGAAAGTCAATTTTTAAAAGGCAAATATCCCCCGATCTGTAGGAATCTGAGAGACAAAACTTATGTCACTTTGAGGGAACGTATATGTCAACTTCATGTCATAGTCACGTCAATGTATGTCCAAGGGTTTGGAGGATACAGACATTTAAATTTTTAGAGATTATTCGAAAGTCAATTTTTAAAGGCAAATATTTCTCGATCTGTAGGAATATGAGATGCAAAACTTATGTCACTTTGAGGGAACGTATATGTCAACTTCCTGTCAGAGTCACTTCAATGTAGGTCCAAGGGTTTGAAGGATAGAAACATTTTAATTTTTCGAGATTATTCGAAAGCAATTTATGAAAAGGCAAATATCTCTCTATCTGTAGGCATCTGAGAGACAAGCCTTATGTCATTTTGAGGGAATGTATATGTCAACATCCTGTCAGAGTCACGTCAATATATGTCCAAGGGTTTGGAGGATAGAGACATTTAAATTTTTAGAGATTATTCGAAAGACAATTTTTAAAGGCAAATATCTCCCGATCTGTAGGAATCTGAGAGACAAACCTTATGTCACTTTGAGGGAACGCATATATCAACTTCATGTTAGAGTCTCGTCATTGTATGTCCAAGGGTTTGGAGGATAGAGATATTTGAATTTTTCGAGATTATTTGAAAGTCAATTATTTAAGGGCAAATATCTCCCGATCTGTAGGCATCTGTGAGACAAACCTTATGTCACTTTGAGGGAACGCATATATCAACTTCATGTTAGAGTCTCGTCAATGTATGTCCAAGGGTTTGGTGGATAGAGGCATTTTAATTTTTCGAGATTATTCGAAAGTCAATTTTAAAATTCAAATACCTCCCGATCTGTAGGAATCTGAGAGACAAAACTTATGTCACTTTGAGGGAACGTATATGTCAACTTCATGTCATAGTCACGTCAATGTATGTCCAAGGGTTTCGAGGATAGAGACATTTTAATTTTTCGAGATTATGCGAAAGTCAATTTGGGAAAGGCAAATATCTCCCGATCTGTAGGAATCTGAAAGACAAAACGTATGTCACGTTGAGGGAACGTATATGTCAACTTCATGTCATAGTCACGTCAAAGTATGTCTAAGGGTTTGGTGGATAGAGACATTTAACTTTTTAGAGATTATTCGAAAGTCAATTTTTGAAAAGGCAAATATCTCCCGATCTGTAGGAATCTGAGAGACAAAACTTATTTCACTTTGAGGGAACGTATATGTCAACTTCCTGTCACAGTCACGTCAATGTATGTCCAAGGGTTTGGAGGATAGTGACATTTTAATTTTTCGAGATTATTAGAAAGTCAATTTTTGAAAAGGCAAATATCTCCCGATCTGTAGGAATCTGAGAGACAAAACTTATTTCACTTGAGGGAACGTATATGTTAACTTCATGTCAGAGTCACGTCAATGTATGTCCAAGGGTTTGGAGGATAGAGACATTTCAATTTTTCGAGATTATTAGAAAGTCAATTTTTAAAGGGGAAATATCTCCCGATCTGTAGGAATATGAGAGACAAAACTGATGTCACTTTGAGGGAACGCATATGTGACCTTCATGGCATAGCCATGTCAATGTATGGCTAAGGGTTTGGAGGATAGAGACATTTAAAATTTTAGAGATTACTCGAAATTGAATTTTCAAAAGGCAAATATCTTCCGATCTGTAGGAATCTGTGAGACAGAACTTATGTCACATTGAGGGAACGTAAATGTGAACTTCCTGTCAGACTCTCGTCAATGTATGTCCAAGGGTTTGGAGGATAGAGACATTTGAATTTTTCGAGATTATTCGAAAGTCAATTATTAAAGGGAAAATATCTCCCGATCTGTAGGAATCTGAGAGATAAACCTTATGTCACTTTGAGGGAACGCATATATCAACTTCATGTCAGAATCTCGTCAATGTATGTCCAAGGTTTTGGAGGATAGAGGCATTTTAATTTTTTGAGATTATTCGAAAGTCAATTTGTTAAAAGGCAAATATCTATCGATCTGTAGGAATCTTAGAGACAAAACTTATGCCGCTTTGAGGGAATGTACATGTCAACTTCATGTCAGAGTCTCGTCAATGTATGTCCAAGGATTTCGAGTATAGAGACATTTGAATTGTTCGAGATTATTCGAAAGTCAATTTTTAAAAGGAAAATATCCCCCGATCTGTAGGAATCTGAGAGACAAAACTTATGTCACTTTGAGGGAACATAAATGTCAACTTCATGTCATAGTCACGTCAATGTATGTCCAAGGGTTTGAAGGATAGAGACATTTAAATTTTTAGAGATTATTCGAAAGTCAATTTTTAAAAGGCAAATATCTCTCGATCTGTAGGAATATGAGAGACAAACATTATGTCACTTTGAGGGAATGTATATGTCAACCTCCTGTCAGAGTCACGTCAGTGTATGTCCAAGGGTTTGGAGGATAGAGACATTTAAATTTTTAGAGTTTATTCGATAGACAATTTTTAAAGGCAAATATCTCCCGATCTGTAGGAATCTGAGTGACAAAGCGTATGTCACTTTGAGGGAACGTATATGTCAATTTCCTGTCGCAGTCTCGTCAATGTATGTCAAAGGGTTTGGAGGATAGAGACATTTGAATTTTTCGAGATTATTCGAAAGTCAATTTATGAAAAGGCAAATATCTCCCTATCTGTAGGCATCTGAGAGACAAACGTTATGTCACTTTGAGGGAATGTATATGTCAACCTCCTGTCAGAGTCACGTCAAATTATGTCGAAGGGTTTGGATGATAGAGACTTAAATTTTTCGAGATTATTCGAAATTCAATTATTAAAGGGCAAATATCTCCCGATCTGTAGGCATCTGTGAGACAAACCTTATGTCACTTTGAGGGAAAGCCTATATCAACTTCATGTCAGAGTCTCGTCAATGTATGTCCAAGGGTTTGGAGGATAGAGGCATTTTAATTATTCGAGATTATTCGAAAGACAATTTTTAAAGGCAAATATCTCCCGATTTGTAGGAATCTGAGTGACAAAACGTATTTCACTTTGAGGGAACGTATATGTCAATTTCCTGTCAGAGTCTCGTCAATGTATATCAATGGGTTTGGAGGATAGAGACATTTGAATTTTTCGAGATTATTCGAAATCAAATTTATGAAAAGGCAAATATCTCCCTATCTGTAGGCACCTGAGAGACAAACCTTATGTCACTTTGAGGGAATGTATATGTCAACCTCCTGTCAGAGTCACGTCAATGTATGTCGAAGGGTTTGGATGATAGAGACATTTTAATTTTTCGAGATTATTCGAATGTCATTTTTTAAAATGCAAATATCTCCCGATCTGTAGGAATCTGAGAGACAAAACTTATGTCACTTTGAGGGAACACATATATGACCTTCATGGCATAGTCATGTCAATCTATGGCCAAGGGTTTGGAGGATAGAGACATTTAAATTTTTAGAGATTACTCGAAAGTCAATTTTTAAAAGGCAAATATCTCCCGATCTGTAGGAACCTGAGAGATAAACCTTAAGTCACTTTGAGGGAACGTTTATGTGAACTTCCTGTCAGAGTCTCATCAATATATGCCCAAAGGTTTGGAGGATAGAGACATTTGAATTTTTAGAGATTATTCGAAAGTCAATTATTAAAGGCAAATATCTCTCGATCTGTAGGAATCTGAGAGACAAAACTTATGTCACTTTGAGGGAACGCAAATTTCAACGTCATGTCAGAGTCTCCTCAAAGTATGTCCAAGGTTTTGGAGGATAGAGGCATTTTAATTTTTTGAGATTATTCGAAAGTCAATTTGTTAAAAGGCAAATATCTCTCGATCTGTAGGAATCTGAGAGACAAAACTTATGTCACTTTGAGGGAACGCAAATTTCAACGTCATGTCAGAGTCTCCTCAAAGTATGTCCAAGGGTTTGGAGGATAGAGACTTTTAAATTTTTCGAGATTATACGAAAGTCAATTTTTGAAACGGCAAATATCTCCCTATCTGTAGGCATCTGAGAGACAAAACTTATGTCACATTGAGGAAACGCATATGTCAACATCATGTTAGAGTCTCCTCAAAGTATGTCCAAGGGTTTGGAGTATAGAGACATTTAAATTTTTACAGATTATTCGAAAGTCAATTATTAAAAGGCAAATATCTATCGATCTGTAGGAATCTTAGAGACAAAACTTATGCCGCTTTGAGGGAACATAAATGTCAACTTCATGTCATAGTCACGTCAATGTATGTCCAAGGGTTTGAAGGATAGAGACATTTAAATTTTTAGAGATTATTCGAAGGTCAATTTTTAAAAGGCAAATATCTCTCGATCTGTAGGAATATGAGAGGCAAACATTATGTCACTTTGAGGGAATGTATATGTCAACCTCCTGTCAGAGTCACGTCAGTGTATGTCCAAGGTTTTGGAGGATAGAGACATTTTAATATTTCGAGATTATTCGAAAGTCAATTTTTTAAAGGCAAATATCTCCCGATCAGTAGGAATCTGAGAGACAAACCTTATGTCACTTTGAGGGAACGTATATGTCAACTTCATGTCAGAGTCTCGTCAATGTATGTCCAAGGGTTTGGAGGATAGAGACATTTGAATTTTTCGAGATTATTTGAAAGTCAATTATTTAAGGGCAAATATCTCCCGATCTGTAGGCATCTGTGAGACAATCCTTATGTCACTTTGAGGGAACGCATATATCAACTTCATGTCAGAGTCTCGCCAATGTATGTCCGAGGGTTTGGAGGATAGAGGCATTTTAATTTTTCGAGATTATTCGAAAGTCAATATTAAAATTCAAATATCTCCCGATCTGTAGGAATCTGAGAGACAAAACTTATGTCACTTTGAGGGAACATATATGTCAACTTCATGTCATAGTCTCGTCAATGTATGTCCAAGGGTTTGGAGGATAGAGACATTTTAATTTTTCGAGATTATTCGAATGTCAAATTTTAAAAGGCAAATATCTCCCGATCTGTAGGAATCTGAGAGACAAAACTTATGTCACTTTGAGGGAACGTATATGTAAACTTCCTGTAGGAGTCACATCAATGTATGTCCTAGGGTTTGGAGGATAGAGACATTTTAATTTTTCCAGATTACTCGAAAGTCAATTTGGAAAGGCAAATATCTCCCGATCTGTAGGAATCTGAGAGACAAAACGTATGTCACTTTGAGGCAACGTATATGTCAACTTCATGTCATAGTCCCGTCAATGTATGTCTAAGGGTTTGGTGGATAGAGACATATAAATTTTTAGAGATTATTCGAAAGTCAATTCTTAAAAGGCAAATATCTCCCGATCTGTAATAATCAGAGAGACAAAACTTATGTCACTTTGAGGGAACGTATATGTCAACTTCCTGTCAGAGTCTCGTCAATGTATGTCCAAGGGTTTGGAGGATAGAGACATTTTAATTTTTCGAGATTATTCGAAAGTCAATTTTTAAAATGCAAATATCTCCCGATCTGTAGGAATCTGAGAGACAAACCTTATGTCACTTTGAGGGAATGTATATTTCAACCTCCTGTCAGAGTCACGTCAATGTATGTCGAAGGGTTTGGATGATAGAGACATTTAAATTTTTCGAGATTATTCGAATGTCAATTTGGGAAAGGCAAATATCTCCCGATCTGTAGGAATCTAAGAGACAAAACGTATGTCACTTTGAGGGAACGCATATGTCAACTTCATGTCAGAGTCACGTTAATGTATGTCCAAGGGGTTGGAGGATAGAGACATTTAAATTTTTCGAGATTATTCGAAAGTCAATTTTTAAAAGGCAAATATCTCCCGATCTGTAGTAATCTGAGAGACAAAACTTATGTCACTATGAGGGAACGTACATGTGAACTTCCTGTCAGACTCTCGTTAATGTATGTCCAATCGTTTGGAAGATAGAGACATTTGAATTTTTCGAGATTATTCGAAAGTCAATTATTAAAAGGCAAATATCTCCCGATCTGTGGGAATCTGACAGACAAACCTTATGCCACTTTGAGGGAACACATATGTCAACTTCATGTCAGAGTCTCGTCAATGTATGTCAAAGGGTTTGGAGGATAGAGACATTTAAATTTCTCGAGATTATTCGAAAGTCAATTTATGAAAAGGCAAATATCTCCCTATCTGTAGGCATCTGAGAAACAAACCTCATGTCACTTTGAGGGAATGTATATGTCAACCTCCTGTCAGAGTCACGTCAATGTATGTCCAAGGGTTTGGAGGATAGAGACATTTAAATTTTTCGAAATTATTCGAAAGTCAATTATTAAAAGGCAAATATCTCCCGATCTGTAGGCATCTGAGATATAAACCTTATGTCACTTTGAGGGAACTTATCTGTCAAATTCATGTCAGTGTCTCGTCAATTTATGTTCAAGTGTTTGGAGGATAGAGACATTTGAATTTTTCGAGATTATTCGAAAGTCAATTATTAAAGGGCAAATATCTCCCGATCTGTAAGCATCTGAGAGACAAACCTAATGTCACTTTGAGGGAACGTATATGTCAACTTCCTGTCAGAGTCACGTCAATGTATGTCTAAGGGTTTGGAGTATAGAGAAATTTAAATTTTTAGAGATTATTCGAAAGACAATTTTTAAAAGGCAAATATCTCCCGATCTGTAGGAATCTGAGAGACAAAACTTATGTCTCTTTGAGGGAACGTATATGTCAATTTCCTGTCAGAGTCTCGTCAATGTATGTCAAAGCGTTTGGAGGATAGAGACATTTGAATTTTTCGAGATTCTTCGAAAGTCAATTTATGAAAAGGCAAATATCTCCCGATCTGTAGGAATCTGAGAGACAAAACTTATGTCACTTTGAGGGAACGTATATGTCAACTTCATGTCATAGTCACGTCAATGTATGTCCAAGGGTTTGGAGGATAGAGACATTTAAATTTTTAGAGATTATTCTAAAGTCAATTATTAAAGGGCAAATATCTCCCGATCTGTAGACAACTGAGAGACATACCTTATGTCACTTTGAGGGAACGTATATGTCAACTTCATGTCAGAGTATCGTCAATGTATGTACAAGGGTTTGGATGATAGAGACATTTAAATTTTTAGAGACTATGCGAAAGTCAATTTAAAGGCAAATATCTCCCGATCTGTAGGCATCTGAGAGACAAACCTTATGTCACTTTGAGGGAACGTATATGTCAACTTGCTGTCAGAGTCACGTCAATGTATGTCCAAGGGTTTGGAGAATAGAGACATATTAATTTCTCGAGATTATTCGAAAGTCAATTTATGAAAAGCAAATATCTCCCGATCTGTAGGAATCTGAGAGACAAAACTTATGCCACTTTGAGGGAACGTATATGTCAACTTCATGTCATAGTCACGTCAATGTATGTCCAAGGGTTTGGAGGATAGAGACATTTAAATTTTTAGAGATTATTCGAAGGTCAATTTTTAAAATGCAAATATCTCCCGATCAGTGGGAATCTTAGAGACAAAACTTATGCAGCTTTGAGGGAATGCACTTGTCAACTTCATGTCAGAGTCTCGTCAATGTATGTCCAAGGGTTTCGAGGATAGAGACATTTGAATTTTTCGAGATTATTCGAAAGTCAATTTTTAAAAGGCAAATATCCCCCGATCTGTAGGAATCTGAGAGACAAAACTTATGTCACTTTGAGGGAACGTATATGTCAACTTCATGTCATAGTGTCGTTAATGTATGTCCAAGGGTTTGGAGGATAGAGACATTTAAATTTTTAGAGATTATTCGAAAGTCAATTTTTAAAAGGCAAATATTTCTCGATCTGTAGGAATATGAGATGCAAAACTTATGTCACTTTGAGGGAACGTATATGTCAACTTCATGTCAGAGTCTCGTCAATGTATGTCCAAGGGTTTGGAGGATAGAGATATTTGAATTTTTCGAGATTATTTGAAAGTCAATTATTTAAGGGCAAATATCTCCCGATCTGTAGGCATCTGTGAGACAAACCTTATGTCACTTTGAGGGAACGCATATATCAACTTCATGTTAGAGTCTCGTCAATGTATGTCAAGGGTTTGGTGGATAGAGGCATTTTAATTTCTCGCGATTATTCGAAAGTCAATTTTAAAATTCAAATATCTCCCGATCTGTAGGAATCTGAGTGACAAAGCGTATGTCACTTTGAGGGAACGTATATGTCAATTTCCTGTCGCAGTCTCGTCAATGTATGTCAAAGGGTTTGGAGGATAGAGACATTTGAATTTTTCGAGATTATTCGAAAGTCAATTTATGAAAAGGCAAATATCTCCCTATCTGTAGGCATCTGAGAGACAAACATTATGTCACTTTGAGGGAATGTATATGTCAACCTCCTGTCAGAGTCACGTCAAATTATGTCGAAGGGTTTGGATGATAGAGACTTAAATTTTTCGAGATTATTCGAAATTCAATTATTAAAGGGCAAATATCTCCCGATCTGTAGGCATCTGTGAGACAAACCTTATGTCACTTTGAGGGAAAGCCTATATCAACTTCATGTCAGAGTCTCGTCAATGTATGTCCAAGGGTTTGGAGGATAGAGGCATTTTAATTATTCGAGATTATTCGAAAGACAATTTTTAAAGGCAAATATCTCCCGATTTGTAGGAATCTGAGTGACAAAACGTATTTCACTTTGAGGGAACGTATATGTCAATTTCCTGTCAGAGTCTCATCAATGTATATCAATGGGTTTGGAGGATAGAGACATTTGAATTTTTCGAGATTATTCGAAATCAAATTTATGAAAAGGCAAATATCTCCCTATCTGTAGGCACCTGAGAGACAAACCTTATGTCACTTTGAGGGAATGTATATGTCAACCTCCTGTCAGAGTCACGTCAATGTATGTCGAAGGGTTTGGATGATAGAGACATTTTAATTTTTCGAGATTATTCGAATGTCATTTTTTAAAATGCAAATATCTCCCGATCTGTAGGAATCTGAGAGACAAAACTTATGTCACTTTGAGGGAACACATATATGACCTTCATGGCATAGTCATGTCAATCTATGGCCAAGGGTTTGGAGGATAGAGACATTTAAATTTTTAGAGATTACTCGAAAGTCAATTTTTAAAAGGCAAATATCTCCCGATCTGTAGGAACCTGAGAGATAAACCTTAAGTCACTTTGAGGGAACGTTTATGTGAACTTCCTGTCAGAGTCTCATCAATATATGCCCAAAGGTTTGGAGGATAGAGACATTTGAATTTTTAGAGATTATTCGAAAGTCAATTATTAAAGGCAAATATCTCTCGATCTGTAGGAATCTGAGAGACAAAACTTATGTCACTTTGAGGGAACGCAAATTTCAACGTCATGTCAGAGTCTCCTCAAAGTATGTCCAAGGTTTTGGAGGATAGAGGCATTTTAATTTTTTGAGATTATTCGAAAGTCAATTTGTTAAAAGGCAAATATCTCTCGATCTGTAGGAATCTGAGAGACAAAACTTATGTCACTTTGAGGGAACGCAAATTTCAACGTCATGTCAGAGTCTCCTCAAAGTATGTCCAAGGGTTTGGAGGATAGAGACTTTTAAATTTTTCGAGATTATTCGAAAGTCAATTTTTGAAACGGCAAATATCTCCCTATCTGTAGGCATCTGAGAGACAAAACTTATGTCACATTGAGGAAACGCATATGTCAACATCATGTTAGAGTCTCCTCAAAGTATGTCCAAGGGTTTGGAGTATAGAGACATTTAAATTTTTACAGATTATTCGAAAGTCAATTATTAAAAGGCAAATATCTATCGATCTGTAGGAATCTTAGAGACAAAACTTATGCCGCTTTGAGGGAATGTACATGTCAACTTCATGTCAGAGTCTCGTCAATGTATGTCCAAGGATTTCGAGTATAGAGACATTTGAATTGTTCGAGATTATTCGAAAGTCAATTTTTAAAAGGAAAATATCCCCCGATCTGTAGGAATCTGAGAGACAAAACTTATGTCACTTTGAGGGAACATAAATGTCAACTTCATGTCATAGTCACGTCAATGTATGTCCAAGGGTTTGAAGGATAGAGACATTTAAATTTTTAGAGATTAATCGAAGGTCAATTTTTAAAAGGCAAATATCTCTCGATCTGTAGGAATATGAGAGGCAAACATTATGTCACTTTGAGGGAATGTATATGTCAACCTCCTGTCAGAGTCACGTCAGTGTATGTCCAAGGTTTTGGAGGATAGAGACATTTTAATATTTCGAGATTATTCGAAAGTCAATTTTTTAAAGGCAAATATCTCCCGATCTGTAGGAATCTGAGAGACAAACCTTATGTCACTTTGAGGGAACGTATATGTCAACTTCATGTCAGAGTCTCGTCAATGTATGTCCAAGGGTTTGGAGGATAGAGACATTTGAATTTTTCGAGATTATTTGAAAGTCAATTATTTAAGGGCAAATATCTCCCGATCTGTAGGCATCTGTGAGACAATCCTTATGTCACTTTGAGGGAACGCATATATCAACTTCATGTCAGAGTCTCGCCAATGTATGTCCGAGGGTTTGGAGGATAGAGGCATTTTAATTTTTCGAGATTATTCGAAAGTCAATATTAAAATTCAAATATCTCCCGATCTGTAGGAATCTGAGAGACAAAACTTATGTCACTTTGAGGGAACATATATGTCAACTTCATGTCATAGTCTCGTCAATGTATGTCCAAGGGTTTGGAGGATAGAGACATTTTAATTTTTCGAGATTATTCGAATGTCAAATTTTAAAAGGCAAATATCTCCCGATCTGTAGGAATCTGAGAGACAAAACTTATGTCACTTTGAGGGAACGTATATGTAAACTTCCTGTAGGAGTCACATCAATGTATGTCCTAGGGTTTGGAGGATAGAGACATTTTAATTTTTCCAGATTACTCGAAAGTCAATTTGGAAAGGCAAATATCTCCCGATCTGTAGGAATCTGAGAGACAAAACGTATGTCACTTTGAGGCAACGTATATGTCAACTTCATGTCATAGTCCCGTCAATGTATGTCTAAGGGTTTGGTGGATAGAGACATATAAATTTTTAGAGATTATTCGAAAGTCAATTCTTAAAAGGCAAATATCTCCCGATCTGTAATAATCAGAGAGACAAAACTTATGTCACTTTGAGGGAACGTATATGTCAACTTCCTGTCAGAGTCTCGTCAATGTATGTCCAAGGGTTTGGAGGATAGAGACATTTTAATTTTTCGAGATTATTCGAAAGTCAATTTTTAAAATGCAAATATCTCCCGATCTGTAGGAATCTGAGAGACAAACCTTATGTCACTTTGAGGGAATGTATATTTCAACCTCCTGTCAGAGTCACGTCAATGTATGTCGAAGGGTTTGGATGATAGAGACATTTAAATTTTTCGAGATTATTCGAATGTCAATTTGGGAAAGGCAAATATCTCCCGATCTGTAGGAATCTAAGAGACAAAACGTATGTCACTTTGAGGGAACGCATATGTCAACTTCATGTCAGAGTCACGTTAATGTATGTCCAAGGGGTTGGAGGATAGAGACATTTAAATTTTTCGAGATTATTCGAAAGTCAATTTTTAAAAGGCAAATATCTCCCGATCTGTAGTAATCTGAGAGACAAAACTTATGTCACTATGAGGGAACGTACATGTGAACTTCCTGTCAGACTCTCGTTAATGTATGTCCAATCGTTTGGAAGATAGAGACATTTGAATTTTTCGAGATTATTCGAAAGTCAATTATTAAAAGGCAAATATCTCCCGATCTGTGGGAATCTGACAGACAAACCTTATGATACTTTGAGGGAACACATATGTCAACTTCATGTCAGAGTCTCGTCAATGTATGTCAAAGGGTTTGGAGGATAGAGACATTTAAATTTCTCGAGATTATTCGAAAGTCAATTTATGAAAAGGCAAATATCTCCCTATCTGTAGGCATCTGAGAAACAAACCTCATGTCACTTTGAGGGAATGTATATGTCAACCTCCTGTCAGAGTCACGTCAATGTATGTCCAAGGGTTTGGAGGATAGAGACATTTAAATTTTTCGAAATTATTCGAAAGTCAATTATTAAAAGGCAAATATCTCCCGATCTGTAGGCATCTGAGATATAAACCTTATGTCACTTTGAGGGAACTTATCTGTCAAATTCATGTCAGTGTCTCGTCAATTTATGTTCAAGTGTTTGGAGGATAGAGACATTTGAATTTTTCGAGATTATTCGAAAGTCAATTATTAAAGGGCAAATATCTCCCGATCTGTAAGCATCTGAGAGACAAACCTAATGTCACTTTGAGGGAACGTATATGTCAACTTCCTGTCAGAGTCACGTCAATGTATGTCTAAGGGTTTGGAGTATAGAGAAATTTAAATTTTTAGAGATTATTCGAAAGACAATTTTTAAAAGGCAAATATCTCCCGATCTGTAGGAATCTGAGAGACAAAACTTATGTCTCTTTGAGGGAACGTATATGTCAATTTCCTGTCAGAGTCTCGTCAATGTATGTCAAAGCGTTTGGAGGATAGAGACATTTGAATTTTTCGAGATTCTTCGAAAGTCAATTTATGAAAAGGCAAATATCTCCCGATCTGTAGGAATCTGAGAGACAAAACTTATGTCACTTTGAGGGAACGTATATGTCAACTTCATGTCATAGTCACGTCAATGTATGTCCAAGGGTTTGGAGGATAGAGACATTTAAATTTTTAGAGATTATTCTAAAGTCAATTATTAAAGGGCAAATATCTCCCGATCTGTAGACAACTGAGAGACATACCTTATGTCACTTTGAGGGAACGTATATGTCAACTTCATGTCAGAGTATCGTCAATGTATGTACAAGGGTTTGGATGATAGAGAAATTTAAATTTTTAGAGACTATGCGAAAGTCAATTTAAAGGCAAATATCTCCCGATCTGTAGGCATCTGAGAGACAAACCTTATGTCACTTTGAGGGAACGTATATGTCAACTTGCTGTCAGAGTCACGTCAATGTATGTCCAAGGGTTTGGAGAATAGAGACATATTAATTTCTCGAGATTATTCGAAAGTCAATTTATGAAAAGCAAATATCTCCCGATCTGTAGGAATCTGAGAGACAAAACTTATGCCACTTTGAGGGAACGTATATGTCAACTTCATGTCATAGTCACGTCAATGTATGTCCAAGGGTTTGGAGGATAGAGACATTTAAATTTTTAGAGATTATTCGAAGGTCAATTTTTAAAATGCAAATATCTCCCGATCAGTGGGAATCTTAGAGACAAAACTTATGCAGCTTTGAGGGAATGCACTTGTCAACTTCATGTCAGAGTCTCGTCAATGTATGTCCAAGGGTTTCGAGGATAGAGACATTTGAATTTTTCGAGATTATTCGAAAGTCAATTTTTAAAAGGCAAATATCCCCCGATCTGTAGGAATCTGAGAGACAAAACTTATGTCACTTTGAGGGAACGTATATGTCAACTTCATGTCATAGTGTCGTCAATGTATGTCCAAGGGTTTGGAGGATAGAGACATTTAAATTTTTAGAGATTATTCGAAAGTCAATTTTTAAAAGGCAAATATTTCTCGATCTGTAGGAATATGAGATGCAAAACTTATGTCACTTTGAGGGAACGTATATGTCAACTTCATGTCAGAGTCTCGTCAATGTATGTCCAAGGGTTTGGAGGATAGAGATATTTGAATTTTTCGAGATTATTTGAAAGTCAATTATTTAAGGGCAAATATTTCCCGATCTGTAGGCATCTGTGAGACAAACCTTATGTCACTTTGAGGGAACGCATATATCAACTTCATGTTAGAGTCTCGTCAATGTATGTCCAAGGGTTTGGTGGATAGAGGCATTTTAATTTCTCGCGATTATTCGAAAGTCAATTTTAAAATTCAAATATCTCCCGATCTGTAGGAATCTGAGTGACAAAGCGTATGTCACTTTGAGGGAACGTATATGTCAATTTCCTGTCGCAGTCTCGTCAATGTATGTCAAAGGGTTTGGAGGATAGAGACATTTGAATTTTTCGAGATTATTCGAAAGTCAATTTATGAAAAGGCAAATATCTCCCTATCTGTAGGCATCTGAGAGACAAATATTATGTCACTTTGAGGGAATGTATATGTCAACCTCCTGTCAGAGTCACGTCAAATTATGTCGAAGGGTTTGGATGATAGAGACTTAAATTTTTCGAGATTATTCGGAAGTCAATTATTAAAGGGCAAATATCTCCCGATCTGTAGGCATCTGTGAGACAAACCTTATGTCACTTTGAGGGAACGCCTATATCAACTTCATGTCAGAGTCTCGTCAATGAATGTCCAAGGGTTTGGAGGATAGAGGCATTTTAATTATTCGAGATTATTCGAAAGACAATTTTTAAAGGCAAATATCTCCCGATTTGTAGGAATCTGAGTGACAAAACGTATGTCACTTTGAGGGAACGTATATGTCAATTTCCTGTCAGAGTCTCGTCAATGTATGTCAATGGGTTTCGTGGATAGAGACATTTGAATTTTTCGAGATTATTCGAAATCAAATTTATGAAAAGGCAAATATCTCCCTATCTGTAGGCACCTGAGAGACAAACCTTATGTCACTTTGAGGGAATGTATATGTCAACCTCTTGTCAGAGTCACGTCAATGTATGTCGAAGGGTTTGGATGATAGAGACATTTTAATTTTTCGAGATTATTCGAATGTCAATTTGGGAAAGGCAAATATCTCCCGATCTGTTGGAATCTAAGAGACAAAACGTATGTCACTTTGAGGGAACGCATATGTCAACTTCATGTCAGAGTCACGTTAATGTATGTCCAAGGGGTTGGAGGATAGAGACATTTAAATTTTTCGAGATTATTCGAAAGTCAATTTTTAAAAGGCAAATATCTCCCGATCTGTAGTAATCTGAGAGACAAAACTTATGTCACTATGAGGGAACGTACATGTGAACTTCCTGTCAGACTCTCGTTAATGTATGTCCAATCGTTTGGAAGATAGAGACATTTGAATTTTTCGAGATTATTCGAAAGTCAATTATTAAAAGGCAAATATCTCCCGATCTGTGGGAATCTGACAGACAAACCTTATGCCACTTTGAGGGAACACATATGTCAACTTCATGTCAGAGTCTCGTCAATGTATGTCAAAGGGTTTGGAGGATAGAGACATTTAAATTTCTCGAGATTATTGGAAAGTCAATTTATGAAAAGGCAAATATCTCCCTATCTGTAGGCATCTGAGAAACAAACCTCATGTCACTTTGAGGGAATGTATATGTCAACCTCCTGTCAGAGTCACGTCAATGTATGTCCAAGGGTTTGGAGGATAGAGACATTTAAATTTTTCGAAATTATTCGAAAGTCAATTATTAAAAGGCAAATATCTCCCGATCTGTAGGCATCTGAGATATAAACCTTATGTCACTTTGAGGGAACTTATCTGTCAAATTCATGTCAGTGTCTCGTCAATTTATGTTCAAGTGTTTGGAGGATAGAGACATTTGAATTTTTCGAGATTATTCGAAAGTCAATTATTAAAGGGCAAATATCTCCCGATCTGTAAGCATCTGAGAGACAAACCTAATGTCACTTTGAGGGAACGTATATGTCAACTTCCTGTCAGAGTCACGTCAATGTATGTCTAAGGGTTTGGAGTATAGAGAAATTTAAATTTTTAGAGATTATTCGAAAGACAATTTTTAAAAGGCAAATATCTCCCGATCTGTAGGAATCTGAGAGACAAAACTTATGTCTCTTTGAGGGAACGTATATGTCAATTTCCTGTCAGAGTCTCGTCAATGTATGTCAAAGCGTTTGGAGGATAGAGACATTTGAATTTTTCGAGATTCTTCGAAAGTCAATTTATGAAAAGGCAAATATCTCCCGATCTGTAGGAATCTGAGAGACAAAACTTATGTCACTTTGAGGGAACGTATATGTCAACTTCATGTCATAGTCACGTCAATGTATGTCCAAGGGTTTGGAGGATAGAGACATTTAAATTTTTAGAGATTATTCTAAAGTCAATTATTAAAGGGCAAATATCTCCCGATCTGTAGACAACTGAGAGACATACCTTATGTCACTTTGAGGGAACGTATATGTCAACTTCATGTCAGAGTATCGTCAATGTATGTACAAGGGTTTGGATGATAGAGAAATTTAAATTTTTAGAGACTATGCGAAAGTCAATTTAAAGGCAAATATCTCCCGATCTGTAGGCATCTGAGAGACAAACCTTATGTCACTTTGAGGGAACGTATATGTCAACTTGCTGTCAGAGTCACGTCAATGTATGTCCAAGGGTTTGGAGAATAGAGACATATTAATTTCTCGAGATTATTCGAAAGTCAATTTATGAAAAGCAAATATCTCCCGATCTGTAGGAATCTGAGAGACAAAACTTATGCCACTTTGAGGGAACGTATATGTCAACTTCATGTCATAGTCACGTCAATGTATGTCCAAGGGTTTGGAGGATAGAGACATTTAAATTCTTAGAGATTATTCGAAGGTCAATTTTTAAAATGCAAATATCTCCCGATCAGTGGGAATCTTAGAGACAAAACTTATGCAGCTTTGAGGGAATGCACTTGTCAACTTCATGTCAGAGTCTCGTCAATGTATGTCCAAGGGTTTCGAGGATAGAGACATTTGAATTTTTCGAGATTATTCGAAAGTCAATTTTTAAAAGGCAAATATCCCCCGATCTGTAGGAATCTGAGAGACAAAACTTATGTCACTTTGAGGGAACGTATATGTCAACTTCATGTCATAGTGTCGTCAATGTATGTCCAAGGGTTTGGAGGATAGAGACATTTAAATTTTTAGAGATTATTCGAAAGTCAATTTTTAAAAGGCAAATATTTCTCGATCTGTAGGAATATGAGATGCAAAACTTATGTCACTTTGAGGGAACGTATATGTCAACTTCATGTCAGAGTCTCGTCAATGTATGTCCAAGGGTTTGGAGGATAGAGATATTTGAATTTTTCGAGATTATTTGAAAGTCAATTATTTAAGGGCAAATATCTCCCGATCTGTAGGCATCTGTGAGACAAACCTTATGTCACTTTGAGGGAACGCATATATCAACTTCATGTTAGAGTCTCGTCAATGTATGTCCAAGGGTTTGGTGGATAGAGGCATTTTAATTTCTCGCGATTATTCGAAAGTCAATTTTAAAATTCAAATATCTCCCGATCTGTAGGAATCTGAGTGACAAAGCGTATGTCACTTTGAGGGAACGTATATGTCAATTTCCTGTCGCAGTCTCGTCAATGTATGTCAAAGGGTTTGGAGGATAGAGACATTTGAATTTTTCGAGATTATTCGAAAGTCAATTTATGAAAAGGCAAATATCTCCCTATCTGTAGGCATCTGAGAGACAAACATTATGTCACTTTGAGGGAATGTATATGTCAACCTCCTGTCAGAGTCACGTCAAATTATGTCGAAGGGTTTGGATGATAGAGACTTAAATTTTTCGAGATTATTCGGAAGTCAATTATTAAAGGGCAAATATCTCCCGATCTGTAGGCATCTGTGAGACAAACCTTATGTCACTTTGAGGGAACGCCTATATCAACTTCATGTCAGAGTCTCGTCAATGAATGTCCAAGGGTTTGGAGGATAGAGGCATTTTAATTATTCGAGATTATTCGAAAGACAATTTTTAAAGGCAAATATCTCCCGATTTGTAGGAATCTGAGTGACAAAACGTATGTCACTTTGAGGGAACGTATATGTCAATTTCCTGTCAGAGTCTCGTCAATGTATGTCAATGGGTTTCGTGGATAGAGACATTTGAATTTTTCGAGATTATTCGAAATCAAATTTATGAAAAGGCAAATATCTCCCTATCTGTAGGCACCTGAGAGACAAACCTTATGTCACTTTGAGGGAATGTATATGTCAACCTCTTGTCAGAGTCACGTCAATGTATGTCGAAGGGTTTGGATGATAGAGACATTTTAATTTTTCGAGATTATTCGAATGTCAATTTGGGAAAGGCAAATATCTCCCGATCTGTAGGAATCTAAGAGACAAAACGTATGTCACTTTGAGGGAACGCATATGTCAACTTCATGTCAGAGTCACGTTAATGTATGTCCAAGGGGTTGGAGGATAGAGACATTTAAATTTTTCGAGATTATTCGAAAGTCAATTTTTAAAAGGCAAATATCTCCCGATCTGTAGTAATCTGAGAGACAAAACTTATGTCACTATGAGGGAACGTACATGTGAACTTCCTGTCAGACTCTCGTTAATGTATGTCCAATCGTTTGGAAGATAGAGACATTTGAATTTTTCGAGATTATTCGAAAGTCAATTATTAAAAGGCAAATATCTCCCGATCTGTGGGAATCTGACAGACAAACCTTATGCCACTTTGAGGGAACACATATGTCAACTTCATGTCAGAGTCTCGTCAATGTATGTCAAAGGGTTTGGAGGATAGAGACATTTAAATTTCTCGAGATTATTCGAAAGTCAATTTATGAAAAGGCAAATATCTCCCTATCTGTAGGCATCTGAGAAACAAACCTCATGTCACTTTGAGGGAATGTATATGTCAACCTCCTGTCAGAGTCACGTCAATGTATGTCCAAGGGTTTGGAGGATAGAGACATTTAAATTTTTCGAAATTATTCGAAAGTCAATTATTAAAAGGCAAATATCTCCCGATCTGTAGGCATCTGAGATATAAACCTTATGTCACTTTGAGGGAACTTATCTGTCAAATTCATGTCAGTGTCTCGTCAATTTATGTTCAAGTGTTTGGAGGATAGAGACATTTGAATTTTTCGAGATTATTCGAAAGTCAATTATTAAAGGGCAAATATCTCCCGATCTGTAAGCATCTGAGAGACAAACCTAATGTCACTTTGAGGGAACGTATATGTCAACTTCCTGTCAGAGTCACGTCAATGTATGTCTAAGGGTTTGGAGTATAGAGAAATTTAAATTTTTAGAGATTATTCGAAAGACAATTTTTAAAAGGCAAATATCTCCCGATCTGTAGGAATCTGAGAGACAAAACTTATGTCTCTTTGAGGGAACGTATATGTCAATTTCCTGTCAGAGTCTCGTCAATGTATGTCAAAGCGTTTGGAGGATAGAGACATTTGAATTTTTCGAGATTCTTCGAAAGTCAATTTATGAAAAGGCAAATATCTCCCGATCTGTAGGAATCTGAGAGACAAAACTTATGTCACTTTGAGGGAACGTATATGTCAACTTCATGTCATAGTCACGTCAATGTATGTCCAAGGGTTTGGAGGATAGAGACATTTAAATTTTTAGAGATTATTCTAAAGTCAATTATTAAAGGGCAAATATCTCCCGATCTGTAGACAACTGAGAGACATACCTTATGTCACTTTGAGGGAACGTATATGTCAACTTCATGTCAGAGTATCGTCAATGTATGTACAAGGGTTTGGATGATAGAGACATTTAAATTTTTAGAGACTATGCGAAAGTCAATTTAAAGGCAAATATCTCCCGATCTGTAGGCATCTGAGAGACAAACCTTATGTCACTTTGAGGGAACGTATATGTCAACTTGCTGTCAGAGTCACGTCAATGTATGTCCAAGGGTTTGGAGAATAGAGACATATTAATTTCTCGAGATTATTCGAAAGTCAATTTATGAAAAGCAAATATCTCCCGATCTGTAGGAATCTGAGAGACAAAACTTATGCCACTTTGAGGGAACGTATATGTCAACTTCATGTCATAGTCACGTCAATGTATGTCCAAGGGTTTGGAGGATAGAGACATTTAAATTTTTAGAGATTATTCGAAGGTCAATTTTTAAAATGCAAATATCTCCCGATCAGTGGGAATCTTAGAGACAAAACTTATGCAGCTTTGAGGGAATGCACTTGTCAACTTCATGTCAGAGTCTCGTCAATGTATGTCCAAGGGTTTCGAGGATAGAGACATTTGAATTTTTCGAGATTATTCGAAAGTCAATTTTTAAAAGGCAAATATCCCCCGATCTGTAGGAATCTGAGAGACAAAACTTATGTCACTTTGAGGGAACGTATATGTCAACTTCATGTCATAGTGTCGTCAATGTATGTCCAAGGGTTTGGAGGATAGAGACATTTAAATTTTTAGAGATTATTCGAAAGTCAATTTTTAAAAGGCAAATATTTCTCGATCTGTAGGAATATGAGATGCAAAACTTATGTCACTTTGAGGGAACGTATATGTCAACTTCATGTCAGAGTCTCGTCAATGTATGTCGAAGGGTTTGGAGGATAGAGATATTTGAATTTTTCGAGATTATTTGAAAGTCAATTATTTAAGGGCAAATATCTCCCGATCTGTAGGCATCTGTGAGACAAACCTTATGTCACTTTGAGGGAACGCATATATCAACTTCATGTTAGAGTCTCGTCAATGTATGTCCAAGGGTTTGGTGGATAGAGGCATTTTAATTTCTCGCGATTATTCGAAAGTCAATTTTAAAATTCAAATATCTCCCGATCTGTAGGAATCTGAGTGACAAAGCGTATGTCACTTTGAGGGAACGTATATGTCAATTTCCTGTCGCAGTCTCGTCAATGTATGTCAAAGGGTTTGGAGGATAGAGACATTTGAATTTTTCGAGATTATTCGAAAGTCAATTTATGAAAAGGCAAATATCTCCCTATCTGTAGGCATCTGAGAGACAAACATTATGTCACTTTGAGGGAATGTATATGTCAACCTCCTGTCAGAGTCACGTCAAATTATGTCGAAGGGTTTGGATGATAGAGACTTAAATTTTTCGAGATTATTCGGAAGTCAATTATTAAAGGGCAAATATCTCCCGATCTGTAGGCATCTGTGAGACAAACCTTATGTCACTTTGAGGGAACGCCTATATCAACTTCATGTCAGAGTCTCGTCAATGAATGTCCAAGGGTTTGGAGGATAGAGGCATTTTAATTATTCGAGATTATTCGAAAGACAATTTTTAAAGGCAAATATCTCCCGATTTGTAGGAATCTGAGTGACAAAACGTATGTCACTTTGAGGGAACGTATATGTCAATTTCCTGTCAGAGTCTCGTCAATGTATGTCAATGGGTTTCGTGGATAGAGACATTTGAATTTTTCGAGATTATTCGAAATCAAATTTATGAAAAGGCAAATATCTCCCTATCTGTAGGCACCTGAGAGACAAACCTTATGTCACTTTGAGGGAATGTATATGTCAACCTCTTGTCAGAGTCACGTCAATGTATGTCGAAGGGTTTGGATGATAGAGACATTTTAATTTTTCGAGATTATTCGAATGTCATTTTTTAAAATGCAAATATCTCCCGATCTGTAGGAATCTGAGAGACAAAACTTATGTCACTTTGAGGGAACACATATGTGACCTTCATGGCATAGTCATGTCAATCTATGGCCAAGGGTTTGGAGGATAGAGACATTTAAATTTTTAGAGATTACTCGAAAGTCAATTTTTAAAAGGCAAATATCTCCCGATCTGTAGGAACCTGAGAGTTAAACCTTATGTCACTTTGAGGGAACGTTTATGTGAACTTCCTGTCAGAGTCTCGTCAATATATGCCCAAAGGTTTGGAGGATAGAGACATTTGAATTTTTAGAGATTATTCGAAAGTCAATTATTAAAGGGCAAATATCTCTCGATCTGTAGGCATCTCAGAGATATACCTTATGTCACTTTTTGGGAACGCATATATCAACTTCATGTGAGAGTCTCGTCAATGTATGTCCAAGGTTTTGGAGGATAGAGACATTTTAATATTTCGAGATTATTCGAAAGTCAATTTTTTAAAGGCAAATATCTCCCGATCTGTAGGACTCTGAGAGACAAAACTTATGTCACTTTGAGGGAACTTATATGTTAACTTCCTGTCAGAGTCACGTCAATGTATGTCGAAGGGTTTGGAGGATAGAGACATTTAAATTTTTAGAGATAATTCGAAAGACAATTTTTAAAAGGCAAATATCTCCCGATGTGTAGGAATCTGACAGACAAAACTTATGCCACTTTGAGGGAATGTATATGTCAACTTCATGTCATAGTCACGTCAATGTATGTCGAAGGGTTTGGAGGATAGAGACATTTAAATTTTTAGAGATAATTCGAAAGACAATTTTTAAAAGGCAAATATCTCCCGATGTGTAGGAATCTGACAGACAAAACTTATGTCACTTTGAGGGAACGTATATGTAAACGTCAGAGTCACGTCAATGTATGTCCAAGGGTTTGGAGGATACAGACATTTTAATTTTTCGAGATTATTCGAAAGTCAATTTGTGAAAAGGAAAATATCTCCCGATCTGTAGGAATCTCAGAGACAAACCTTATGTCACTTTGAGGGAACGCATATGTCAACTTCATGTCAGAGTCAGGCCAATGTATGTCCAAGGGTTTGGATAGAGACATTTTAATTTTTCGAGATTATACGAAAGCCAATTTTTAAAGGCAAATATCTCCCGATCTGTAGGAATCTGAAAGAAAAAACTTATGTCACTTTGAGGAAACGTATATGTCAACTTCATGTCATAGTCACGTCAATGTATGTCCAAGGGTTTGAAAGATAGAGACATTTAAATTTTTAGAGATTATTCGAAAGTCAATTTTTGAAAACGCAAAGATCTCCCGATCTGTAGGCATCTGAGAGACAAACCTTATGTCACTTTGAGGGAACGTATATGTCAACTTCCTGTCAGAGTCACGCCAACGTATGTCCAAGGGTTTGGAGGATAGAGATATTTCAATTATACGAGATTATTTGAAAGTCAATTTTTAAAAGGCAAATATCTCCCGATCTGTAGGAATCTGAGAGACAAAACTTATGTCACTTTGAGGGAACGTATATGTCAACTTCCTGTCAGAGTTACGTTAATGTATGTCCAAGGGTTTTGAGGATAGAGACATTTAAATTTTTAGAGATTATTCGAAAGTCAATTATTAATAGGCAAATATCTCCCGATCTGTAGGAATCTGAGAGACAAACCTTATGTCACTTTGAGGTAACGCATATGTCAACGTTCTGTCAGAGTCACGTCAATGTATGTCCAAGTGTTTGGAGGATAGAGACATTTAAATTTTTAGAGATTAATCGAAAGTCAATTTTTAAGGGCAAATATCTCAAGATCTGTAGGAATCTGAGAGACAAAACTTATGTCACTTTGAGGGAACGTATATGTCAACTTGCTGTCCGAGTCACGTCAATGTATGTCCAAGGGTTTGGAGGATAGAGACATATTAATTTCTCGAGATTATTCGAAAGTCAATTTGTGAAAAGCAATTATTTCCCGATCTGTATCAATCTGAGAGACAAAACGTATATCACTTTGAGGGAACGCATATGTCAACTTCATGTCAGAGTCACATCAATGTATGTCCAAGGGTTTGGAGGATAGATACATTTTAATTTTTCGAGATTATTCGAAAGTCAATTTTTGAAAATGCAAATATCTCCCGATCAGTAGGAATCTGAGAGACAAAACTTATGTCACTTTGAGGGAATGTATATGTCAACCTCTTGTCAGAGTCACGTCAATGTATGTCCAAGGGTTTGGAGGATAGAGACATTTAAATTTTTAGAGATTATTCGAAAGACAATTTTTAAAGGCAAATATCTCCCGATCTGTAGGACTCTGAGTGACAAAACGTATGTCACTTTGAGGGAACGTATATGTCAATTTCCTGTCAGAGTCTCGTCAATGTATGTCGAAGCGTTTGCAGGATAGAGACATTTGAATTTTTCGAGATTATTTGAAAGTCAATTATTAAAGGGCAAATATCTCCCGATCTGTAGGCAACTGTGAGACAAACCTTATGTCACTTTGAGGGAACGCATATATCAACATCATGTCAGAGTCTCGTCATTGTATGTCCAAGGGTTTGGAGGATAGAGGCATTTTAATTTTTCGAGATTATTTGAAAGACAATTTTTAAAGGCAAATATCTCCCGATTTGAAGCAATCTGAGTGACAAAACGTATGTAACGTTGAGGGAACGTATATGTCAAACTCCTGTCAGAGTCACGTCAATGTATGTCCAAGGGTTTGGAGGATAGAGACATTTTAATATTTCGAGATTATTCGAAAGTCAATTTTTTAAAGGCAAATATCTCCCGATCTGTAGGAATCTGAGAGACAAACCTTATGTCACTTTGAGGGAACGTATATGTCAACTTCATGTCAGAGTCTCGTCAATGTATGTCCAAGGGTTTGGAGGATAGAGACATTTGAATTTTTCGAGATTATTTGAAAGTCAATTATTTAAGGGCAAATATCTCCCGATCTGTAGGCATCTTTGAGACAATCCTTATGTCACTTTGAGGGAACGCATATATCAACTTCATGTCAGTGTCTCGCAAATGTATGTCCAAGGGTTTGGAGGATAGAGGCATTTTAATTTTTCGAGATTATTCGAAAGTCAATTTTAAAATTCAAATATCTCCCGATCTGTAGGAATCTGAGAGACAAAACTTATGTCACTTTGAGGGAACGTATATGTCAACTTCATGTCATAGTCACGTCAATGTATGTCCAAGGGTTTGGAGGATAGAGACATTTTAATTTTTCGAGATTATTCGAATGTCAATTTTTAAAAAGCAAATATCTCCCGATCTGTAGGAATCTGAGAGACAAAACTTATGTCACTTTGAGGGAACGTATAGGTAAACTTCCTGTCAGAGTCACATCAATGTATGTCCTAGGTTTTGGAGGATAGAGACATTTTAATTTTTCCAGATTACTCGAAAGTCAATTTGGAAATTCAAATATCTCCCGATCTGTAGGAATCTGAGAGACAAAACGTATGTCACTTTGAGGCAACGAATATGTCACTTCATGTCATAGTCACGTCAATGTATGTCTAAGGGTTTGGTGGATAGAGACATTTAAATTTTTAGAGATTATTCGAAAGTCAATTCTTAAAAGGCAAATATCTCCCGATCTGTAGTAATCTGAGAGACAAAACTTATGTCACTTTGAGGGAACGTATATGTCAACTTCCTGTCAGACTCTCGTCAATGTATGTCCAAGGGTTTGAGGATAGAGACATTTAACTTTTTAGAGATTATTCGAAAGTCAATTTTTGAAAAGGCAAATATCTCCCGATCTGTAGGAATCTGAGAGACAAAACTTATTTCACATTGATGGAACGTATATGTCAACTTCCTGTCAGAGTCTCGTCAATGTATGTCCAAGGGTTTGGAGGATAGAGACATTTTAATTTTTCGAGATTATTCGAAAGTCAATTTTTAAAATGCAAATATCTCCCGATCTGTAGGAATCTGAGAGACAAACCTTATGTCACTTTGAGGGAATGTATATGTCAACCTCCTGTCAGAGTCACGTCAATGTATGTCGAAGGGTTTGGATGATAGAGACATTTAAATTTTTCGAGATTATTCGAAAGTCAATTTGGGAAAGGCAAATATCTCCCGATCTGTAGGAATCTAAGAGACAAAACGTATGTCACTTTGACGGAACGCATATGTCAACTTCGTGTCAGAGTCACGGTAATGTATGTCCAAGGGGTTGGAGGATAGAGACATTTAAATTTTTAGAGATTATTCGAAAGTCAATTCTTAAAAGGCAAATATCTCCCGATCTGTAGTAATCTGAGAGACAAAACTTATGTCACTATGAGGGAACGTACATGTGAACTTCCTGTCAGACTCTCGTTAATGTATGTCCAATCGTTTGGAGGATAGAGACATTTAACTTTTTAGAGATTATTCGAAAGTCAATTTTTGAAAAGGCAAATATGTCCCGATCTGTAGGAATCTGAGAGACGAAACTTATTTCACTTTGAGGTAACGTATATGTGAACTTTCTGTCAGAGTCTCGTCAATGTATGTCCAAGGGTTTGGAGGATAGAGACATTTGAATTTTTAGAGATTACACGAAAGTCAATTTTTAAAAGGCAAATATCTTCCGATCTGTAGGAATCTGAGAGACAAAACTTATGTCACTTTGAGGGAACGTATATGTCAACTTCATGTCATAGTCTCGTCAATGTATATTCCTAGGGTTTGGGGGATAGAGACATTTGAATTTTTCGAGATTATTCGAAATTCAATTATTAAAAGGCAAATATCTCCCGATCTGTGGGAATCTGACAGACAAACCTTATGCCACTTTGAGGGAACACATATGTCAACTTCATGTCAGAGTCTCGTCAATGTATGTCAAAGGGTTTGGAGGTTAGAGACATTTGAATTTCTGGAGATTATTCGAAAGTCAATTTATGAAAAGGCAAATATCTCCCTATCTGTAGGCATCTGAGAAACAAACCTCATGTCACTTTGAGGGAATGTATATGTCAACCTCCTGTCAGAGTCACGTCAATGTATGTCCAAGGGTTTGGAGGATAGAGACATTTAAATTTTTCGAAATTATTCGAAAGTCAATTATTAAAGGGCAAATATCTCCCGATCTGTAGGCATCTGAGATACAAACCTTATGTTACTTTGAGGGAACTTATCTGTCAAATTCATATCAGTGTCTCGTCAATTTATGTCCAAGTGTTTGGAGGATAGAGACATTTGAATTTTTCGAGATTATTCGAAAGTCAATTATTAAAGGGCAAATATCTCCCGATCTGTAAGCATCTGAGAGACAAATCTAATGTCACTTTGAGGGAACGTAGATGTCAACTTCCTGTCAGAGTCACGTCAATGTATGTCTAAGGGTTTGGAGTATAGAGAAATTTAAATTTTTAGAGATTATTCGAAAGACAATTTTTAAAAGGCAAATATCTCCCGATCTGTAGGAATCTGAGAGACAAAACTTATGTCTCTTTGAGGGAACGTATATGTCAATTTCCTGTCAGAGTCTCGTCAATGTATGTCAAAGCGTTTGGAGGATAGAGACATTTGAATTTTTCGAGATTCTTCGAAAGTCAATTTATGAAAAGGCAAATATCTCCCTATCTGTAGGCATCTGAGAGACAAACCTTATGTCACTTTGAGGGAATGTATATGTCAACCTCCTATCAGAGTCACGTCAATGTAGGTCCAAGGGTTTGGAGGATAGAGACATTTAAATTTTTCGAAATTATTCTAAAGTCAATTATTAAAGGGCAAATATCTCCCGATCTGTAGGCAACTGAGAGACATACCTTATGTCACTTTGAGGGAACGTATATGTCAACTTCATGTCAGAGTATCGTCAATGTATGTACAAGGGTTTGGATGATAGAGACATTTAAATTTTTAGAGACTATGCGAAAGTCAATTTAAAAGGCAAATATCTCCCGATCTGTAGGCATCTGAGAGACAAACCTTATGTCACTTTGAGGGAACGTATATGTCAACTTGCTGTCATAGTCACGTCAATGTATGTCCAAGGGTTTGGAGGATAGAGACATATTAATTTCTCGAGATTATTCGAAAGTCAATTTATGAAAAGCAAATATCTCCCGATCTGTAGGAATCTGAGAGACAAAACTTATGTCACTTTGAGGGAACGTATATGTCAACTTCATGTCATAGTCACGTCAATGTATGTCCAAGGGTTTGGAGGATAGAGACATTTAAATTTTTAGAGATTATTCGAAGGTCAATTTTTAAAATGCAAATATCTCCCGATCAGTGGGAATCTTAGAGACAAAACTTATGCAGCTTTGAGGGAATGCACTTGTCAACTTCATGTCAGAGTCTCGTCAATTTATGTCCAAGGGTTTCCAGGATAGAGACATTTGAATTTTTCGAGATTATTCGAAAGTCAATTTTTAAAAGGCAAATATCCCCCGATCTGTAGAAATCTGAGAGACAAAACTTATGTCACTTTGCGGGAACGTATATGTCAACTTCATGTCATAGTCACGTCAATGTATGTCCAAGGGTTTGGAGGATAGAGACATTTAAATTTTTAGAGATTATTCGAACGTCAATTTTTAAAAGGCAAATATTTCTCGATCTGTAGGAATATGAGATGCAAAACTTATGTCACTTTGAGGGAACGTATATGTCAACTTCCTGTCAGAGTCACGTCAATGTAGGTCCAAGGGTTTGAAGGATAGAAACATTTTAATTTTTCGAGATTATTCGAAAGCAATTTATGAAAAGGCAAATATCTCCCGATCTGTAGGAATCTGAGAGACAAACCTTATGTCACTTTGAGGGAACGTATATGTCAACATCATGTCAGAGTCTCGTCAATGTATGTCCAAGGGTTTGGAGGATAGAGATATTTGAATTTTTCGAGATTATTTGAAAGTCAATTATTTAAGGGCAAATATCTCCCGATCCGTAGGCATCTGTGAGACAAACCTTATGCCACTTTGAGGGAACGCATATATCAACTTCATGTTAGAGTCTCGTCAATGTATGTCCAAGGGTTTGGTGGATAGAGGCATTTTAATTTTTCGAGATTATTCGAAAGTCTATTTTAAAATTCAAATATCTCCCGATCTGTAGGAATCTGAGAGACAAAACTTATGTCACTTTGAGGGAACGTATATGTCAACTTCATGTCATAGTCACGTCAATGTATGTCCAAGGGTTTGGAGGATAGAGACATTTTAATTTTTCGAGATTATTAGAAAGTCAATTTTTAAAGGAGAAATATCTCCCGATCTGTAGGAATATGAGAGACAAAACTGATGTCACTTTGAGGGAACGCATATGTGACCTTCATGGCATAGCCATGTCAATGTATGGCTAAGGGTTTGGAGGATAGAGACATTTAAAATTTTAGAGATTACTCGAAATTGAATTTTTAAAATGCAAATATCTTCCGATCTGTAGGAATCTGTGAGACAAAACTTATGTCACATTGAGGGAACGTATATGTCAACCTCATGTCATAATCACGTCAATGTATGTCTAAGGGTTTGGTGGATAGAGACATTTAACTTTTTAGAGATTATTCGAAAGTCAATTTTTGAAAAGGCAAATATCTCCCGATCTGTAGGAATCTGAGAGACAAAACTTATTTCACTTTGAGGGAACGTATATGTCAACCTCATGTCATAGTCACGTCAATGTATGTCTAAGGGTTTGGTGGATAGAGACATTTAACTTTTTAGAGATTATTCGAAAGTCAATTTTTGAAAGGCAAATATCTCCCGATCTGTAGGAATCTGAGAGACAAAACTTATTTCACTTTGAGGGAACGTATATGTCAACTTCCTGTCAGAGTCACGTCAATGTATGTCCAAGGGTTTGGAGGATAGAGACATTTTAATTTTTCGAGATTATTAGAAAGTCAATTTTTGAAAAGGCAAATATCTCCCGATCTGTAGGAATCTGAGAGACAAAACTTATTTCACTTTGAGGGAACGTATATGTTAACTTCATGTCAGAGTCACGTCAATGTATGTCCAAGGGTTTGGAGGATAGAGACATTTTAATTTTTCGAGATTATTAGAAAGTCAATTTTTAAAGGGGAAATATCTCCCGATCTGTAGGAATATGAGAGACAAAACTGATGTCACTTTGAGGGAACGCATATGTGACCTTCATGGCATAGCCATGTCAATGTATGGCTAAGGGTTTGGAGGATAGAGACATTTAAAATTTTAGAGATTACTCGAAATTGAATTTTTAAAATGCAAATATCTTCCGATCTGTAGGAATCTGTGAGACAGAACTTATGTCACATTGAGGGAACGTATATGTGAACTTCCTGTCAGACTCTCGTCAATGTATGTCCAAGGGTTTGGAGGATAGAGACATTTGAATTTATCGAGATTATTCGAAAGTCAATTATTAAAGGGAAAATATCTCCCGATCTGTAGGAATCTGAGAGATAAACCTTATGTCACTTTGAGGGAACGCATATATCAACTTCATGTCAGAATCTCGTCAATGTATGTCCAAGGTTTTGGAGGATAGAGGTATTTTAATTTTTTTGAGATTATTCGAAAGTCAATTTGTTAAAGGCAAATATCTCCCAATCTGTAGGAATCTGAGAGACAAAACTTATGTCACTTTGAGGGAACGCAAATTTCAACGTCATGTCAGAGTCTCCTCAAAGTATGTCCAAGGGTTTGGAGGATAGAGACTTTTAAATTTTTCGAGATTATTCGAAAGTCAATTTTTGAAAAGGCAAATATCTCCCTATCTGTAGGCATCTGAGAGACAAAACTTATGTCACATTGAGGAAACGCTTATGTCAACGTCATGTTAGAGTCTCCTCAAAGTATGTCCAAGGGTTTGAAGGATAGAGACATTTAAATTTTTAGAGATTATTCGAAAGTCAATTATTAAAAGGCAAATATCTATCGATCTGTAGGAATCTTAGAGACAAAACTTATGCCGCTTTGAGGGAATGTACATGACAACTTCATGTCAGAGTCTCGTCAATGTATGTCCAAGGATTTCGAGTATAGAGACATTTGAATTGTTCGAGATTATTCGAAAGTCAATTTTTAAAAGGAAAATATCCCCCGATCTGTAGGAATCTGAGAGACAAAACTTATGTCACTTTGAGGGAACATAAATGTCAACTTCATGTCATAGTCACGTCAATGTATGTCCAAGGGTTTGAAGGATAGACACATTTAAATTTTTAGAGATTATTCGAAAGTCAATTTTTAAAAGGCAAATATCTCTCGATCTGTAGGAATATGAGAGGCAAACATTATGTCACTTTGAGGGAATGTATATGTCAACCTCCTGTCAGAGTCACGTCAGTGTATGTCCAAGGGTTTGGAGGATAGAGACATTTAAATTTTTAGAGATTATTCGATAGACAATTTTTAAAGGCAAATATCTCCCGATCTGTAGGAATCTGAGTGACGAAGCGTATGTCACTTTGAGGGAACGTATATGTCAATTTCCTGTCGCAGTCTCGTCAATGTATGGGAAAGGGTTTGGAGGATAGAGACATTTGAATTTTTCGAGATTATTCGAAAGTCAATTTATGAAAAGGCAAATATCTCCCTATCTGTAGGCATATGAGAGACAAACATTATGTCACTTTGAGGGAATGTATATGTCAACCTCCTGTCAGAGTCACGTCAAATTATGTCGAAGGGTTTGGATGATAGAGACTTAAATTTTTCGAGATTATTCGAAAGACAACTTTTAAAGGCAAATATCTCCCGATCTGTAGGAATCTGAGTGACAAAACGTATGACACTTTGAGGGAACGTATATGTCAATTTCCTGTCGGAGTCTCGTCAATGTATGTCCAAGCGTTTGGAGGATAGAGACATTTGAATTTTTCGAGATTATTCGAAAGTCAATTATTAAAGGGCAAATATCTCCCGATCTGTAGGCATCTGAGAGACAAATCTTTTGCCACTTTGAGGGAATGTATATGTCAACCTCATGTTGTAGTGACGTCAATGTATGTCGAAGGGTTTGGAAGATAGAGACATTTAAATTTTTAGAGATTATTCGAAAGACAATTTTTAAGATTCAAATATCTCCCGATCTGTAGGAATCTGAGAGACAAAACTTATGTCACTTTGTGGGAACGTATATGTAAACGTCCTGTCAGAGTCACGTCAATGTATGTCCTAGGGTTTGGAGGATACAGACATTTTAATTTTTCGAGATTATTCGAAAGTGAATTTGTGAAAAGGCAAATATCTCCCGATCTGTAGGAATCTCAGAGACAAACCTTATGTCACTTTGAGGGAACGCATATGTCAACTTCATGTCAGAGTCACGTCAATGCATGTCCAAGGGTTTGGATAGAGACATTTTAATTTTTCGAGATTATTCGAAAGCCAATTTTTAAAGGCAAATATCTCCCGATCTGTAGGAATCTGAGAGACAAAACTTATGTCACTTTGAGGGAACGTATATGTCAACTTCATGTCATAGTCACGTCAATGTATGTCCAAGGGTTTGGAGGATAGAGAGACATTTAAATTTTTAGAGATTATTCGAAAGACAATTTTTTAAAAGGCAAATATCTCCCGATCTGTAGGCATCTGAGAGACAAACCTTATGTCACTCTGAGGGAACTTATATGTCAACTTGCTGTCAGAGTCATGTCAACGTATGTCCAAGGGTTTGGAAGATAGAGACATTTAAATTATACGAGATTATTCGAAAGTCAATTATTAAAAGGCAAATATCTCCCGATCTGTAGGAATCTGAGAGACAAACCTTATGTCACTTTGAGGGAACGTATATGTCAACGTCCTGTCATAGACACGTAAATGTATGTCCAAGGGTTTGGAGGATAGAGACATTTAAATTTTTAGAGATTATTCGAATGTCAATTATTAATAGGCAAATATCTCCCGATCTGTAGGAATCTGAGAGACAAACCTTATGTCACTTTGAGGGAACGTATATGTCAACATCCTGTCATAGACACGTAAATGTATGTCCAAGGGTTTGGAGGATAGAGACATTTAAATTTTTAGAGATTATTCGAAAAACAATTTTTAAAGGCAAATATCTCCTGATCTATAAGAATCCGAGAGAAAAAAACTTTTGCCACTTTGAGGGAACGTATATGTCAACCTCATGTTGTAGTCACGTCAATGTATGTCGAAGGGTTTGGAAGATAGAGACATTTAAATTTTTAGAGATTATTCGAAAGACAATTTTTAAGATTCAAATATCTCCCGATCTGTAGGAATCTGAGAGACAAAACTTATGTCACTTTGAGGGAACATATGTGTAAACGTCCTGTCAGAGTCTCGTTAATGTATGTACTTGGGTTTGGAGGATAGAGACATTTGAATTTTTCGAGATTATAGGAAGGTCAACTATTAAAGGGCAAATATATCCCGATCTGTAGGGATCTGAGAGATAAACCTTATGTCACTTTGAGGGATCGTACATGTCAACGTCCTGTCAGAGTCACGTCAATGTATGTCTAAGGGTTTGGAGGATAGAGACATTTAAATTTTTAGAGATTAATCGAAAGTCAATATTTAAAAGGCAAATAACTCCCGATCTGTAGGAATCTGAGAGACAACCATTATGTCACTTTGAGGGAACTCATATGTCAACTTCATGTCAGAGTCACGTCAATGTATTTCTAAGGGTTTGGAAGATAGAGACATTTTAATTTTTTGAGATTATTCGAAAGTCAATTTGGGAAAGGTAAATATCTCCCGATCTGTAGGAATCTGAGAGACAAAAATTATGTCACTTTGAGGGAACATATGTGTAAACGTCCTGTCAGAGTGACGTCAATGTATGTAGAAGGGTTTGGAGGATAGAGACATTTAAATTTTTAGAGATTATTCGAAAGACAATTTTTAAAAGGCAAATATCTCCTGATCTGTAGGAATCTGAGAGACAAATCTTTTGCCACTTTGAGGGAATGTATATGTCAACCTCATGTTGTAGTGACGTCAATGTATGTCGAAGGGTTTGGAAGATAGAGACATTTCAATTTTTAGAGATTATTCGAAAGACAATTTTTAAGATTCAAATATCTCCCGATCTGTAGGAATCTGAGAGACAAAACTTATGTCACTTTGTAGGAACGTATATGTAAACGTCCTGTCAGAGTCACGTCAATGTATGTCCTAGGGTTTGGAGGATACAGACATTTTAATTTTTCGAGATTATTCGAAAGTGAATTTGTGAAAAGGCAAATATCTCCCGATCTGTAGGAATCTCAGAGACAAACCTTATGTCACTTTGAGGGAACGCATATGTCAACTTCATGTCAGAGTCACGTCAATGCATGTCCAAGGGTTTGGATAGAGACATTTTAATTTTTCGAGATTATTCGAAAGCCAATTTTTAAAGGCAAATATCTCCCGATCTGTAGGAATCTGAGAGACAAACCTTATGTCACTTTGAGGGAACGTATATGTCAACATCCTGTCATAGACACGTAAATGTATGTCCAAGGGTTTGGAGGATAGAGACATTTAAATTTTTAGAGATTATTCGAAAGTCAATTATTAATAGGCAAATATCTCCCGATCTGTAGGAATCTGAGAGACAAACCTTATGTCACTTTGAGGGAACGTATATGTCAACGTCCTGTCATAGACACGTAAATGTATGTCCAAGGGTTTGGAGGATAGAGACATTTAAATTTTTAGAGATTATTCGAAAGTCAATTATTAATAGGCAAATATCTCCCGATCTGTAGGAATCTGAGAGACAAACCTTATGTCACTTTGAGGGAACGTATATGTCAACATCCTGTCATAGACACGTAAATGTATGTCCAAGGGTTTGGAGGATAGAGACATTTAAATTTTTAGAGATTATTCGAAAGTCAATTTTTAAAAGGCAAATATCTCCCGATCTGTAGGAATCTGAGAGACAACCCTTATGTCGCTTTGAGGGAACGCATATGTCAACTTCATGTCAGAGTCACGTCAATGTATGTCCAAGGGTTTGGAGGATAGAGACATTTAAATTTTTAGAGATTATTCGATAGTCAATTTTTAAAAGGCAAATATCTCCCGATATGTAGGGATCTGAAAGATAAACCTTATGTCACTTTGAGGGAACGTATATGTCAACGTCCTGTCAGAGTCACGTCAATGTATGTCCAAGGGTTTGGAGGATAGAGACATTTAAATTTTTAGAGATTAATCGAAAGTCAATTTTTAAAAGGCAAATATCTCCCGATCTGTAGGAATCTGAGAAACAAAACTTATGTCACTTTGAGGGAACGCATATGTCAACGTCCTGTCAGAGTCACGTCAATGTAGGTCCAAGTGTTTGGAGGATAGAGACATTTGAATTTTTCGACATTATTCGATAGTCAATTTTTAAAAGGCAATTATCTCCCGATCTGTAGGAATCTGAGAGACAACCCTTACGTCACTTTGAGGGAACGCATATGTCAACTTCATGTCAGAGTCTTGTCAATGTATGTCCAAGGGTTTGGTGGATAGAGACATTTAAATTTTTCGAGATTATTCGAAAGTCAATTTTTTAAAAGCAAATATCTCCCGATCTGTAGGAATCTGAGAGACAAAACTTATGTCACTTTGAGGGAACGTATATGTCAATTTCCTGTTAGAGTCATGTCAATGTATGTCCAAGGGTTTGGAGGATAGAGACATTTAAATTTTTAGAGATTATTCGAAAGTCAATTTTTAAAGGGCAAATATCTCCCGATCTATATGAATCTGAGATACAAAACTTATGTCACTTTGAGGGATCGTATACGTCAACTTCCTGTCAGAGTCACGTTAATGTATGTCTAAGGGTTTGGAGGATAGAGACATTTAAATTTTTAGAGATTAATCGAAAGTCAATTTTTAAAAGGCAAATATCTCCCGATCTTTAGGAATCTGAGAGACAAAACGTTTGTCACTTTGAGGGACCGCATATGTCAACGTCGTGTCAGAGTCACGTCAATGTAGGTCCAAGGGTTTGTAGGCTAGAGACATTTGAATTTTTCGACATTATTCCAAAGTCAATTTTTTAAAGGCAAATATCTCCCGATCTGTAGAATCTGAGAGACAACCATTATGTCACTTTGAGGGAACGCATATGTGAACTTCAGGTCAAAGTCACGTCAATGTATGTCCAAGGGTTTGGAGGATAGAGACATTTAAATTTTTTGAGATTATTCGAAAGTCAATTTTTAAAAGGCAAATATCTCCCGATATGTAGGAATCTGTGAGACTAACCTTATGTCGCTTTGAGGGAACGTATATGTCAACTTCATATCAGAGTCTCGTCAATGTATGTCCAAAGGTTTGGAGGATAGAGACATTTGAATTTTTCGAGATTATTCGAAAGTCAAATTTTAAAAGGCAAATATCTCCCGATCTGTAGGCATCTGAGAGACAAACCTTATTTAACTTTGAGGGAACTCAAATGTTAACTTCATGTCATATTCACGTCAATGTATGGCCGAGGGTTTGGAGGATAGAGACATTTAAATTTTTAGAGATTATTCGAGAGTTAATTATTAATAGGCAAATATCTCCCGATCTGTAGAAATCTGAGAGACAAACCTTTTGTCACTTTGAGGGAACGTATACGTCAACGTCCTGTCAGAATCATGTCAATGTAGGTCCAAGGGTTTGGAGGATAGAGACATTTGAATTTTTTGACATTATTCGAAAGTCAATTATTAATAGGCAAATATCTCCCGATCTGTAGGAATCTGAGAGACAACCCTTATGTCACTTTGAGGGAACGTATATGTCAACGTTCTGTCAGAGTCACGTCAATGAATGTCAAAGGATTTGGAGGAAAGAGACATTTAAATTTTTAGAGATTATTCGAAAGTCAATTATTAATAGGCAAATATCTCCCGATCTGTAGGAATCTCAGAGACAAACCTTATGTCGCTTTGAGGGAACGTATATGTCAACGTCTTGTCATAGACACGGAAATGTATGTCCAAGGGTTTGGAGCATAGAGACATTTAAATTTTTAGAGATTATTCGAAAGTCAATTTTTAAAGGCAAATATCTCCCGATCTGTAGGAATCTGAGAGACAACCTTTATGTCACTTTGAGGGAACGCATATGTCAACTCCATGTCAGAGTCACGTCAATGTATGTCCAAGGGTTTGGAGGATAGAGACATTTAAATTTTTAGAGATTATTCGAAAGTCAATTATTAAAAGGCAAATATCTCCAGATCTGTAGGGATCTGAGAGATAGACCTTTTGTCACTTTGAGGGAACGTACATGTCAACGCCCTGTCAGAGTCACGTCAATGTAGGTCCAAGGGTTTGGAGGATAGAGACATTTGAATTATTCGACATTATTCGAAAGTCAATTTTAAAAGGCAAATATCTCCCGAACTGTAGGAATCTGAGAGACAAACATTATGTCACTTTGAGGGAACGTACATGTCAACTTCATGTCATAGACACGTCAATGTATGTCCAACGGTTTGGAGGATAGAGACATTTAAATGTTTCGAGATTATTCGAAAGTCAATTTTTAAATGCCAAATATCTCCCGATCTGTAGGAATCTGAGCGACAACCCTAATGTCACTTTGAGGGAACTCATATGTGAACTTCATGTCAGAGTCACGTCAATGTATGGCCAAGGGTTTGGAGGATAGAGAGATTTAAATTTTTAGAGATTAATCGAAAGTCAATTTTAAAAGGCAAATATCTCCCGATCTCTACCCATCTGAGAGACAAACCTTATGTAACTTTGAGGGAACGCAAATTTTAACTTCATGTCATAGTCACGTCAATGTATGGCCAAGGGTTTGGAGGATAGAGACATTTAAATTTTTAGAGATTATTCGAAAGTCAATTATTAATAGGCAAAAATATCCCGATCTGTAGGAATCTGAGAGACAAACCTTATGTCACTTTGAGGGAACGTATATGTCAACGTCCTGTCAGAGTCACGTCAATGTATGTCTAAGGGTTTGGAGGATAGAGACATTTAAATTTTTAGAGATTAATCGAAAGTCAATTTTTAAAGGGAAAATATCTCCCGATCTGTAGGAATCTGAGAGACAAAACGTATGTCACTTTGAGGGAACGCATATGTCAACTTCCTGTCAGAGTCACGTCAATGTAGGTCCAAGGGTTTGGAGGATAGAGACATTTGAATTATTCGACATTATTCGATAGTCAATTATTAAAAGGCAAATATCTCCCGATCTGTAGAAATCTGAGAGACAAACCTTATGTCACTTTGAGGGAACATTTATGTCAACTTCATGTCATAGACACGTCAATGTATGTCCAAGGGGTTGGCGGATAGAGACATTTAAATTTTTAGAGATTATTCGAAAGTCAATTTTTAAAAGGCAAATATCTACCGATCTGTAGGAATCTGAGAGACAACCCTTACTTCACTTTGAGGGAACGCATATGTCAACTTGATGTCAGAGTCTTGTCAGTGTATGTCAAAGGGTTTGTTGGATAGAGACATTTAAATTTTTCGAGATTATTCAAAAGTCAATTTTTTAAAGGCAAATATCTCCCGATCTGTAGGAATCTGAGAGACAAAACTTATGTCGCTTTGAGGGAACGTATATGTCAATTTCCTGTCAGACTCACGTCAATGTATGTCCAAGGGTTTGGAGGATAGAGACATTTAAATTTTTAGAGATTATTCGAAAGTCAATTATTAAAGGGCAAATATCTCCCGATCTGTATGAATCTGAGATACAAAACTTATGTCACTTTGAGGGATCATATATGTCAACTTCCTGTCAGAGTCACGTCAATGTATGTCCAAGGGTTTGGAGAATAGAGACATTTAAATTTTTAGAGATTATTCGAAAGTCAATTTTTAAAGGCAAATATCTCCCGAACTGTAGGGATCTGAGAGATAAACCTTATGTCACTTTGAGGGAATGTATATTTCAACGTCCTATCAGAGTCACGTCAATGTCTGTCCAAGGGTTTGGAGGATAGAGACATTTAAATTTTTAGAGATTAATCGAAAGTCAATTTTTAAACGGCAAATATCTCCCGATCTGTAGGAATCTGAGAGACAACCCTTATGTCACTTTGAGGGAACGCATATGTCAACTTCATGTCAAAGTCACGTCAATGTATGTCCAAGGGTTTGGAGGATAGAGACTTTTAAAATTTTCGAGATTATTCGAAAGTCAATTTTTAAAAGGCAAATATCTCCCGATCTGTAGGAATCTGAGAGACAAACCTTATGCCACTTTGAGGGAACGTATATATCAACTTCCTGTCAGAGTCACGTCAACATATGTCCAAGGGTTTGGAGGATAGAGACATTTCAATTTTACGAGATTATTCGAAAGTCAATTTTTAAAAGGCAAATATCTCCCGATATGTAGGAATCTGTGAGACTAACCTTATGTCGTTTTGAGGGAACGTATATGTCAACTTCATATCAGAGTCTCGTCAATGTATGTCCAAAGGTTTGGAGGATAGAGACATTTGAATTTTTCGAGATTATTCGAAAGTCAATTTTTAAAAGGCAAATATCTCCCGATCTGTAGAAACCTGAGAGACAAACCTTTTGTCACTTTGAGGGAACGTATATGTCAACGTCCTGTCAAAGACACGTAAATGTATGTCCAAGGGTTTGGAGGATAGAGACATTTAAATTTTTAGAGATTATTCGAAAGTCAATTTTTAAAAGGCAAATATCTCCCGATCTGTAGGCATCTGAGAGACAAGCCTTATTTAACTTTGAGGGAACGCAAATGTTAACTTCATGTCATAGTCACGTCAATGTATGGCCAAGGGTTTGGAGGATAGAGACATTTAAATTTTTAGAGATTATTCGAAAGTCAATTATTAATAGGCAAATATCTCCCGATCTGTAGAAACCTGAGAGACAAACCTTTTGTCACTTTGAGGGAACGTATATGTCAACGTCCTGTCAAAGACACGTAAATGTATGTCCAAGGGTTTGGAGGATAGAGACATTTAAATTTTTAGAGATTATTCGAAAGTCAATTTTTAAAAGGCAAATATCTCCCGATCTGTAGGAATCTGAGAGACAACCCTTATGTAACTTTGAGGGAACGCATATGTCAACTTCATGTCAGAGTCACGTCAATGTATGTCCAAGGGTTTGGAGGATAGAGACATTTAAATGTTTCGAGATTATTCGAAAGTCAATTTTTAAAAGCCAAATATCTCCCGATCTGTAGGAATCTGAGAGACAACCCTTATGTCACTTTGAGGGAACGCATACGTGAACTTCATGTCAGAGTCACGTCAATGTATGTTAAAGGGTTTGGAGGATAGAGACATTTAAATTTTTCGAGATTATTCGAAAGTCAATTTTTAAAGGCAAATATCTCCGGATCTGTAGGAATCTGAGAGACAAAACTTTTGTCACTTTGAGGGAACGTATATGGCAACTTCCTGTCAGAGTCACTTCAATGTATGTCCAAGGGTATGGAGGATAGAGATATTTAAATTTTTAGAGATTATTCGAAAGTCAATATTTAAAGGGCAAATATCTCCCGATCTGTAGGAATCTGAGAGACAAAACTTATGTCACTTTGAGGGAACGTATATGTCAAATTCCTGTCAGAGTCACGTCAATGTATGTCCAAGGGTTTGGAGGATAGAGACATTTAAATTTTTAGAGATTATTCGAAAGTCAATTTTTAAAGGCAAATATCTCCGGATCTGTAGGAATCTGAGAGACAAAACTTATGTCACTTTGAGGGAACGTGTATGGCAACTTCCTGTCAGAGTCACTTCAATGTGTGTCCAAGGGTATGGAGGATAGAGACATTTAAATTTTTAGAGATTATTCGAAAGTCAATTTTTAAAGGGCAAATATCTCCCGATCTGTAGGAATCTGAGAGACAAAACTTATGTCACTTTGAGGGAACGTATATGTCAAATTCCTGTCAGAGTCACGTCAATGTATGTCCAAGGGTTTGGAGGATAGAGACATTTAAATTTTTAGAGATTATTCGAAAGTCAATTTTTAAAAAGGCAAATATCTCCCGATCTGTAGGCATCTGAGAGACAAACCTTAAGCCACTTTGAGGGAACGTATATGTCAACTTCATGTCAGAGTCTCGTCAATGTATGTCCAAAGGTTTGCAGGATAGAGACATTTGAATTTTTCGAGATTATTCGAAAGTCAATTTTTAAAAGGCAAATATCTCCCGATCTCTAGGCATCTGAGAGACAAACGTTATGTAACTTTGAGGGAACGCAAATGTCAACTTCATGTCATAGTCACGTCAATGTATGGCCAAGGGTTTGGATGATAGAGACATTTAAATTTTTAGAGATTATTCGAAAGTCAATTATTAATAGGCAAATATCTCCCGATCTGTAGGAATCTGAGAGACAAACCTTATGTCACTTTGAGGGAACGTATATGTCAACGTCCTGTCAGAGTCACGTCAATGTATGTTCAAGGGTTTGGAGGATAGAGACATTTGAATTTTTTGACATTATTCGAAAGTCAATTTTTAAAAGGCAAATATCTCCCGATCTGTATGAATCTGAGAGACAACCCTTATGTCACTTTGAGGGAACGTATATGTCAACGTTCTATCAGAGTCACGTCAATGTATGTCCAAGGGTTTGGAGGAAAGAGACATTTAAATTTTTAGAGATTATTCGAAAGTCAATTATTTATAGGCAAATATCTCCCGATCTGTAGGAATCTGAGAGACAAACCTTATGTCACTTTGAGGGAACGTATATGTCAACGTCCTGTCATAGACACGTAAATGTATGTCCAAGGGTTTGGAGGATAGAGACATTTAAATTTTTAGAGATTATTCGCAAGTCAATTTTTAAAAGGCAAATATCTCCCGATCTGTAGGAATCTAAGAGACAACAATTATGTCACTTTGAGGGAACGCATATGTCAACTTCATGTCAGAGTCACGTCAATGTATGTCCAAGGGTTTGGAGGATAGAGACATTCAAATTTTTAGAGATTATTCGAAAGTCAATTTTTAAAAGGCAAATATCTCCCGATCTGTAGGAATCTGCGAAACAAATCGTATGTCACTTTGAGGGAACGCATATGTCAACGTCCTGTCAGAGTCACGTCAATGTAGGTCCAAGGGTTTGGAGGATAGAGACATTTGAATTTTTCGACATTATTCGAAAGTCAATTTTTAAAAGGCAAATATCTCCCGTTCTGTAGGAATCTGAGAGACAAACCTTAAGTCACTTTGAGGGAACGTACATGTCAACTTCATGTCATAGACACGTCAATGTATGTCCAAGGGTTTGGAGGATAGAGACATTTAAATGTTTCGAGATTATTCAAAAGTCAATTTTTAAAAGCCAAATATTTCCCGATCTGTAGGAATCTGAGAGACAACCCTTTGTCACTTTGAGGGAACGCATATGTGAACTTCATGTCAGAGTCACGTCAATGTATGTCCAAGGGTTTGGAGGATAGAGACATTTAAATTTTTCGAGATTATTCGAAAGTCAATTTTTAAAGGGCAAATATCTCCCGATCTGTAGGAATCTGAGAGACAAAACTTATGTCACTTTGAGGGATCGTATATGTCAACTTCCTGTCAGAGTCACGTCAATGTATGTCCAAGGGTTTGGAGGATAGAGACATTCAAATTTTTAGAGATTATTCGAAAGTCAATTTTTAAAAGGCAAATATCTCCCGATCTGTAGGAATCTGAGAGACAAAACTTATATAACTGTGAGGGAACGTATATGTCAAATTCCTGTCAGAGTCACGTCAATGTATGTTTAAGGGTTTGGAGGATAGAGACATTTAAATTTTTATAGATTATTCGAAAGTCAATTTTTAAAAGGCAAATATCTCCCGATCTGTAGGAATCTGAGATACAAAACTTATGCCGCTTTGAGGGAATGTATATTTCAACTTCATGTCGCAGTGACGTCAATGTATGTAAAAGGGTTTCGAGGATAGAGACATTTAACTTTTTAGAGATTATTCGAAAGTCAATTTTTAAGATTCAAATATCTCCCGGTCTGTAGGAACCTGAGAGACAAAACTTATGTCACTTTGAGGGAACGTATATGTAAACGTCCTGTCAGTGTCACGTCAATGTATGTCCTAGGGTTTGGAGGATACAGACATTTTAATTTTTCGAGATTATTCGAAAGTCAATTTGTGAAAAGGAAAATATCTCCAGATCTGTTGGAATCTCAGAGACAAACCTTATGTCACTTTGAGGGAACGCATATGTCAACTTCATGTCAGAGTCACGTCAATGTATGTCCAAGGGTTTGGATAAAGACATTTTAATTTTTCGAGATTATTCAAAAGTCAATTTTTAAAGGCAAATATCTCCCGATCTTTAGGAATCAGAGACAAAACTTATGTCACTTTGAGTGAACGTATATGTCAACTTCATGTCATAGTCACGTCAATGTATGTCCAAGGGTTTGGAGGATAGAGACATTTAAATTTTTAGAGATTATTCGAAAGTCAATTTTAAAAAGGCAAATATCTACCGATCTGTAGACATCTGAGAGACAAGCCTTATATCACTTTGAGGGAACGTATATGCCAACTTCATGTCAGAGTCTCGTCAATGTATGTCCAAAGGTTTGCAGGATAGAGACATTTGAATTTTTCGAGATTATTCGAAAGTCAATTTTTTAAAGGCAAATATCTCCCGATCTCTAGGCATCTGAGAGACAAACCTTATGTAACTTTGAGGGAACGCAATTGTCAACTTCATGTCATAGTCACGTCAATGTATGGCCAAGGGTTTGGATGATAGAGACATTCAAATTTTTAGAGATTATTCGAAAGTCAATTTTTTAAAGGCAAATATCTCCCGATCTGTAGGAATCTGAGAGACAAACCTTATGTCACTTTAAGGGAACTTATATGTCAATTTCCTGTCAGAGTCACGTCAATGTATGTCCTAGGGTTTGGAGGATAGAGACATTTAAATTTTTAGAGATTATTCGAAAATCAATTTTTAAAGGGCAAATATCTCCCGATCTGTATGAATCTGAGATACAAAACGTATGTCACTTTGAGGGAACGCATATGTCAACGTCGTGTCAGAGTCACGTTAATGTAGGTCCAAGGGTTTGTAGGCTAGAGACATTTGAATTTTTCGACATTATTCCAAAGTCAATTTTTTAAAGGCAAATATCTCCCGATTAGTAGAATCTGAGAGACAACCCTTATGTCACTTTGAGGGAACGCATATGTCAACTTCATGTCAGAGTCACGTCAATGTATGTCCAAGGGTTTGGATAAAGACATTTTAATTTTTCGAGATTATTCAAAAGTCAATTTTTAAAGGCAAATATCTCCCGATCTTTAGGAATCAGAGACAAAACTTATGTCACTTTGAGGGAACGTATATGTCAACTTCATGTCATAGTCACGTCAATGTATGTCCAAGGGTTTGGAGGATAGAGACATTTAAATTTTTAGAGATTATTCGAAAGTCAATTTTAAAAAGGCAAATATCTCCTGATCTGTAGACATCTGAGAGACAAGCCTTATGTCACTTTGAGGGAACGTATATGTCAACTTCATGTCAGAGTCTCGTCAATGTATGTCCAAAGGTTTGCAGGATAGAGACATTTGAATTTTTCGAGATTATTCGAAAGTCAATTTTTTAAAGGCAAATATCTCCCGATCTCTAGGCATCTGAGAGACAAACCTTATGTAACTTTGAGGGAACGCAATTGTCAACTTCATGTCATAGTCACGTCAATGTATGGCCAAGGGTTTGGATGATAGAGACATTTAAATTTTTAGAGATTATTCGAAAGTCAATTATTAATAGGCAAATATCTCCCGATCTGTAGAATCTGAGAGACAACCCTTATGTCACTTTGAGGGAACGCATATGTCAACTTCATGTCACAGTCACGTCAATGTATGTCCAAGGGTTTGGAGGATAGAGACATTTAAAATTTTCGAGATTATTCGAAAGTCAATTTTTAAAAGGCAAATATCTCCCGATCTGTAGGAATCTGAGAGACAAACCTTATGCCACTTTGAGGGAACGTATATATCAACTTCCTGTCAGAGTCACGTCAACATATGTCCAAGGGTTTGGAGGATAGAGACATTTCAATTTTACGAGATTATTCGAAAATCAATTTTTAAAAGGCAAATATCTCCCGATATGTAGGAATCTGTGAGACTAACCTTATGTCGTTTTGAGGGAACGTATATGTCAACTTCATATCAGAGTCTCGTCAATGTATGTCCAAAGGTTTGGAGGATAGAGACATTTGAATTTTTCGAGATTATTCGAAAGTCAATTTTTAAAAGGCAAATATCTCCCGATCTGTAGAAACCTGAGAGACAAACCTTTTGTCACTTTGAGGGAACGTATATGTCAACGTCCTGTCAAAGACATGTAAATGTATGTCCAAGGGTTTGGAGGATAGAGACATTTAAATTTTTAGAGATTATTCGAAAGTCAATTTTTAAAAGGCAAATATCTCCCGATCTGTAGGCATCTGAGAGACAAGCCTTATTTAACTTTGAGGGAACGCAAATGTTAACTTCATGTCATAGTCACGTCAATGTATGGCCAAGGGTTTGGAGGATAGAGACATTTAAATTTTTAGAGATTATTCGAAAGTCAATTATTAATAGGCAAATATCTCCCGATCTGTAGAAACCTGAGAGACAAACCTTTTGTCACTTTGAGGGAACGTATATGTCAACGTCCTGTCAAAGACACGTAAATGTATGTCCAAGGGTTTGGAGGATAGAGACATTTAAATTTTTAGAGATTATTCGAAAGTCAATTTTTAAAAGGCAAATATCTCCCGATCTGTAGGAATCTGAGAGACAACCCTTATGTAACTTTGAGGGAACGCATATGTCAACTTCATGTCAGAGTCACGTCAATTTATGTCCAAGGGTTTGGAGGATAGAGACATTCAAATTTTTAGAGATTATTCGAAAGTCAATTTTTAAAAGGCAAATATCTCCCGATCTGTAGGAATCTGAGAGACAACCCTTATGCCACTTTGAGGGAACGCATATGTCAACTTCATGTCAGAGTCACGTCAATGTATGTCCAAGGGTTTGGAGGATAGAGACATTCAAATTTTTAGAGATTATTCGAAAGTCAATTTTTAAAAGGCAAATATCTCCCGATCTGTAGGAATCTGCGAAACAAAACGTATGTCACTTTGAGGGAACGTATATGTCAACGTCCTGTCAGAGTTACGTCAATGTAGGTCCAAGGTTTGGAGGATAGAGACATTTGAATTTTTCGACATTATTCGAAAGTCAATTTTTAAAAGGCAAATATCTCCCGTTCTGTAGGAATCTGAGAGACAAACCTTATGTCACTTTGAGGGAACGTACATGTCAACTTCATGTCATAGACACGTCAATGTATGTCCAAGGGTTTGGAGGATAGAGACATTTAAATGTTTCGAGATTATTCGAAAGTCAATTATTAAAAGCCAAATATCTCCCGATCTGTAGGAATCTGAGAGACAACCCTTATGTCACTTTGAGGGAACGCATACGTGAACTTCATGTCAGAGTCACGTCAATGTATGTCCAAGGGTTTGGAGGATAGAGACATTTAAATTTTTCGAGATTATTCGAAAGTCAATTTTTAAAGGCAAATATCTCCGGATCTGTAGGAATCTGAGAGACAAAACTTTTGTCACTTTGAGGGAACGTATATGGCAACTTCCTGTCAGAGTCACTTCGATGTATGTCCAAGGGTATGGAGGATAGAGATATTTAAATTTTTAGAGATTATTCGAAAGTCAATTTTTAAAGGGCAAATATCTCCCGATCTGTAGGAATCTGAGAGACAAAACTTATGTCACTTTGAGGGAACGTATATGTCAAATTCCTGTCAGAGTCACGTCAATGTATGTCCAAGGGTTTGGAGGATAGAGACATTTAAATTTTTAGAGATTATTCGAAAGTCAATTTTTAAAGGCAAATATCTCCGGATCTGTAGGAATCTGAGAGACAAAACTTATGTCACTTTGAGGGAACGTGTATGGCAACTTCCTGTCTGAGTCACTTCAATGTATGTCCAAGGGTATGGAGGATAGAGACATTTAAATTTTTAGAGATTATTCGAAAGTCAATTTTTAAAGGGCAAATATCTCCCGATCTGTAGGAATCTGAGAGACAAAACTTATGTCACTTTGAGGGAACGTATATGTCAAATTCCTGTCAGAGTCACGTCAATGTATGTCCAAGGGTTTGGAGGATAGAGACATTTAAATTTTTAGAGATTATTCGAAAGTCAATTTTTAAAAAGGCAAATATCTCCCGATCTGTAGGCATCTGAGAGACAAACCTTATGTCACTTTGAGGGAACGTATATGTCAACTTCATGTCAGAGTCTCGTCAATGTATGTCCAAAGGTTTGCAGGATAGATACATTTGAATTTTTCGAGATTATTCGAAAGTCAATTTTTAAAAGGCAAATATCTCCCGATCTCTAGGCATCTGAGAGACAAACGTTATGTAACTTTGAGGGAACGCAAATGTCAACTTCATGTCATAGTCACGTCAATGTATGGCCAAGGGTTTGGATGATAGAGACATTTAAATTTTTAGAGATTATTCGAAAGTCAATTATTAATAGGCAAATATCTCCCGATCTGTAGGAATCTGAGAGACAAACCTTATGTCACTTTGAGGGAACGTATATGTCAACGTCCTGTCAGAGTCACGTCAATGTATGTTCAAGGGTTTGGAGGATAGAGACATTTGAATTTTTTGACATTATTCGAAAGTCAATTTTTAAAAGGCAAATATCTCCCGATCTGTATGAATCTGAGAGACAACCCTTATGTCACTTTGAGGGAACGTATATGTCAACGTTCTATCAGAGTCACGTCAATGTATGTCCAAGGGTTTGGAGGAAAGAGACATTTAAATTTTTAGAGATTATTCGAATGTCAATTATTTATAGGCAAATATCTCCCGATCTGTAGGAATCTGAGAGACAAACCTTATGTCACTTTGAGGGAACGTATATGTCAACGTCCTGTCATAGACACGTAAATGTATGTCCAAGGGTTTGGAGGATAGAGACATTTAAATTTTTAGAGATTATTCGCAAGTCAATTTTTAAAAGGCAAATATCTCCCGATCTGTAGGAATCTAAGAGACAACAATTATGTCACTTTGAGGGAACGCATATGTCAACTTCATGTCAGAGTCACGTCAATGTATGTCCAAGGGTTTGGAGGATAGAGACATTCAAATTTTTAGAGATTATTCGAAAGTCAATTTTTAAAAGGCAAATATCTCCCGATCTGTAGGAATCTGCGAAACAAAACGTATGTCACTTTGAGGGAACGCATATGTCAACGTCCTGTCAGAGTCACGTCAATGTATGGCCAAGGGTTTGGATGATAGAGACATTCAAATTTTTAGAGATTATTCGAAAGTCAATTTTTTAAAGGCAAATATCTCCCGATCTGTAGGAATCTGAGAGACAAACCTTATGTCACTTTGAGGGAACTTATATGTCAATTTCCTGTCAGAGTCACGTCAATGTATGTCCTAGGGTTTGGAGGATAGAGACATTTAAATTTTTAGAGATTATTCGAAAATCAATTTTTAAAGGGCAAATATCTCCCGATCTGTATGAATCTGATATACAAAACGTATGTCACTTTGAGGGAACGCATATGTCAACGTCGTGTCAGAGTCACGTTAATGTAGGTCCAAGGGTTTGTAGGCTAGAGACATTTGAATTTTTCGACATTATTCCAAAGTCAATTTTTTAAAGGCAAATATCTCCCGATTAGTAGAATCTGAGAGACAACCCTTATGTCACTTTGAGGGAACGCATATGTCAACTTCATGTCAGAGTCACGTCAATGTATGTCCAAGGGTTTGGATAAAGACATTTTAATTTTTCGAGATTATTCAAAAGTCAATTTTTAAAGGCAAATATCTCCCGATCTTTAGGAATCAGAGACAAAACTTATGTCACTTTGAGGGAACGTATATGTCAACTTCATGTCATAGTCACGTCAATGTATGTCCAAGGGTTTGGAGGATAGAGACATTTAAATTTTTAGAGATTATTCGAAAGTCAATTTTAAAAAGGCAAATATCTCCCGATCTGTAGACATCTGAGAGACAAGCCTTATGTCACTTTGAGGGAACGTATATGTCAACTTCATGTCAGAGTCTCGTCAATGTATGTCCAAAGGTTTGCAGGATAGAGACATTTGAATTTTTCGAGATTATTCGAAAGTCAATTTTTTAAAGGCAAATATCTCCCGATCTCTAGGCATCTGAGAGACAAACCTTATGTAACTTTGAGGGAACGCAATTGTCAACTTCATGTCATAGTCACGTCAATGTATGGCCAAGGGTTTGGATGATAGAGACATTTAAATTTTTAGAGATTATTCGAAAGTCAATTATTAATAGGCAAATATCTCCCGATCTGTAGAATCTGAGAGACAACCCTTATGTCACTTTGAGGGAACGCATATGTCAACTTCATGTCACAGTCACGTCAATGTATGTCCAAGGGTTTGGAGGATAGAGACATTTAAAATTTTCGAGATTATTCGAAAGTCAATTTTTAAAAGGCAAATATCTCCCGATCTGTAGGAATCTGAGAGACAAACCTTATGCCACTTTGAGGGAACGTATATATCAACTTCCTGTCAGAGTCACGTCAACATATGTCCAAGGGTTTGGAGGATAGAGACATTTCAATTTTACGAGATTATTCGAAAATCAATTTTTAAAAGGCAAATATCTCCCGATATGTAGGAATCTGTGAGACTAACCTTATGTCGTTTTGAGGGAACGTATATGTCAACTTCATATCAGAGTCTCGTCAATGTATGTCCAAAGGTTTGGAGGATAGAGACATTTGAATTTTTCGAGATTATTCGAAAGTCAATTTTTAAAAGGCAAATATCTCCCGATCTGTAGAAACCTGAGAGACAAACCTTTTGTCACTTTGAGGGAACGTATATGTCAACGTCCTGTCAAAGACATGTAAATGTATGTCCAAGGGTTTGGAGGATAGAGACATTTAAATTTTTAGAGATTATTCGAAAGTCAATTTTTAAAAGGCAAATATCTCCCGATCTGTAGGCATCTGAGAGACAAGCCTTATTTAACTTTGAGGGAACGCAAATGTTAACTTCATGTCATAGTCACGTCAATGTATGGCCAAGGGTTTGGAGGATAGAGACATTTAAATTTTTAGAGATTATTCGAAAGTCAATTATTAATAGGCAAATATCTCCCGATCTGTAGAAACCTGAGAGACAAACCTTTTGTCACTTTGAGGGAACGTATATGTCAACGTCCTGTCAAAGACACGTAAATGTATGTCCAAGGGTTTGGAGGATAGAGACATTTAAATTTTTAGAGATTATTCGAAAGTCAATTTTTAAAAGGCAAATATCTCCCGATCTGTAGGAATCTGAGAGACAACCCTTATGTAACTTTGAGGGAACGCATATGTCAACTTCATGTCAGAGTCACGTCAATGTATGTCCAAGGGTTTGGAGGATAGAGACATTCAAATTTTTAGAGATTATTCGAAAGTCAATTTTTAAAAGGCAAATATCTCCCGATCTGTAGGAATCTGAGAGACAACCCTTATGCCACTTTGAGGGAACGCATATGTCAACTTCATGTCAGAGTCACGTCAATGTATGTCCAAGGGTTTGGAGGATAGAGACATTCAAATTTTTAGAGATTATTCGAAAGTCAATTTTTAAAAGGCAAATATCTCCCGATCTGTAGGAATCTGCGAAACAAAACGTATGTCACTTTGAGGGAACGTATATGTCAACGTCCTGTCAGAGTTACGTCAATGTAGGTCCAAGGTTTGGAGGATAGAGACATTTGAATTTTTCGACATTATTCGAAAGTCAATTTTTAAAAGGCAAATATCTCCCGTTCTGTAGGAATCTGAGAGACAAACCTTATGTCACTTTGAGGGAACGTACATGTCAACTTCATGTCATAGACACGTCAATGTATGTCCAAGGGTTTGGAGGATAGAGACATTTAAATGTTTCGAGATTATTCGAAAGTCAATTATTAAAAGCCAAATATCTCCCGATCTGTAGGAATCTGAGAGACAACCCTTATGTCACTTTGAGGGAACGCATACGTGAACTTCATGTCAGAGTCACGTCAATGTATGTCCAAGGGTTTGGAGGATAGAGACATTTAAATTTTTCGAGATTATTCGAAAGTCAATTTTTAAAGGCAAATATCTCCGGATCTGTAGGAATCTGAGAGACAAAACTTTTGTCACTTTGAGGGAACGTATATGGCAACTTCCTGTCAGAGTCACTTCGATGTATGTCCAAGGGTATGGAGGATAGAGATATTTAAATTTTTAGAGATTATTCGAAAGTCAATTTTTAAAGGGCAAATATCTCCCGATCTGTAGGAATCTGAGAGACAAAACTTATGTCACTTTGAGGGAACGTATATGTCAAATTCCTGTCAGAGTCACGTCAATGTATGTCCAAGGGTTTGGAGGATAGAGACATTTAAATTTTTAGAGATTATTCGAAAGTCAATTTTTAAAGGCAAATATCTCCGGATCTGTAGGAATCTGAGAGACAAAACTTATGTCACTTTGAGGGAACGTGTATGGCAACTTCCTGTCTGAGTCACTTCAATGTATGTCCAAGGGTATGGAGGATAGAGACATTTAAATTTTTAGAGATTATTCGAAAGTCAATTTTTAAAGGGCAAATATCTCCCGATCTGTAGGAATCTGAGAGACAAAACTTATGTCACTTTGAGGGAACGTATATGTCAAATTCCTGTCAGAGTCACGTCAATGTATGTCCAAGGGTTTGGAGGATAGAGACATTTAAATTTTTAGAGATTATTCGAAAGTCAATTTTTAAAAAGGCAAATATCTCCCGATCTGTAGGCATCTGAGAGACAAACCTTATGTCACTTTGAGGGAACGTATATGTCAACTTCATGTCAGAGTCTCGTCAATGTATGTCCAAAGGTTTGCAGGATAGATACATTTGAATTTTTCGAGATTATTCGAAAGTCAATTTTTAAAAGGCAAATATCTCCCGATCTCTAGGCATCTGAGAGACAAACGTTATGTAACTTTGAGGGAACGCAAATGTCAACTTCATGTCATAGTCACGTCAATGTATGGCCAAGGGTTTGGATGATAGAGACATTAAAATTTTTAGAGATTATTCGAAAGTCAATTATTAATAGGCAAATATCTCCCGATCTGTAGGAATCTGAGAGACAAACCTTATGTCACTTTGAGGGAACGTATATGTCAACGTCCTGTCAGAGTCACGTCAATGTATGTTCAAGGGTTTGGAGGATAGATACATTTGAATTTTTTGACATTATTCGAAAGTCAATTTTTAAAAGGCAAATATCTCCCGATCTGTATGAATCTGAGAGACAACCCTTATGTCACTTTGAGGGAACGTATATATCAACGTCCTGTCATAGACACGTAAATGTATGTCCAAGGGTTTGGAGAATAGAGACATTTAAATTTTTAGAGATTATTCGCAAGTCAATTTTTAAAAGGCAAATATCTCCCGATCTGTAGGAATCTGAGAGACAATAATTATGTCACTTTGAGGGAACGCATATGTCAACTTCATGTCAGAGTCACGTCAATGTATGTCCAAGGGTTTGGAGGATAGAGACATTCAAATTTTTAGAGATTATTCGAAAGTCAATTTTTAAAAGGCAAATATCTCCCGATCTGTAGGGATCTGAGAGACAAACCTTATGTCACTTTGAGGGAACGAACATGTCAACGTCCTGTCAGAGTCACGTCAATGTATGTCCAAGGGTTTGGAGGATAGATACATTTAAATTTTTAGAGATTAATCGAAAGTCAATTTTTAAAAGGCAAATATCTCCCGATCTGTAGGAATCTGCGAAACAAAACGTATGTCACTTTGAGGGAACGCATATGTCAACGTCCTGTCAGAGTCACGTCAATGTAGGTCCAAGGGTTTGGAGGATAGAGACATTTGAATTTTTCGACATTATTCGAAAGTCAATTTTTAAAAGGCAAATATCTCCCGTTCTGTAGGAATCTGAGAGACAAACCTCATGTCACTTTGAGGGAACGTACATGTCAACTTCATGTCATAGACACGTCAATGTATGTCCAAGGGTTTGGAGGATAGAGACATTTAAATGTTTCGAGATTATTCAAAAGTCAATTTTTAAAAGCCAAATATTTCCCGATCTGTAGGAATCTGAGAGACAACCCTTATGTCACTTTGAGGGAACGCATATGTGAACTTCATGTCAGAGTCACGTCAATGTATGTCCAAGGGTTTGGAGGATAGAGACATTTAAATTTTTCGAGATTATTCGAAAGTCAATTCTTAAAGGGCAAATATCTCCCGATCTGTAGGAATCTGAGAGACAAAACTTATGTCACTTTGAGGGATCGTATACGTCAACTTCCTGTCAGAGTCACGTCAATGTATGTCCAAGGGTTTGGAGGATAGAGACATTCAAATTTTTAGAGATTATTCGAAAGTCAATTTTTAAAAGGCAAATATCTCCCGATCTGTAGGAATCTGAGAGACAAAACTTATATAACTGTGAGGGAACGTATATGTCAAATTCCTGTCAGAGTCACGTCAATGTATGTTTAAGGGTTTGGAGGATAGAGACATTTAAATTTTTATAGATTATTCGAAAGTCAATTTTTAAAAGGCAAATATCTCCCGATCTGTAGGAATCTGAGATACAAAACTAATGCCGCTTTGAGGGAATGTATATTTCAACTTCATGTCGCAGTGACGTCAATGTATGTAAATGGGTTTCGAGGATAGAGACATTTAACTTTTTAGAGATTATTCGAAAGTCAATTTTTAAGATTCAAATATCTCCCGGTCTGTAGGAACCTGAGAGACAAAACTTATGTCACTTTGAGGGAACGTATATGTAAACGTCCTGTCAGTGTCACGTCAATGTATGTCCTAGGGTTTGGAGGATACAGACATTTTAATTTTTCGAGATTATTCGAAAGTCAATTTGTGAAAAGGAAAATATCTCCAGATCTGTTGGAATCTCAGAGACAAACCTTATGTCACTTTGAGGGAACGCATATGTCAACTTCATGTCAGAGTCACGTCAATGTATGTCCAAGGGTTTGGATAAAGACATTTTAATTTTTCGAGATTATTCAAAAGTCAATTTTTAAAGGCAAATATCTCCCGATCTTTAGGAATCAGAGACAAAACTTATGTCACTTTGAGGGAACGTATATGTCAACTTCATGTCATAGTCACGTCAATGTATGTCCAAGGGTTTGGAGGATAGAGACATTTAAATTTTTAGAGATTATTCGAAAGTCAATTTTAAAAAGGCAAATATCTCCCGATCTGTAGACATCTGAGAGACAAGCCTTATGTCACTTTGAGGGAACGTATATGTCAACTTCATGTCAGAGTCTCGTCAATGTATGTCCAAAGGTTTGCAGGATAGAGACATTTGAATTTTTCGAGATTATTCGAAAGTCAATTTTTTAAAGGCAAATATCTCCCGATCTCTAGGCATCTGAGAGACAAACCTTATGTAACTTTGAGGGAACGCAATTGTCAACTTCATGTCATAGTCACGTCAATGTATGGCCAAGGGTTTGGATGATAGAGACATTTAAATTTTTAGAGATTATTCGAAAGTCAATTATTAATAGGCAAATATCTCCCGATCTGTAGGAATCTGAGAGACAAACCTTATGTCACTTTGAGGGAACTTATATGTCAATTTCCTGTCAGAGTCACGTCAATGTATGCCCTAGGGTTTGGAGGATAGAGACATTTAAATTTTTAGAGATTATTCGAAAATCAATTTTTAAAGGGCAAATATCTCCCGATCTGTATGAATCTGAGATACAAAACGTATGTCACTTTGAGGGAACGCATATGTCAACGTCGTGTCAGAGTCACGTTAATGTAGGTCCAAGGGTTTGTAGGCTAGAGACATTTGAATTTTTCGACATTATTCCAAAGTCAATTTTTTAAAGGCAAATATCTCCCGATTAGTAGAATCTGAGAGACAACCCTTATGTCACTTTGAGGGAACGCATATGTCAACTTCATGTCAAAGTCACGTCAATGTATTTCCAAGGGTTTGGAGGATAGAGACATTTAAATTTTTCGAGATTATTCGAAAGTCAATTTTTAAATTGCAAATATCTCCCGATCTGTATGAATCTGAGATACAAAACTTATGTCACTTTGAGGGATCATATATGTCAACTTCCTGTCAGAGTCACGTCAATGTATGTCCAAGGGTTTGGAGGATAGAGACATTTAAATTTTTAGAGATTATTCGAAAGTCAATATTTAAAGGCAAATATTTCCCGATCTGTAGGGATCTGAGAGATAAACCTTATGTCACTTTGAGGGACCGTTTATGTCAGAGCATTGTCATAGTCAATTCAATGTATGTCCAAGGGTTTGGAGGATAGAGACATTTAAATTTTTAGAGATTAATCGAAAGTCAATTTTTAAAAGGCAAATATCTCCCGATCTGTAGGAATCTGAGAGACAAAACGTATGTCACTTTGAGGTAACATATATGTCAACTTCCTGTCAGAGTCATGTCAATGTATGTCCAAGGGTTTGGAGGATAGAGATATTTGAATTTTTCGACATTATTCCAAAGTCAATTTTTTAAAGGCAAATATCTCCCGATCTGTAGAATCTGAGAGACAACCCTTATGTCACTTTGAGGGAACGCATATGTCAACTTCATGTCACAGTCACGTCAATGTATGTCCAAGGGTTTGGAGGATAGAGACATTTAAAATTTTCGAGATTATTCGAAAGTCAATTTTTAAAAGGCAAATATCTCCCGATCTGTAGGAATCTGAGAGACAAACCTTATGCCACTTTGAGGGAACGTATATATCAACTTCCTGTCAGAGTCACGTCAACATATGTCCAAGGGTTTGGAGGATAGAGACATTTCAATTTTACGAGATTATTCGAAAATCAATTTTTAAAAGGCAAATATCTCCCGATATGTAGGAATCTGTGAGACTAACCTTATGTCGTTTTGAGGGAACGTATATGTCAACTTCATATCAGAGTCTCGTCAATGTATGTCCAAAGGTTTGGAGGATAGAGACATTTGAATTTTTCGAGATTATTCGAAAGTCAATTTTTTAAAGGCAAATATCTCCCGATCTGTAGAATCTGAGAGACAACCCTTATGTCACTTTGAGGGAACGCATATGTGAACTTCAGGTCAAAGTCACGTCAATGTATGTCCAAGGGTTTGGAGGATAGAGACATTTAAATTTTTTGAGATTATTCGAAAGTCAATTTTTAAAAGGCAAATATCTCCCGATATGTAGGAATCTGTGAGACTAACCTTATGTCGCTTTGAGGGAACGTATATGTCAACTTCATATCAGAGTCTCGTCAATGTATGTCCAAAGGTTTGGAGGATAGAGACATTTGAATTTTTCGAGATTATTCGAAAGTCAAATTTTAAAAGGCAAATATCTCCCGATCTGTAGGCATCTGAGAGACAAACCTTATTTAACTTTGAGGGAACTCAAATGTTAACTTCATGTCATATTCACGTCAATGTATGGCCGAGGGTTTGGAGGATAGAGACATTTAAATTTTTAGAGATTATTCGAAAGTTAATTATTAATAGGCAAATATCTCCCGATCTGTAGAAATCTGAGAGACAAACCTTTTGTCACTTTGAGGGAACGTATACGTCAACGTCCTGTCAGAATCATGTCAATGTAGGTCCAAGGGTTTGGAGGATAGAGACATTTGAATTTTTTGACATTATTCGAAAGTCAATTTTTAATAGGCAAATATCTCCCGATCTGTAGGAATCTGAGAGACAACCCTTATGTCACTTTGAGGGAACGTATATGTCAACGTTCTGTCAGAGTCACGTCAATGAATGTCAAAGGATTTGGAGGAAAGAGACATTTAAATTTTTAGAGATTATTCGAAAGTCAATTATTAATAGGCAAATATCTCCCGATCTGTAGGAATCTCAGAGACAAACCTTATGTCGCTTTGAGGGAACGTATATGTCAACGTCTTGTCATAGACACGGAAATGTATGTCCAAGGGTTTGGAGCATAGAGACATTTAAATTTTTAGAGATTATTCGAAAGTCAATTTTTAAAGGCAAATATCTCCCGATCTGTAGGAATCTGAGAGACAACCTTTATGTCACTTTGAGGGAACGCATATGTCAACTCCATGTCAGAGTCACGTCAATGTATGTCCAAGGGTTTGGAGGATAGAGACATTTAAATTTTTAGAGATTATTCGAAAGTCAATTATTAAAAGGCAAATATCTCCAGATCTGTAGGGATCTGAGAGATAGACCTTATGTCACTTTGAGGGAACGTACATGTCAACGCCCTGTCAGAGTCACGTCAATGTAGGTCCAAGGGTTTGGAGGATAGAGACATTTGAATTATTCGACATTATTCGAAAGTCAATTTTAAAAGGCAAATATCTCCCGAACTGTAGGAATCTGAGAGACAAACATTATGTCACTTTGAGGGAACGTACATGTCAACTTCATGTCATAGACACGTCAATGTATGTCCAACGGTTTGGAGGATAGAGACATTTAAATGTTTCGAGATTATTCGAAAGTCAATTTTTAAATGCCAAATATCTCCCGATCTGTAGGAATCTGAGCGACAACCCTAATGTCACTTTGAGGGAACTCATATGTGAACTTCATGTCAGAGTCACGTCAATGTATGGCCAAGGGTTTGGAGGATAGAGAGATTTAAATTTTTAGAGATTAATCGAAAGTCAATTTTAAAAGGCAAATATCTCCCGATCTCTACGCATCTGAGAGACAAACCTTATGTAACTTTGAGGGAACGCAAATTTTAACTTCATGTCATAGTCACGTCAATGTATGGCCAAGGGTTTGGAGGATAGAGACATTTAAATTTTTAGAGATTATTCGAAAGTCAATTATTAATAGGCAAAAATATCCCGATCTGTAGGAATCTGAGAGACAAACCTTATGTCACTTTGAGGGAACGTATATGTCAATTTCCTGTCAGAGTCACGTCAATGTATGTCTAAGGGTTTGGAGGATAGAGACATTTAAATTTTTAGAGATTAATCGAAAGTCAATTTTTAAAGGGAAAATATCTCCCGATCTGTAGGAATCTGAGAGACAAAACGTATGTCACTTTGAGGGAACGCATATGTCAACTTCCTGTCAGAGTCACGTCAATGTAGGTCCAAGGGTTTGGAGGATAGAGACATTTGAATTTTTCGACATTATTCGATAGTCAATTATTAAAAGGCAAATATCTCCCGATCTGTAGGAATCTGAGAGACAAACCTTATGTCACTTTGAGGGAACATTTATGTCAACTTCATGTCATAGACACGTCAATGTATGTCCAAGGGGTTGGCGGATAGAGACATTTAAATTTTTAGAGATTATTCGAAAGTCAATTTTTAAAAGGCAAATATCTACCGATCTGTAGGAATCTGAGAGACAACCCTTACTTCACTTTGAGGGAACGCATATGTCAACTTGATGTCAGAGTCTTGTCAGTGTATGTCCAAGGGTTTGTTGGATAGAGACATTTAAATTTTTCGAGATTATTCAAAAGTCAATTTTTTAAAGGCAAATATCTCCCGATCTGTAGGAATCTGCGAAACAAAACGTATGTCACTTTGAGGGAACGCATATGTCAACGTCCTGTCAGAGTCACGTCAATGTAGGTCCAAGGGTTTGGAGGATAGAGACATTTAAATTTTTAGAGATTATTCGAAAGTCAATTATTAAAGGGCAAATATCTCCCGATCTGTATGAATCTGAGATACAAAACTTATGTCACTTTGAGGGATCATATATGTCAACTTCCTGTCAGAGTCACGTCAATGTATGTCCAAGAGTTTGGAGAATAGAGACATTTAAATTTTTAGAGATTATTCGAAAGTCAATTTTTAAAGGCAAATATCTCCCGAACTGTAGGGATCTGAGAGATAAACCTTATGTCACTTTGAGGGAATGTATATGTCAACGTCCTATCAGAGTCACGTCAATGTCTGTCCAAGGGTTTGGAGGATAGAGACATTTAAATTTTTAGAGATTAATCGAAAGTCAATTTTTAAAAGGCAAATATCTCCCGATCTGTAGGAATCTGAGAGACAACCCTTATGTCACTTTGAGGGAACGCATATGTCAACTTCATGTCAAAGTCACGTCAATGTATGTCCAAGGGTTTGGAGGATAGAGACTTTTAAATTTTTCGAGATTATTCGAAAGTCAATTTTTAAAAGGCAAATATCTCCCGATCTGTAGGAATCTGAGAGACAAACCTTATGCCACTTTGAGGGAACGTATATATCAACTTCCTGTCAGAGTCACGTCAACATATGTCCAAGGGTTTGGAGGATAGAGACATTTCAATTTTACGAGATTATTCGAAAGTCAATTTTTAAAAGGCAAATATCTCCCGATATGTAGGAATCTGTGAGACTAACCTTATGTCGTTTTGAGGGAACGTATATGTCAACTTCATATCAGAGTCTCGTCAATGTATGTCCAAAGGTTTGGAGGATAGAGACATTTGAATTTTTCGAGATTATTCGAAAGTCAATTTTTAAAAGGCAAATATCTCCCGATCTGTAGAAACCTGAGAGACAAACCTTTTGTTACTTTGAGGGAACGTATATGTCAACGTCCTGTCAAAGACACGTAAATGTATGTCCAAGGGTTTGGAGGATAGAGACATTTAAATTTTTAGAGATTATTCGAAAGTCAATTTTTAAAAGGCAAATATCTCCCGATCTGTAGGCATCTGAGAGACAAGCCTTATTTAACTTTGAGGGAACGCAAATGTTAACTTCATGTCATAGTCACGTCAATGTATGGCCAAGGGTTTGGAGGATAGAGACATTTAAATTTTTAGAGATTATTCGAAAGTCAATTATTAATAGGCAAATATCTCCCGATCTGTAGAAACCTGAGAGACAAACCTTTTGTCACTTTGAGGGAACGTATATGTCAACGTCCTGTCAAAGACACGTAAATGAATGTCCAAGGGTTTGGAGGATAGAGACATTTAAATTTTTAGAGATTATTCGAAAGTCAATTTTTAAAAGGCAAATATCTCCCGATCTGTAGGAATCTGAGAGACAACCCTTATGTAACTTTGAGGGAACGCATATGTCAACTTCATGTCAGAGTCACGTCAATGTATGTCCAAGGGTTTGGAGGATAGAGACATTCAAATTTTTAGAGATTATTCGAAAGTCAATTTTTAAAAGGCAAATATCTCCCGATCTGTAGGAATCTGAGAGACAACCCTTATGCCACTTTGAGGGAACGCATATGTTAACTTCATGTCAGAGTCACGTCAATGTATGTCCAAGGGTTTGGAGGATAGAAAAATTCAAATTTTTAGAGATTATTCGAAAGTCAATTTTTAAAAGGCAAATATCTCCCGATCTGTAGGAATCTGCGAAACAAAACGTATGTCACTTTGAGGGAACGTATATGTCAACGTCCTGTCAGAGTTACGTCAATGTAGGTCTAAGGGTTTGGAGGATAGAGACATTTGAATTTTTCGACATTATTCGAAAGTCAATTTTTAAAAGGCAAATATCTCCCGTTCTGTAGGAATCTGAGAGACAAACCTTATGTCACTTTGAGGGAACGTACATGTCAACTTCATGTCATAGACACGTCAATGTATGTCCAAGGGTTTGGAGGATAGAGACATTTAAATGTTTCGAGATTATTCGAAAGTCAATTTTTAAAAGCCAAATATCTCCCGATCTGTAGGAATCTGAGAGACAACCCTTATGTCACTTTGAGGGAACGCATACGTGAACTTCATGTCAGAGTCACGTCAATGTATGTTCAAGGGTTTGGAGGATAGAGACATTTAAATTTTTCGAGATTATTCGAAAGTCAATTTTTAAAGGCAAATATCTCCGGATCTGTAGGAATCTGAGAGACAAAACTTTTGTCACTTTGAGGGAACGTATATGGCAACTTCCTGTCAGAGTCACTTCAATGTATGTCCAAGGGTATGGAGGATAGAGATATTTAAATTTTTAGAGATTATTCGAAAGTCAATTTTTAAAGGGCAAATATCTCCCGATCTGTAGGAATCTGAGAGACAAAACTTATGTCACTTTGAGGGAACGTATATGTCAAATTCCTGTCAGAGTCACGTCAATGTATGTCCAAGGGTTTGGAGGATAGAGACATTTAAATTTTTAGAGATTATTCGAAAGTCAATTTTTAAAGGCAAATATCTCCGGATCTGTAGGAATCTGAGAGACAAAACTTATGTCACTTTGAGGGAACGTGTATGGCAACTTCCTGTCAGAGTCACTTCAATGTGTGTCCAAGGGTATGGAGGATAGAGACATTTAAATTTTTAGAGATTATTCGAAAGTCAATTTTTAAAGGGCAAATATCTCCCGATCTGTAGGAATCTGAGAGACAAAACTTATGTCACTTTGAGGGAACGTATATGTCAAATTCCTGTCAGAGTCACGTCAATGTATGTCCAAGGGTTTGGAGGATAGAGACATTTAAATTTTTAGAGATTATTCGAAAGTCAATTTTTAAAAAGGCAAATATCTCCCGATCTGTAGGCATCTGAGAGACAAACCTTATGTCACTTTGAGGGAACGTATATGTCAACTTCATGTCAGAGTCTCGTCAATGTATGTCCAAAGGTTTGCAGGATAGAGACATTTGAATTTTTCGAGATTATTCGAAAGTCAATTTTTAAAAGGCAAATATCTCCCGATCTCTAGGCATCTGAGAGACAAACGTTATGTAACTTTGAGGGAACGCAAATGTCAACTTCATGTCATAGTCACGTCAATGTATGGCCAAGGGTTTGGATGATAGAGACATTTAAATTTTTAGAGATTATTCGAAAGTCAATTATTAATAGGCAAATATCTCCCGATCTGTAGGAATCTGAGAGACAAACCTTATGTCACTTTGAGGGAACGTATATGTCAACGTCCTGTCAGAGTCACGTCAATGTATGTTCAAGGGTTTAGAGGATAGAGACATTTGAATTTTTTGACATTATTCGAAAGTCAATTTTTAAAAGGCAAATATCTCCCGATCTGTATGAATCTGAGAGACAACCCTTATGTCACTTTGAGGGAACGTATATGTCAACGTTCTGTCAGAGTCACGTCAATGTATGTCCAAGGGTTTGGAGGAAAGAGACATTTAAATTTTTAGAGATTATTCGAAAGTCAATTATTTATAGGCAAATATCTCCCGATCTGTAGGAATCTGAGAGACAAACCTTATGTCACTTTGAGGGAACGTATATGTCAACGTCCTGTCATAGACACGTAAATGTATGTCCAAGGGTTTGGAGGATAGAGACATTTAAATTTTTAGAGATTATTCGCAAGTCAATTTTTAAAAGGCAAATATCTCCCGATCTGTAGGAATCTAAGAGACAACAATTATGTCACTTTGAGGGAACGCACATGTCAACTTCATGTCAGAGTCACGTCAATGTATGTCCAAGGGTTTGGAGGATAGAGACATTCAAATTTTTAGAGATTATTCGAAAGTCAATTTTTAAAAGGCAAATATCTCCCGATCTGTAGGAATCTGCGAAACAAATCGTATGTCACTTTGAGGGAACGCATATGTCAACGTCCTGTCAGAGTCACGTCAATGTAGGTCCAAGGGTTTGGAGGATAGAGACATTTGAATTTTTCGACATTATTCGAAAGTCAATTTTTAAAAGGCAAATATCTCCCGTTCTGTAGGAATCTGAGAGACAAACCTTAAGTCACTTTGAGGGAACGTACATGTCAACTTCGTGTCATAGACACGTCAATGTATGTCCAAGGGTTTGGAGGATAGAGACATTTAAATGTTTCGAGATTATTCAAAAGTCAATTTTTAAAAGCCAAATATTTCCCGATCTGTAGGAATCTGAGAGACAACCCTTTGTCACTTTGAGGGAACGCATATGTGAACTTCATGTCAGAGTCACGTCAATGTATGTCCAAGGGTTTGGAGGATAGAGACATTTAAATTTTTCGAGATTATTCGAAAGTCAATTTTTAAAGGGCAAATATCTCCCGATCTGTAGGAATCTGAGAGACAAAACTTATGTCACTTTGAGGGATCGTATATGTCAACTTCCTGTCAGAGTCACGTCAATGTATGTCCAAGGGTTTGGAGGATAGAGACATTCAAATTTTTAGAGATTATTCGAAAGTCAATTTTTAAAAGGCAAATATCTCCCGATCTGTAGGAATCTGAGAGACAAAACTTATATAACTGTGAGGGAACGTATATGTCAAATTCCTGTCAGAGTCACGTCAATGTATGTTTAAGGGTTTGGAGGATAGAGACATTTAAATTTTTATAGATTATTCGAAAGTCAATTTTTAAAAGGCAAATATCTCCCGATCTGTAGGAATCTGAGATACAAAACTTATGCCGCTTTGAGGGAATGTATATTTCAACTTCATGTCGCAGTGACGTCAATGTATGTAAAAGGGTTTCGAGGATAGAGACATTTAACTTTTTAGAGATTATTCGAAAGTCAATTTTTAAGATTCAAATATCTCCCGGTCTGTAGGAACCTGAGAGACAAAACTTATGTCACTTTGAGGGAACGTATATGTAAACGTCCTGTCAGTGTCACGTCAATGTATGTCCTAGGGTTTGGAGGATACAGACATTTTAATTTTTCGAGATTATTCGAAAGTCAATTTGTGAAAAGGAAAATATCTCCAGATCTGTTGGAATCTCAGAGACAAACCTTATGTCACTTTGAGGGAACGCATATGTCAACTTCATGTCAGAGTCACGTCAATGTATGTCCAAGGGTTTGGATAAAGACATTTTAATTTTTCGAGATTATTCAAAAGTCAATTTTTAAAGGCAAATATCTCCCGATCTTTAGGAATCAGAGACAAAACTTATGTCACTTTGAGGGAACGTATATGTCAACTTCATGTCATAGTCACGTCAATGTATGTCCAAGGGTTTGGAGGATAGAGACATTTAAATTTTTAGAGATTATTCGAAAGTCAATTTTAAAAAGGCAAATATCTCCCGATCTGTAGACATCTGAGAGACAAGCCTTATATCACTTTGAGGGAACGTATATGCCAACTTCATGTCAGAGTCTCGTCAATGTATGTCCAAAGGTTTGCAGGATAGAGACATTTGAATTTTTCGAGATTATTCGAAAGTCAATTTTTTAAAGGCAAATATCTCCCGATCTCTAGGCATCTGAGAGACAAACCTTATGTAACTTTGAGGGAACGCAATTGTCAACTTCATGTCATAGTCACGTCAATGTATGGCCAAGTGTTTGGATGATAGAGACATTCAAATTTTTAGAGATTATTCGAAAGTCAATTTTTTAAAGGCAAATATCTCCCGATCTGTAGGAATCTGAGAGACAAACCTTATGTCACTTTGAGGGAACTTATATGTCAATTTCCTGTCAGAGTCACGTCAATGTATGTCCTAGGGTTTGGAGGATAGAGACATTTAAATTTTTAGAGATTATTCGAAAATCAATTTTTAAAGGGCAAATATCTCCCGATCTGTATGAATCTGAGATACAAAACGTATGTCACTTTGAGGGAACGCATATGTCAACGTCGTGTCAGAGTCACGTTAATGTAGGTCCAAGGGTTTGTAGGCTAGAGACATTTGAATTTTTCGACATTATTCCAAAGTCAATTTTTTAAAGGCAAATATCTCCCGATTAGTAGAATCTGAGAGACAACCCTTATGTCACTTTGAGGGAACGCATATGTCAACTTCATGTCAAAGTCACGTCAATGTATTTCCAAGGGTTTGGAGGATAGAGACATTTAAATTTTTCGAGATTATTCGAAAGTCAATTTTTAAATTGCAAATATCTCCCGATCTGTATGAATCTGAGATACAAAACTTATGTCACTTTGAGGGATCATATATGTCAACTTCCTGTCAGAGTCACGTCAATGTATGTCCAAGGGTTTGGAGGATAGAGACATTTAAATTTTTAGAGATTATTCGAAAGTCAATATTTAAAGGCAAATATTTCCCGATCTGTAGGGATCTGAGAGATAAACCTTATGTCACTTTGAGGGACCGTTTATGTCAGAGCATTGTCATAGTCAATTCAATGTATGTCCAAGGGTTTGGAGGATAGAGACATTTAAATTTTTAGAGATTAATCGAAAGTCAATTTTTAAAAGGCAAATATCTCCCGATCTGTAGGAATCTGAGAGACAAAACGTATGTCACTTTGAGGTAACATATATGTCAACTTCCTGTCAGAGTCATGTCAATGTATGTCCAAGGGTTTGGAGGATAGAGACATTTGAATTTTTCGACATTATTCCAAAGTCAATTTTTTAAAGGCAAATATCTCCCGATCTGTAGAATCTGAGAGACAACCCTTATGTCACTTTGAGGGAACGCATATGTCAACTTCATGTCACAGTCACGTCAATGTATGTCCAAGGGTTTGGAGGATAGAGACATTTAAAATTTTCGAGATTATTCGAAAGTCAATTTTTAAAAGGCAAATATCTCCCGATCTGTAGGAATCTGAGAGACAAACCTTATGCCACTTTGAGGGAACGTATATATCAACTTCCTGTCAGAGTCACGTCAACATATGTCCAAGGGTTTGGAGGATAGAGACATTTCAATTTTACGAGATTATTCGAAAATCAATTTTTAAAAGGCAAATATCTCCCGATATGTAGGAATCTGTGAGACTAACCTTATGTCGTTTTGAGGGAACGTATATGTCAACTTCATATCAGAGTCTCGTCAATGTATGTCCAAAGGTTTGGAGGATAGAGACATTTGAATTTTTCGAGATTATTCGAAAGTCAATTTTTAAAAGGCAAATATCTCCCGATCTGTAGAAACCTGAGAGACAAACCTTTTGTCACTTTGAGGGAACGTATATGTCAACGTCCTGTCAAAGACATGTAAATGTATGTCCAAGGGTTTGGAGGATAGAGACATTTAAATTTTTAGAGATTATTCGAAAGTCAATTTTTAAAAGGCAAATATCTCCCGATCTGTAGGCATCTGAGAGACAAGCCTTATTTAACTTTGAGGGAACGCAAATGTTAACTTCATGTCATAGTCACGTCAATGTATGGCCAAGGGTTTGGAGGATAGAGACATTTAAATTTTTAGAGATTATTCGAAAGTCAATTATTAATAGGCAAATATCTCCCGATCTGTAGAAACCTGAGAGACAAACCTTTTGTCACTTTGAGGGAACGTATATGTCAACGTCCTGTCAAAGACACGTAAATGTATGTCCAAGGGTTTGGAGGATAGAGACATTTAAATTTTTAGAGATTATTCGAAAGTCAATTTTTAAAAGGCAAATATCTCCCGATCTGTAGGAATCTGAGAGACAACCCTTATGTAACTTTGAGGGAACGCATATGTCAACTTCATGTCAGAGTCACGTCAATGTATGTCCAAGGGTTTGGAGGATAGAGACATTCAAATTTTTAGAGATTATTCGAAAGTCAATTTTTAAAAGGCAAATATCTCCCGATCTGTAGGAATCTGAGAGACAACCCTTATGCCACTTTGAGGGAACGCATATGTCAACTTCATGTCAGAGTCACGTCAATGTATGTCCAAGGGTTTGGAGGATAGAGACATTCAAATTTTTAGAGATTATTCGAAAGTCAATTTTTAAAAGGCAAATATCTCCCGATCTGTAGGAATCTGCGAAACAAAACGTATGTCACTTTGAGGGAACGTATATGTCAACGTCCTGTCAGAGTTACGTCAATGTAGGTCCAAGGTTTGGAGGATAGAGACATTTGAATTTTTCGACATTATTCGAAAGTCAATTTTTAAAAGGCAAATATCTCCCGTTCTGTAGGAATCTGAGAGACAAACCTTATGTCACTTTGAGGGAACGTACATGTCAACTTCATGTCATAGACACGTCAATGTATGTCCAAGGGTTTGGAGGATAGAGACATTTAAATGTTTCGAGATTATTCGAAAGTCAATTATTAAAAGCCAAATATCTCCCGATCTGTAGGAATCTGAGAGACAACCCTTATGTCACTTTGAGGGAACGCATACGTGAACTTCATGTCAGAGTCACGTCAATGTATGTCCAAGGGTTTGGAGGATAGAGACATTTAAATTTTTCGAGATTATTCGAAAGTCAATTTTTAAAGGCAAATATCTCCGGATCTGTAGGAATCTGAGAGACAAAACTTTTGTCACTTTGAGGGAACGTATATGGCAACTTCCTGTCAGAGTCACTTCGATGTATGTCCAAGGGTATGGAGGATAGAGATATTTAAATTTTTAGAGATTATTCGAAAGTCAATTTTTAAAGGGCAAATATCTCCCGATCTGTAGGAATCTGAGAGACAAAACTTATGTCACTTTGAGGGAACGTATATGTCAAATTCCTGTCAGAGTCACGTCAATGTATGTCCAAGGGTTTGGAGGATAGAGACATTTAAATTTTTAGAGATTATTCGAAAGTCAATTTTTAAAGGCAAATATCTCCGGATCTGTAGGAATCTGAGAGACAAAACTTATGTCACTTTGAGGGAACGTGTATGGCAACTTCCTGTCAGAGTCACTTCAATGTATGTCCAAGGGTATGGAGGATAGAGACATTTAAATTTTTAGAGATTATTCGAAAGTCAATTTTAAAAAGGCAAATATCTCCCGATCTTTAGGAATCAGAGACAAAACTTATGTCACTTTGAGGGAACGTATATGTCAACTTCATGTCATAGTCACGTCAATGTATGTCCAAGGGTTTGGAGGATAGAGACATTTAAATTTTTAGAGATTATTCGAAAGTCAATTTTAAAAAGGCAAATATCTCCCGATCTGTAGACATCTGAGAGACAAGCCTTATGTCACTTTGAGGGAACGTATATGTCAACTTCATGTCAGAGTCTCGTCAATGTATGTCCAAAGGTTTGTAGGATAGAGACATTTGAATTTTTCGAGATTATTCGAAAGTCAATTTTTTAAAGGCAAATATCTCCCGATCTCTAGGCATCTGAGAGACAAACCTTATGTAACTTTGAGGGAACGCAATTGTCAACTTCATGTCATAGTCACGTCAATGTATGGCCAAGGGTTTGGATGATAGAGACATTTAAATTTTTAGAGATTATTCGAAAGTCAATTATTAATAGGCAAATATCTCCCGATCTGTAGGAATCTGAGAGACAAACCTTATGTCACTTTGAGGGAACTTATATGTCAATTTCCTGTCAGAGTCACGTCAATGTATGCCCTAGGGTTTGGAGGATAGAGACATTTAAATTTTTAGAGATTATTCGAAAATCAATTTTTAAAGGGCAAATATCTCCCGATCTGTATGAATCTGAGATACAAAACGTATGTCACTTTGAGGGAACGCATATGTCAACGTCGTGTCAGAGTCACGTTAATGTAGGTCCAAGGGTTTGTAGGCTACAGACATTTGAATTTTTCGACATTATTCCAAAGTCAATTTTTTAAAGGCAAATATCTCCCGATTAGTAGAATCTGAGAGACAACCCTTATGTCACTTTGAGGGAACGCATATGTCAACTTCATGTCAAAGTCACGTCAATGTATTTCCAAGGGTTTGGAGGATAGAGACATTTAAATTTTTCGAGATTATTCGAAAGTCAATTTTTAAATTGCAAATATCTCCCGATCTGTAGGAATCTGAGAGACAAAACTTATGTCACTTTGAGGGAAAGTGTATGGCAACTTCCTGTCAGAGTCACTTCAATGTATGTCCAAGGGTATGGAGGATAGAGACATTTAAATTTTTAGAGATTATTCGAAAGTCAATTTTTAAAGGGCAAATATCTCCCGATCTGTAGGAATCTGAGTGACAAAACTTATGTCACTTTGAGGGAACGTATATGTCAAATTCCTGTCAGAGTCACGTCAATGTATGTCCAAGGGTTTGGAGGATAGAGACATTTAAATTTTTAGAGATTATTCGAAAGTCAATTTATAAAAAGGCAAATATCTCCCGATCTGTAGGCATCTGAGAGACAAACCTTATGTCACTTTGAGGGAACGTATATGTCAACTTCATGTCAGAGTCTCGTCAATGTATGTCCAAAGGTTTGCAGGATAGATACATTTGAATTTTTCGAGATTATTCGAAAGTCAATTTTTAAAAGGCAAATATCTCCCGATCTCTAGGCATCTGAGAGACAAACGTTATGTAACTTTGAGGGAACGCAAATGTCAACTTCATGTCATAGTCACGTCAATGTATGGCCAAGGGTTTGGATGATAGAGACATTTAAATTTTTAGAGATTATTCGAAAGTCAATTATTAATAGGCAAATATCTCCCGATCTGTAGGAATCTGAGAGACAAACCTTATGTCACTTTGAGGGAACGTATATGTCAACGTCCTGTCAGAGTCACGTCAATGTATGTTCAAGGGTTTGGAGGATAGAGACATTTGAATTTTTTGACATTATTCGAAAGTCAATTTTTAAAAGGCAAATATCTCCCGTTCTGTAGGAATCTGAGAGACAAACCTTATGTCACTTTGAGGGAACGTACATGTCAACTTCATGTCATAGACACGTCAATGTATGTCCAAGGGTTTGGAGGATAGAGACATTTAAATTTTTCGAGATTATTCGAAAGTCAATTCTTAAAGGGCAAATATCTCCCGATCTGTAGGAAACTGAGAGACAAAACTTATGTCACTTTGAGGGATCGTATACGTCAACTTCCTGTCAGAGTCACGTCAATGTATGTCCAAGGGTTTGGAGGATAGAGACATTCAAATTTTTAGAGATTATTCGAAAGTCAATTTTTAAAAGGCAAATATCTCCCGATCTGTAGGAATCTGAGAGACAAAACTTATATAACTGTGAGGGAACGTATATGTCAAATTCCTGTCAGAGTCACGTCAATGTATGTTTAAGGGTTTGGAGGATAGAGACATTTAAATTTTTATAGATTATTCGAAAGTCAATTTTTAAAAGGCAAATATCTCCCGATCTGTAGGAATCTGAGATACAAAACTTATGCCGCTTTGAGGGAATGTATATTTCAACTTCATGTCGCAGTGACGTCAATGTATGTAAATGGGTTTCGAGGATAGAGACATTTAACTTTTTAGAGATTATTCGAAAGTCAATTTTTAAGATTCAAATATCTCCCGGTCTGTAGGAACCTGAGAGACAAAACTTATGTCACTTTGAGGGAACGTATATGTAAACGTCCTGTCAGTGTCACGTCAATGTATGTCCTAGGGTTTGGAGGATACAGACATTTTAATTTTTCGAGATTATTCGAAAGTCAATTTGTGAAAAGGAAAATATCTCCAGATCTGTTGGAATCTCAGAGACAAACCTTATGTCACTTTGAGGGAACGCATATGTCAACTTCATGTCAGAGTCACGTCAATGTATGTCCAAGAGTTTGGATAAAGACATTTTAATTTTTCGAGATTATTCAAAAGTCAATTTTTAAAGGCAAATATCTCCCGATCTTTAGGAATCAGAGACAAAACTTATGTCACTTTGAGGGAACGTATATGTCAACTTCATGTCATAGTCACGTCAATGTATGTCCAAGGGTTTGGAGGATAGAGACATTTAAATTTTTAGAGATTATTCGAAAGTCAATTTTAAAAAGGCAAATATCTCCCGATCTGTAGACATCTGAGAGACAAGCCTTATGTCACTTTGAGGGAACGTATATGTCAACTTCATGTCAGAGTCTCGTCAATGTATGTCCAAAGGTTTGCAGGATAGAGACATTTGAATTTTTCGAGATTATTCGAAAGTCAATTTTTTAAAGGCAAATATCTCCCGATCTCTAGGCATCTGAGAGACAAACCTTATGTAACTTTGAGGGAACGCAATTGTCAACTTCATGTCATAGTCACGTCAATGTATGGCCAAGGGTTTGGATGATAGAGATATTTAAATTTTTAGAGATTATTCGAAAGTCAATTATTAATAGGCAAATATCTCCCGATCTGTAGGAATCTGTGAGACAAACCTTATGTCACTTTGAGGGAACTTATATGTCAATTTCCTGTCAGAGTCACGTCAATGTATGCCCTAGGGTTTGGAGGATAGAGACATTTAAATTTTTAGAGATTATTCGAAAATCAATTTTTAAAGGGCAAATATCTCCCGATCTGTATGAATCTGAGATACAAAACGTATGTCACTTTGAGGGAACGCATATGTCAACGTCGTGTCAGAGTCACGTTAATGTAGGTCCAAGGGTTTGTAGGCTAGAGACATTTGAATTTTTCGACATTATTCCAAAGTCAATTTTTTAAAGGCAAATATCTCCCGATTAGTAGAATCTGAGAGACAACCCTTATGTCACTTTGAGGGAACGCATATGTCAACTTCATGTCAAAGTCACGTCAATGTATTTCCAAGGGTTTGGAGGATAGAGACATTTAAATTTTTCGAGATTATTCGAAAGTCAATTTTTAAATTGCAAATATCTCCCGATCTGTATGAATCTGAGATACAAAACTTATGTCACTTTGAGGGATCATATATGTCAACTTCCTGTCAGAGTCACGTCAATGTATGTCCAAGGGTTTGGAGGATAGAGACATTTAAATTTTTAGAGATTATTCGAAAGTCAATATTTAAAGGCAAATATTTCCCGATCTGTAGGGATCTGAGAGATAAACCTTATGTCACTTTGAGGGACCGTTTATGTCAGAGCATTGTCATAGTCAATTCAATGTATGTCCAAGGGTTTGGAGGATAGAGACATTTAAATTTTTAGAGATTAATCGAAAGTCAATTTTTAAAAGGCAAATATCTCCCGATCTGTAGGAATCTGAGAGACAAAACGTATGTCACTTTGAGGTAACATATATGTCAACTTCCTGTCAGAGTCATGTCAATGTATGTCCAAGGGTTTGGAGGATAGAGACATTTGAATTTTTCGACATTATTCCAAAGTCAATTTTTAAAAGGCAAATATCTCCCGATCTGTAGGAATCTGAGAGACAAACCTTATGCCACTTTGAGGGAACGTATATATCAACTTCCTGTCAGAGTCACGTCAACATATGTCCAAGGGTTTGGAGGATAGAGACATTTCAATTTTACGAGATTATTCGAAAATCAATTTTTAAAAGGCAAATATCTCCCGATATGTAGGAATCTGTGAGACTAACCTTATGTCGTTTTGAGGGAACGTATATGTCAACTTCATATCAGAGTCTCGTCAATGTATGTCCAAAGGTTTGGAGGATAGAGACATTTGAATTTTTCGAGATTATTCGAAAGTCAATTTTTAAAAGGCAAATATCTCCCGATCTGTAGAAACCTGAGAGACAAACCTTTTGTCACTTTGAGGGAACGTATATGTCAACGTCCTGTCAAAGACATGTAAATGTATGTCCAAGGGTTTGGAGGATAGAGACATTTAAATTTTTAGAGATTATTCGAAAGTCAATTTTTAAAAGGCAAATATCTCCCGATCTGTAGGCATCTGAGAGACAAGCCTTATTTAACTTTGAGGGAACGCAAATGTTAACTTCATGTCATAGTCACGTCAATGTATGGCCAAGGGTTTGGAGGATAGAGACATTTAAATTTTTAGAGATTATTCGAAAGTCAATTATTAATAGGCAAATATCTCCCGATCTGTAGAAACCTGAGAGACAAACCTTTTGTCACTTTGAGGGAACGTATATGTCAACGTCCTGTCAAAGACACGTAAATGTATGTCCAAGGGTTTGGAGGATAGAGACATTTGAATTTTTCGACATTATTCGAAAGTCAATTTTTAAAAGGCAAATATCTCCCGTTCTGTAGGAATCTGAGAGACAAACCTTATGTCACTTTGAGGGAACGTACATGTCAACTTCATGTCATAGACACGTCAATGTATGTCCAAGGGTTTGGAGGATAGAGACATTTAAATGTTTCGAGATTATTCGAAAGTCAATTTTTAAAAGCCAAATATCTCCCGATCTGTAGGAATCTGAGAGACAACCCTTATGTCACTTTGAGGGAACGCATACGTGAACTTCATGTCAGAGTCACGTCAATGTATGTCCAAGGGTTTGGAGGATAGAGACATTTAAATTTTTCGAGATTATTCGAAAGTCAATTTTTAAAGGCAAATATCTCCGGATCTGTAGGAATCTGAGAGACAAAACTTATGTCACTTTGAGGGAACGTGTATGGCAACTTCCTGTCAGAGTCACTTCAATGTATGTCCAAGGGTATGGAGGATAGAGACATTTAAATTTTTAGAGATTATTCGAAAGTCAATTTTTAAAGGGCAAATATCTCCCGATCTGTAGGAATCTGAGAGACAAAACTTATGTCACTTTGAGGGAACGTATATGTCAAATTCCTGTCAGAGTCACGTCAATGTATGTCCAAGGGTTTGGAGGATAGAGTCATTTAAATTTTTAGAGATTATTCGAAAGTCAATTTTTAAAAAGGCAAATATCTCCCGATCTGTAGGCATCTGAGAGACAAACCTTATGTCACTTTGAGGGAACGTATATGTCAACTTCATGTCAGAGTCTCGTCAATGTATGTCCAAAGGTTTGCAGGATAGATACATTTGAATTTTTCGAGATTATTCGAAAGTCAATTTTTAAAAGGCAAATATCTCCCGATCTCTAGGCATCTGAGAGACAAACGTTATGTAACTTTGAGGGAACGCAAATGTCAACTTCATGTCATAGTCACGTCAATGTATGGCCAAGGGTTTGGATGATAGAGACATTTAAATTTTTAGAGATTATTCGAAAGTCAATTATTAATAGGCAAATATCTCCCGATCTGTAGGAATCTGAGAGACAAACCTTATGTCACTTTGAGGGAACGTATATGTCAACGTCCTGTCAGAGTCACGTCAATGTATGTTCAAGGGTTTGGAGGATAGAGACATTTGAATTTTTTGACATTATTCGAAAGTCAATTTTTAAAAGGCAAATATCTCCCGATCTGTATGAATCTGAGAGACAACCCTTATGTCACTTTGAGGGAACGTATATGTCAACGTTCTGTCAGAGTCACGTCAATGTATGTCCAAGGGTTTGGAGGAAAGAGACATTTAAATTTTTAGAGATTATTCGAAAGTCAATTATTTATAGGCAAATATCTCCCGATCTGTAGGAATCTGAGAGACAAACCTTATGTCACTTTGAGGGAACGTATATATCAACGTCCTGTCATAGACACGTAAATGTATGTCCAAGGGTTTGGAGGATAGAGACATTTAAATTTTTAGAGATTATTCGCAAGTCAATTTTTAAAAGGCAAATATCTCCCGATCTGTAGGAATCTGAGAGACAATAATTATGTCACTTTGAGGGAACGCATATGTCAACTTCATGTCAGAGTCACGTCAATGTATGTCCAAGGGTTTGGAGGATAGAGACATTCAAATTTTTAGAGATTAATCGAAAGTCAATTTTTAAAAGGCAAATATCTCCCGATCTGTAGGGATCTGAGAGACAAACCTTATGTCACTTTGAGGGAACGAACATGTCAACGTCCTGTCAGAGTCACGTCAATGTATGTCCAAGGGTTTGGAGGATAGATACATTTAAATTTTTAGAGATTAATCGAAAGTCAATTTTTAAAAGGCAAATATCTCCCGATCTGTAGGAATCTGCGAAACAAAACGTATGTCACTTTGAGGGAACGCATATGTCAACGTCCTGTCAGAGTCACGTCAATGTAGGTCCAAGGGTTTGGAGGATAGAGACATTTGAATTTATCGACATTATTCGAAAGTCAATTTTTAAAAGGCAAATATCTCCCGTTCTGTAGGAATCTGAGAGACAAACCTTATGTCACTTTGAGGGAACGTACATGTCAACTTCATGTCATAGACACGTCAATGTATGTCCAAGGGTTTGAAGGATAGAGACATTTAAATGTTTCGAGATTATTCAAAAGTCAATTTTTAAAAGCCAAATATTTCCCGATCTGTAGGAATCTGAGAGACAACCCTTATGTCACTTTGAGGGAACGCATATGTGAACTTCATGTCAGAGTCACGTCAATGTATGTCCAAGGGTTTGGAGGATAGAGACATTTAAATTTTTCGAGATTATTCGAAAGTCAATTCTTAAAGGGCAAATATCTCCCGATCTGTAGGAATCTGAGAGACAAAACTTATGTCACTTTGAGGGATCGTATACGTCAACTTCCTGTCAGAGTCACGTCAATGTATGTCCAAGGGTTTGGAGGATAGAGACATTCAAATTTTTAGAGATTATTCGAAAGTCAATTTTTAAAAGGCAAATATCTCCCGATCTGTAGGAATCTGAGAGACAAAACTTATATAACTGTGAGGGAACGTATATGTCAAATTCCTGTCAGAGTCACGTCAATGTATGTTTAAGGGTTTGGAGGATAGAGACATTTAAATTTTTATAGATTATTCGAAAGTCAATTTTTAAAAGGCAAATATCTCCCGATCTGTAGGAATCTGAGATACAAAACTTATGCCGCTTTGAGGGAATGTATATTTCAACTTCATGTCGCAGTGACGTCAATGTATGTAAATGGGTTTCGAGGATAGAGACATTTAACTTTTTAGAGATTATTCGAAAGTCAATTTTTAAGATTCAAATATCTCCCGGTCTGTAGGAACCTGAGAGACAAAACTTATGTCACTTTGAGGGAACGTATATGTAAACGTCCTGTCAGTGTCACGTCAATGTATGTCCTAGGGTTTGGAGGATACAGACATTTTAATTTTTCGAGATTATTCGAAAGTCAATTTGTGAAAAGGAAAATATCTCCAGATCTGTTGGAATCTCAGAGACAAACCTTATGTCACTTTGAGGGAACGCATATGTCAACTTCATGTCAGAGTCACGTCAATGTATGTCCAAGGGTTTGGATAAAGACATTTTAATTTTTCGAGATTATTCAAAAGTCAATTTTTAAAGGCAAATATCTCCCGATCTTTAGGAATCAGAGACAAAACTTATGTCACTTTGAGGGAACGTATATGTCAACTTCATGTCATAGTCACGTCAATGTATGTCCAAGGGTTTGGAGGATAGAGACATTTAAATTTTTAGAGATTATTCGAAAGTCAATTTTAAAAAGGCAAATATCTCCCGATCTGTAGACATCTGAGAGACAAGCCTTATGTCACTTTGAGGGAACGTATATGTCAACTTCATGTCAGAGTCTCGTCAATGTATGTCCAAAGGTTTGCAGGATAGAGACATTTGAATTTTTCGAGATTATTCGAAAGTCAATTTTTTAAAGGCAAATATCTCCCGATCTCTAGGCATCTGAGAGACAAACCTTATGTAACTTTGAGGGAACGCAATTGTCAACTTCATGTCATAGTCACGTCAATGTATGTCCAAGGGTTTGGATAAAGACATTTTAATTTTTCGAGATTATTCAAAAGTCAATTTTTAAAGGCAAATATCTCCCGATCTTTAGGAATCAGAGACAAAACTTATGTCACTTTGAGGGAACGTATATGTCAACTTCATGTCATAGTCACGTCAATGTATGTCCTAGGGTTTGGAGGATAGAGACATTTAAATTTTTAGAGATTATTCGAAAATCAATTTTTAAAGGGCAAATATCTCCCGATCTGTATGAATCTGAGATACAAAACGTATGTCACTTTGAGGGAACGCATATGTCAACGTCGTGTCAGAGTCACGTTAATGTAGGTCCAAGGGTTTGTAGGCTAGAGACATTTGAATTTTTCGACATTATTCCAAAGTCAATTTTTTAAAGGCAAATATCTCCCGATTAGTAGAATCTGAGAGACAACCCTTATGTCACTTTGAGGGAACGCATATGTCAACTTCATGTCAAAGTCACGTCAATGTATTTCCAAGGGTTTGGAGGATAGAGACATTTAAATTTTTCGAGATTATTCGAAAGTCAATTTTTAAATTGCAAATATCTCCCGATCTGTATGAATCTGAGATACAAAACTTATGTCACTTTGAGGGATCATATATGTCAACTTCCTGTCAGAGTCACGTCAATGTATGTCCAAGGGTTTAGAGGATAGAGACATTTAAATTTTTAGAGATAATTCGAAAGTCAATTTTTAAAGGCAAATATCTCCCGATCTGTAGGGATCTGAGAGATAAACCTTATGTCACTTTGAGGGAACGTATATGTCAACATCCTATCAGAGTCACGTCAATGTATGTCCAAGGGTTTGGAGGATAGAGACATTTAAATTTTTAGAGATTAATCGAAAGTCAATTTTTAAAAGGCAAATATCTCCCGATCTGTAGGAATCTGAGAGACAAAACGTATGTCACTTTGAGGTAACATATATGTCAACTTCCTGTCAGAGTCATGTCAATGTATGTCCAAGGGTTTGGAGGATAGAGACATTTGAATTTTTCGACATTATTCCAAAGTCAATTTTTTAAAGGCAAATATCTCCCGATCTGTAGAATCTGAGAGACAACCCTTATGTCACTTTGAGGGAACGCATATGTCAACTTCATGTCACAGTCACGTCAATGTATGTCCAAGGGTTTGGAGGATAGAGACATTTAAATTTTTCGAGATTATTCGAAAGTCAATTTTTAAAAGGCAAATATCTCCCGATCTGTAGGAATCTGAGAGACAAACCTTATGTCACTTTGAGGGAACGTATATATCAACTTCCTGTCAGAGTCACGTCAACGTATGTCCAAGGGTTTGGAGGATAGAGACATTTTAATTTTTCGACATTATTCCAAAGTCAATATTTAAAGGCAAATATCTCCCGATCTGTAGAATCTGAGAGACAACCCTTATGTCACTTTGAGGGAACGCATATGTCAACTTCATGTCACAGTCACGTCAATGTATGTCCAAGGGTTTGGAGGATAGAGACATTTCAATTTTTCGAGATTATTCGAAAGTCAATTTTTAAAAGGCAAATATCTCCCGATCTGTAAGAATCTGAGAGACAAACCTTATGTCACTTTGAGGGAACGTATATATCAACTTCCTGTCAGAGTCACGTCAACGTATGTCCAAGGGTTTGGAGGATAGAGACATTTTAATTTTACGAGATTATTCGAAAGTCAATTTTTAAAAGGCAAATATCTCCCGATATGTAGGAATCTGTGAGACTAACCTTATGTCGCTTTGAGGGAACGTATATGTCAACTTCATATCAGAGTCTCGTCAATGTATGTAGAAAGGTTTGGAGGATAGAGACATTTGAATTTTTCGAGATTATTCGAAAGTCAATTTTTAAAAGGCAAATATCTCCCGATCTGTAGGCATCTGAGAGACAAGCCTTATTAAACTTTGAGGGAACGCAAATGTTAACTTCATGTCATAGTCACGTCAATGTATGGCCAAGGGTTTGGAGGATAGAGACATTTAAATTTTTAGAGATTATTCGAATGTCAATTATTAATAGGCAAATATCTCCCGATCTGTAGAAATCTGAGAGACAAACCTTTTGTCACTTTGAGGGAACGTACATGTCAACGTCCTGTCAGAATCATGTCAATGTAGGTCCAAGGGTTTGGAGGATAGAGACATTTGAATTTTTTGACATTATTCGAAAGTCAATTTTTAAAGGCAAATATCTCCCGATCTGTATGAATCTGAGAGACAACCCTTATGTCACTTTGAGGGAACGTATATGTCAACGTTCTGTCAGAGTCACGTCAATGTATGTCCAAGGGTTTGGAGGAAAGAGACATTTAAATTTTTAGAGATTATTCGAAAGTCAATTATTAATAGGCAAATATCTCCCGATCTGTAGGAATCTGAGAGACAAACCTTATGTCACTTTGAGGGAACGTATATGTCAACGTCCTGTCATAGACACGTAAATGTATGTCCAAGGGTTTGGAGGATAGAAACATTTAAATTTTTAGAGGTTATTCGAAAGTCAATTTTTAAAAGGCAAATATCTCCCGATCTGTAGGGACCTGAGAGACAAACCTTATGTCACTTAGAGGGAACGAACATGTCAACGTCCTGTCAGAGTCACGTCAATGTATGTCCAAGGGTTTGGAGGATAGATACATATAAATTTTTAGAGATTAATCGAAAGTCAATTTTTAAAAGGCAAATATCTCCCGATCTGTAGGAATCTGCGAAACAAAACGTATGTCACTTTGAGGGAACGCATATGTCAACGTCCTGTCAGAGTCACGTCAATGTAGGTCCAAGGGTTTGGAGGATAGAGACATTTGAATTTTTCGACATTATTCGAAAGTCAATTTTTAAAAGGCAAATATCTCGCGTTCTGTAGGAATCTGAGAGACAAACCTTATGTCACTTTGAGGGAACGTACATGTCAACTTCATGTCATAGACACGTCAATGTATGTCCAAGGGTTTGGAGGATAGAGACATTTAAATGTTTCGAGATTATTCAAAAGTCAATTTTTAAAAGCCAAATATTTCCCGATCTGTAGGAATCTGAGAGACAACCCTTATGTCACTTTGAGGGAACGCATATGTGAACTTCATGTCAGAGTCACGTCAATGTATGTCCAAGGGTTTGGAGGATAGAGACATTTAAATTTTTCGAGATTATTCGAAAGTCAATTTTTAAAGGGCAAATATCTCCCGATCTGTAGGAATCTGAGAGACAAAACTTATGTCACTTTGAGGGATCGTATACGTCAACTTCCTGTCAGAGTCACGTCAATGTATGTCCAAGGGTTTGGAGGATAGAGACATTCAAATTTTTAGAGATTATTCGAAAGTCAATTTTTAAAAGGCAAATATCTCCCGATCTGTAGGAATCTGAGAGACAAAACTTATATAACTGTGAGGGAACGTATATGTCAAATTCCTGTCAGAGTCACGTCAATGTATGTGTAAGGGTTTGGAGGATAGAGACATTTAAATTTTTATAGATTATTCGAAAGTCAATTTTTAAAAGGCAAATATCTCCCGATCTGTAAGAATCTGAGATACAAAACTTATGCCGCTTTGAGGGAATGTATATTTCAACTTCATGTCGCAGTGACGTCAATGTATGTAAAAGGGTTTCGAGGATAGAGACATTTAACTTTTTAGAGATTATTCGAAAGTCAATTATTAAGATTCAAATATCTCCTGGTCTCTAGGAACCTGAGAGACAAAACTTATGTCACTTTGAGGGAACGTATATGTAAACGTCCTGTCAGTGTCACGTCAATGTATGTCCTAGGGTTTGGAGGATACAGACATTTTAATTTTTCGAGATTATTCGAAAGTCAATTTGTGAAAAGGAAAATATCTCCAGATCTGTTGGAATCTCAGAGACAAACCTTATGTCACTTTGAGGGAACGCATATGTCAACTTCATGTCAGAGTCACGTCAATGTATGTCCAAGGGTTTGGATAGAGACATTTTAATTTTTCGAGATTATTCAAAAGTCAATTTTTATAGGCAAATATCTCCCGATCTTTAGGAATCAGAGACAAAACTTATGTCACTTTGAGGGAACGTATATGTCAACTTCATGTCATAGTCACGTCAATGTATGTCCAAGGGTTTGGAGGATAGAGACATTTAAATTTTTAGAGATTATTCGAAAGTCAATTTTAAAAAGGCAAATATCTCCCGATCTGTAGACATCTGAGAGACAAGCCTTATGTCACTTTGAGGGAACGTATATGTCAACTTCATGTCAGAGTCTCGTCAATGTATGTCCAAAGGTTTGCAGGATAAAGACATTTGAATTTTTCGAGATTATTCGAAAGTCAATTTTTTAAAGGCAAATATCTCCCGATCTCTAGGCATCTGAGAGACAAACCTTATGTAACTTTGAGGGAACGCAATTGTCAACTTCATGTCATAGTCACGTCAATGTATGGCCAAGGGTTTGGATGATAGAGACATTTAAATTTTTAGAGATTATTCGAAAGTCAATTATTAATAGGCAAATATCTCCCGATCTGTAGGAATCTGAGAGACAAACCTTATGTCACTTTGAGGGAACTTATATGTCAATTTCCTGTCAGAGTCACGTCAATGTATGTCCTAGGGTTTGGAGGATAGAGACATTTAAATTTTTAGAGATTATTCGAAAATCAATTTTTAAAGGGCAAATATCTCCCGATCTGTATGAATCTGAGATACAAAACGTATGTCACTTTGAGGGAACGCATATGTCAACGTCGTGTCAGAGTCACGTTAATGTAGGTCCAAGGGTTTGTAGGCTAGAGACATTTGAATTTTTCGACATTATTCCAAAGTCAATTTTTTAAAGGCAAATATCTCCCGATTAGTAGAATCTGAGAGACAACCCTTATGTCACTTTGAGGGAACGCATATGTCAACTTCATGTCAAAGTCACGTCAATGTATTTCCAAGGGTTTGGAGGATAGAGACATTTAAATTTTTCGAGATTATTCGAAAGTCAATTTTTAAATTGCAAATATCTCCCGATCTGTATGAATCTGAGATACAAAACTTATGTCACTTTGAGGGATCATATATGTTAACTTCCTGTCAGAGTCACGTCAATGTATGTCCAAGGGTTTGGAGGATAGAGACATTTAAATTTTTAGAGATTATTCGAAAGTCAATTTTTAAAGGCAAATATCTCCCGATCTGTAGGGATCTGAGAGATAAACCTTATGTCACTTTGAGGGAACGTATATGTCAACATCCTATCAGAGTCACGTCAATGTATGTCCAAGGGTTTTTAGGATAGAGACATTTAAATTTTTAGAGATTAATCGAAAGTCAATTTTTAAAAGGCAAATATCTCCCGATCTGTAGGAATCTGAGAGACAAAACGTATGTCACTTTGAGGTAACATATATGTCAACTTCCTGTCAGAGTCATGTCAATGTATGTCCAAGGGTTTGGAGGATAGAGTCATTTGAATTTTTCGACATTATTCCAAAGTCAATTTTTTAAAGGCAAATATCTCCCGATCTGTAGAATCTGAGAGACAACCCTTATGTCACTTTGAGGGAACGCATATGTCAACTTCATGTCACAGTCACGTCAATGTATGTCCAAGGGTTTGGAGGATAGAGACATTTAAATTTTTCGAGATTATTCGAAAGTCAATTTTTAAAAGGCAAATATCTCCCGATCTGTAGGTATCTGAGAGACAAACCTTATGTCACTTTGAGGGAACGTATATATCAACTTCCTGTCAGAGTCACGTCAACGTATGTCCAAGGGTTTGGAGGATAGAGACATTTTAATTTTTCGACATTATTCCAAAGTCAATATTTAAAGGCAAATATCTCCTGATCTGTAGAATCTGAGAGACAACCCTTATGTCACTTTGAGGGAACGCATATGTCAACTTCATGTCACAGTCACGTCAATGTATGTCCAAGGGTTTGGAGGATAGAGACATTTCAATTTTTCGAGATTATTCGAAAGTCAATTTTTAAAAGGCAAATATCTCCCGATCTGTAGGAATCTGAGAGACAAACCTTATGTCACTTTGAGGGAACGTATATATCAACTTCCTGTCAGAGTCACGTCAACGTATGTCCAAGGGTTTGGAGGATAGAGACATTTTAATTTTACGAGATTATTCGAAAGTCAATTTTTAAAAGGCAAATATCTCCCGATATGTAGGAATCTGTGAGACTAACCTTATGTCGCTTTGAGGGAACGTATATGTCAACTTCATATCAGAGTCTCGTCAATGTATGTCCAAAGGTTTGGAGGATAGAGACATTTGAATTTTTCGAGATTATTCGAAAGTCAATTTTTAAAAGGCAAATATCTCCCGATCTGTAGGCATCTGAGAGACAAGCCTTATTAAACTTTGAGGGAACGCAAATGTTAACTTCATGTCATTGTCACGTCAATGTATGGCCAAGGGTTTGGAGGATAGAGACATTTAAATTTTTAGAGATTATTCGAATGTCAATTATTAATAGGCAAATATCTCCCGATCTGTAGAAATCTGAGAGACAAACCTTTTGTCACTTTGAGGGAACGTATATGTCAACGTCCTGTCAGAATCATGTCAATGTAGGTCCAAGGGTTTGGAGGATAGAGACATTTGAATTTTTTGACATTATTCGAAAGTCAATTTTTAAAAGGCAAATATCTCCCGATCTGTATGAATCTGAGAGACAACCCTTATGTCACTTTGAGGGAACGTATATGTCAACGTTCTGTCAGAGTCACGTCAATGTATGTCCAAGGGTTTGGAGGAAAGAGACATTTAAATTTTTAGAGATTATTCGAAAGTCAATTATTAATAGGCAAATATCTCCCGATCTGTAGGAATCTGAGAGACAAACCTTATGTCACTTTGAGGGAACGTATATGTCAACGTCCTGTCATAGACACGTAAATGTATGTCCAAGGGTTTGGAGGATAGAAACATTTAAATTTTTAGAGATTATTCGCAAGTCAATTTTTAAAAGGCAAATATCTCCCGATCTGTAGGAATCTGAGAGACAACCCTTATGTCACTTTGAGGGAACGCATATGTCAACTTCATGTCAGAGTCACGTCAATGTATGTCCAAGGGTTTGGAGGATAGAGACATTCAAATTTTTAGAGGTTATTCGAAAGTCAATTTTTAAAAGGCAAATATCTCCCGATCTGTAGGGATCTGAGAGACAAACCTTATGTCACTTTGAGGGAACGAACATGTCAACGTCCTGTCAAAGTCACGTCAATGTATGTCCAAGGGTTTGGAGGATAGATACATTTAAATTTTTAGAGATTAATCGAAAGTCAATTTTTAAAAGGCAAATATCTCCCGATCTGTAGGAATCTGCGAAACAAATCGTATGTCACTTTGAGGGAACGCATATGTCAACGTCCTGTCAGAGTCACGTCAATGTAGGTCCAAGGGTTTGGAGGATAGAGACATTTGAATTTTTCGACATTATTCGAAAGTCAATTTTTAAAAGGCAAATATCTCGCGTTCTGTAGGAATCTGAGAGACAAACCTTATGTCACTTTGAGGGAACGTACATGTCAACTTCATGTCATAGACACGTCAATGTATGTCCAAGGGTTTGGAGGATAGAGACATTTAAATGTTTCGAGATTATTCAAAAGTAAATTTTTAAAAGCCAAATATTTCCCGATCTGTAGGAATCTGAGAGACAACCCTTATGTCACTTTGAGGAAAAGCATATGTGAACTTCATGTCAGAGTCACGTCAATGTATGTCCAAGGGTTTGGAGGATAGAGACATTTAAATTTTTCGAGATTATTCGAAAGTCAATTTTTAAAGGGCAAATATCTCCCGATCTGTAGGAATCTGAGAGACAAAACTTATGTCACTTTGAGGGATCGTATATGTCAACTTCCTGTCAGAGTCACGTCAATGTATGTCCAAGGGTTTGGAGGATAGAGACATTCAAATTTTTAGAGATTATTCGAAAGTCAATTTTTAAAAGGCAAATATCTTCCGATCTGTAGGAATCTGAGAGACAAAACTTATATAACTGTGAGGGAACGTATATGTCAAATTCCTGTCAGAGTCACGTCAATGTATGTTTAAGGGTTTGGAGGATAGAGACATTTAAATTTTTATAGATTATTCGAAAGTCTATTTTTAAAAGGCAAATATCTCCCGATCTGTAGGAATCTGAGATACAAAACTTATGCCGCTTTGAGGGAATGTATATTTCAACTTCATGTCGCAGTGACGTCAATGTATGTAAAAGGGTTTCGAGGATAGAGACATTTAACTTTTTAGAGATTATTCGAAAGTCAATTTTTAAGATTCAAATATCTCCCGGTCTGTAGGAACCTGAGAGACAAAACTTATGTCACTTTGAGGGAACGTATATGTAAACGTCCTGTCAGTGTCACGTCAATGTATGTCCTAGGGTTTGGAGGATACAGACATTTTAATTTTTCGAGATTATTCGAAAGTCAATTTGTGAAAAGGAAAATATCTCCAGATCTGTTGGAATCTCAGAGACAAACCTTATGTCACTTTGAGGGAACGCATATGTCAACTTCATGTCAGAGTCACGTCAATGTATGTCCAAGGGTTTGGATAGAGACATTTTAATTTTTCGAGATTATTCAAAAGTCAATTTTTAAAGGCAAATATCTCCCGATCTTTAGGAATCAGAGACAAAACTTATGTCACTTTGAGGGAACGTATATGTCAACTTCATGTCATAGTCACGTCAATGTATGTCCAAGGGTTTGGAGGATAGAGACATTTAAATTTTTAGAGATTATTCGAAAGTCAATTTTTAAAAAGGCAAATATCTCCCGATCTGTAGACATCTGAGAGACAAGCCTTATGTCACTTTGAGGGAACGTATATGTCAACTTCATGGCAGAGTCTCGTCAATGTATGTCCAAAGGTTTGCAGGATAGAGACATTTGAATTTTTCGAGATTATTCGAAAGTCAATTTTTAAAAGGCAAATATCTCCCGATCTTTAGGCATCTGAGAGACAAACCTTATGTAACTTTGAGGGAACGCAACTGTCAACTTCATGTCATAGTCACGTCAATGTATGGCCAAGGGTTTGGATGATAGAGACATTTATATTTTTAGAGATTATTCAAAAGTCAATTATTAATAGGCAAATATCTCCCGATCTGTAGAAATCTGAGAGACAAACCTTATGTCACTTTGAGGGAACGTATATGTCAACGTCCTGTCAGAGTCACGTCAATGTATGTCCAAGGGTTTGGAGGATAGAGACATTTAAATTTTTAGAGATTATTCGAAAGTCAATTTTTTAAAGGCAAATATCTCCCGATCTGTAGGAATCTGAGAGACAAAACTTATGTCACTTTGAGGGAACGTATATGTCAATTTCCTGTCAGAGTCACGTCAATGTATGTCCAAGGGTTTGGAGGATAGAGACATTTAAATTTTTAGAGATTATTCGAAAATCAATTTTTAAAGGGCAAATATCTCCCGATCTGTATGAATCTGAGATACAAAACTTATGTCACTTTGAGGGATCGTATATGTCAACTTCCTGTCAGAGTCACGTCAATGTATGTCCAAGGGTTTGAAGGATAGAGACATTTAAATTTTTAGAGATTATTCGAAAGTCAATATTTATAGGCAAATATCTCCCGATCTGTAGGGATCTGAGAGATAAACCTTATGTCACTTTGAGGGAACGTATATGTCAACGTCCTCTCAGAGTCATGTCAATGTATGTCCAAGGGTTTGGAGGATAGAGACATTTAAATTTTTAGAGATTAATCGAAAGTCAATTTTTAAAATGCAAATATCTCCCGATCTGAAGGAATCTGAGAGACAAAACGTATGTCACTTTGAGGGAACGCATATGTCAACGTCGTGTCAGAGTCACGTTAATGTAGGTCCAAGGGTTTGTAGGCTAGAGACATTTGAATTTTTCGACATTATTCCAAAGTCAATATTTTAAAGGCAAATATCTCCCGATTAGTAGAATCTGAGAGACAACCCTTATGTCACTTTGAGGGAACGCATATGTCAACTTCATGTCAAAGTCACGTCAATGTATTTCCAAGGGTTTGGAGGATAGAGACATTTAAATTTTTCGAGATTATTCGAAAGCCAATTTTTAAAAGGCAAATATCTCCCGATCTGTAGGAATCTGAGAGACAAACCTTATGTCACTTTGAGGGAACGTATATGTCAACTTCCTGTCAGAGTCACGTCAACGTATGTCCAAGGGTTTGGAGGATAGAGACATTTTAATTTTACGAGATTATTCGAAAGTCAATTTTTTAAACGCAAATATCTCCCGATATGTAGGAATCTGTGAGACTAACCTTATGTCGCTTTGAGGGAACGTATATGTCAACTTCATATCAGAGTCTCGTCAATGTATGTCCAAAGGTGTGGAGGATAGAGACATTTGAATTTTTCGAGATTATTCGAAAGTCAATTTTTAAAAGGCAAATATCTCCCGATCTGTAGGCATCTGAGAGAAAAACCTTATTTAACTTTGAGGGAACGCAAATGTTAACTTCATGTCATAGTCACGTCAATGTATGGCCAAGAGTTTGGAGGATAGAGACATTTAAATTTTTAGAGATTATTCGAAAGGCAATTATTAATAGGCAAATATCTCCCGATCTGTAGAAATCTGAGAGACAAACCTTTTGAAACTTTGAGGGAACGTATATGTCAACGTCCTGTCAGAATCATGTCACTGAAGGTCCAAGGGTTTGGAGGATAGAGACATTTGAATTTTTTGACATTATTCGAAAGTCAATTTTTAAAAGGCAAATATCTCCCGATCTGTAAGAATCTGAGAGACAACCCTTATGTCACTTTGAGGGAACGTATATGTCAACGTTCTGTCAGAGTCACGTCAATGTATGTCCAAGGGTTTGAGGAAAGAGACATTTAAATTTTTAGAGATTATTCGAAAGTCAAATATTAATAGGCAAATATCTCCCGATCTGTAGGAATCTGAGAGACAAACCTTATGTCACTTTGAGGGAACGTATATGTCAACGTCCTGTCACAGACACGTAAATGTATGTATAAGGGTTTGGAGGATAGAGACATTTAAATTTTTAGAGATTATTCGAAAGTCAATTTTTAAAAGGCAAATATCTCCCGATCTGTAGGAATCTGAGAGACAACCCTTATGTCACTTTGAGGGAACGCATATGTCAACTTCATGTCAGAGTCACGTCAATGTATGTCTAAGGGTTTGGAGGATAGAGACATTTAAATTTTTAGAGATTATTCGAAAGTCAATTATTAAAAGGCAAATATCTCCCGATCTGTAGGAATCTGAGAAACAAAACGTATGTCACTTTGAGGGAACGCATATGTCAACGTCCTGTCAGAGTCACGTCAATGTACGTCCAAGGGTTTGGAGGATAGAGACATTTGAATTTTTCGACATTATTCGAAAGTCAATTTTTAAAAGGCAAATATCGCCCGATCTGTACGAATCTGAGAGACAAACCTGATGTCACTTTGAGGGAACGTACATGTCAACTTAATGTCATAGACACGTCAATGTATGTCCAAGGGTTTGGAGGATAGAGACATTTAAATTTTTCGAGATTATTCGAAAGTCAATTTTTAAAGGCAAATATCTCCCGATCTGTAGGAATCTGAGAGACAAAACTTATGTCACTTTGAGGGAACGTATATGGCAACTTCCTGTCAGAGTCACATCAATGTATGTCCTAGGGTTTGGTGGATAGAGACATTTAAATTTTTAGAGATTATTCGAAAGTCAATTCTTAAAGGGCAAATATCTCCCGATCTGTAGGAATCTGAGAGACAAAACTTATGTCACTTTGAGGGATCGTATATGTCAACTTCCTGTCAGAGTCACGTCAATGTATGTCCAAGGGTTTGGAGGATAGAGACATTCAAATTTTTAGTGATTATTCGAAAGTCAATTTTTAAAAGGCAAATATCTCCCGATCTGTAGGAATCTGAGAGACAAAACTTATATAACTGTGAGGGAACGTATATGTCAAATTCCTATCAGAGTCACGTCAATGTATGTCCAAGGGTTTGGAGGATAGAGACATTTAAATTTTTAGAGATTATTCGAAAGTCAATTTTTGAAAAGGCAAATATCTCCCGATCTGTAGGCATCTGAGAGACAAACCTTATGTCACTTTGAGGGAACGTATATGTAAACGTCCTGTCAGTGTCACGTCAATGTATGTCCAAGGGTTTGGAGGATAGAGACATTTTTATTTTTCGAGATTATTCGAAAGTCAATTTGTGAAAAGGCAAATATCTCCAGATCTGTTGGAATCTCAGAGACAAAGCATATGTCACTTTGAGGGAACGCATATGTCAACTTCATGTCAGAGTCACGTCAATGTATGTCCAAGGGTTTGGATAGAGACATTTTAATTTTCGAGATTATTCAAAAGTCAATATTTAAAGGCAAATATCTCCCGATCTGTAGGAATCAGAGACAAAACATATGTCACTTTGAGAGAACTTATATGTCAACTTCATGTCATATTCACGTCAATGTATGTCCAAGGGTTTGAATAGAGACATTTAAATTTTTAGAGATTATTCGAAAGTCAATTTTTGAAAAGGCAAATATCTCCCGATCTGTAGGAATCTGAGAGACAAACCTAATGTCACTTTGAGGGAACGCAAATGTCAACTTCATGTCATAGTCACGTCAATGTATGGCGAAGGGTTTGGATGATAGAGACATTTAAATTTTTAGAGATTATTCGAAAGTCAATTATTAATAGGCAAATATCTCTCGATCTGTAGGAATCTGAGAGACAAACCTTATGTCACTTTGAGGGAACGTATATGTCAACGTCCTGTCAGAGTCACGTCAATGTATGTCCAAGGGTTTGGAGGATAGAGACATATAAATTTTTAGAGATTAATCGAAAGTCAATTTTTATAAGGGCAAATATCTCCCGATCTGTAGGAATCTGAGAGACAAAACGTATGGCACTTTAAGGGAACGCATATGTCAACTTCCTGTCAGAGTCACGTCAATGTAGGTCCAAGGGTTTGGAGGATAGAGACATTTGAATTTTTCGACATTATTCGATAGTCAATTATTAAAAGGCAAATATCTCCCGATCTGTAGTAATCTGAGAGACAAAACTTATGTCACTTTGAGGGAATGTATATGTCAACTTCATGTCTTAGACACGTCAATGTATGTCCAAGGGGTTGGAGGATAGAGACATTTAAATTTTTAGAGATTATTCGAAAGTCAATTTTTAAAAGGCAAATATCTCCCGATCTGTAGGAATCTGAGAGACAAGACTTATATAACTTTGAGGGAACGTATATGTCAAATTCCTGCAAGAGTCACGTTAATGTATGTCCAAGGGTTTGGAGGATGGAGACATTTAAATTTTTATAAATTATTCGAAAGTCAATTTTTAAAAGGCAAATATCTCCCGAACTGTAGGAATCTGAGAGACAAAACTGATGCCGCTTTGACGGGAATGTATATGTCAACTTCATGTCGCAGTGACGTCAATGTATGTCCAAGGGTTTGGAGGATAGAGACATTTAACTTTTTAGAGATTATTCGAAAGTCAATTTTTAAGATTCAAATATCTCCCGGTCTGTAGGAATCTGAGAGACAACCCTTATATAACTTTGAGGGAACGCATATGTCAACTTCCTGTCAGAGTCACGTCAATGTATATCCAAGGGTATGGAGGATAGAGACATTTAAATTTTTAGAGATTATTCGAAAGTCAATTATTAAAAGGCAAATATCTCCCGGTCTGTAGGAATCTGAGAGACAAACCTTATGTCACTTTGAGGGAACGTATATGTCAACGTCCTGCCAGAGTCACGACAATGTATGTCCAAGGGTTTGGAGAATAGAGATATTTAAATTTTTAGAGATTATTCGAAAGTCAATTATTAATAGGGAAATATCTCCCGATCTGTAGGCAACTGAGAGACAAACCTTATGTCACTTTGAGGGAACGTATATGTCAACTTCCTGTCAGAGTAACGTCAATGTATGTCAAAAGGTTTGGAGGATAGAGACATTTGAATTTTTCCAGATTATTCAAAAGTCAATTTTTAAAATTCAATTATCTCCCGATCTGTAGGAATCTGAGACAAAACTTATGCCATTTTGAGGGAACGTATATGTCAACTTCCTGTCAGAGTCACATCAATGTATGTCAAAGGGTTTGGAGGATAGAGACATTTGAATTTTTAGAGATTATTCGAATGTCAATTATTAATAGGGAAATATCTCCCGATGTGTAGTAATCTGAGAGACAAACCTTATGTTACTTTGAGGGAACGTATATGTCAACGTCCTGTCAGAGTCACATCAATGTATGTCCAAGTGTTTTGAGGATACAGACATTTAAATTTTTAGAGATTAATCGAAAGTCAATTTTTAAAAGGCAAATATCTCCCGATCTGTAGGAATCAGAGATACAACACGTATGTCACTTTGAGGGAACGCATAAATCAACTTCCTGGCTGAGTCACGTCAAAGTATGTCCAAGGGTTTGGAGGATAGAGACATTTAAATTTTTAGACATTATTCGAAAGTCAATTCTAAGATTCAAATATCTCCCGATCTGTAGGAATCTGAGAGAGAAACCTTATGTAACTTTGAGGGAACCTATATGTCAACTTCCTGTCAGAGTCACGGCAATGTATGTCCAAGGGTTTGGAGGATAGAGACATTTAAATTTTTAGAGATTATTCGAAAGTCAATTTTTAAAAGGCAAACATCTCCCGATCTGTAGGAATCTGAGATTCAAAAGTTATATCACTTTGAGGGAACGTATATGTCAAATTCCTGTCAGTGTCACGTCAATGTATGTCCAAGGGTTTGGAGGATAGAGACATTTAAATTTTTATAGATTATTCGAAAGTCAATTTTTAAAAGGCAAATATCTCTCGATCTTAGGAATCTGAGAGACAAAACTTATGCCACTTTGAGGGAATGTATATGTCAACTTCATGTCATAGTCACGTCAATGTATGTCCAAGGGTTTGGAGGATAGAGACATTTAAATTTTTAGAGATTATTCGAAAGTCAATTATTAAGATTAAAATATCTCCCGATCTGTAGGAATCTGAGAGACAAAACTTATGTCACTTTGAGGGAACGTGTATGTCAACTTCCTGTCAGAGTTACGTCAATGTATATCCAAGGGTTTGGAGGATAGAGACATTTAAATTTTTATATATTATTCGAAAGTCAATTTTTAAAATGCTAATATCTCCCGATCTGTAGGAATCTGAGATACAAAACTTATGTCACTTTGAGGGAACGTATATGTAAACTTCCTGTCAGAGTCACATCAATGTATGTCCTAGGGTTTGGAGGATACAGACATTTTAATTTTTCGAGATTATTCGAAAGTCAATTTTTAAAGGCAAATATCTCCCGATCTGTAGGAATCTGAGAGACAAAACTTATGTCACTTTGAAGGAACGTATATGTCAACTTCATGCCATAGTCATGTCAATGTTTGTCCAAGGGTTTGGAGGATAGAGACATTTAAATTTTTAGAGATTATTCGAAAGTCAATTTCTGAAAGGCAAATATCTCCCGATCTGTAGGCACCTGAGAGACAAACCTTATGTCACTTTGAGGGAACGTATATGTCAACTTCCTGTCAGAGTCACGTCAATGTAGGTTCAAGGGTTTGGAGGATAGAGACTATGAATTTTTCGACATTATTCGAAAGTCAATTTTTAAAAGGCAAATATCTCCCGATCTGTAGGAATCTGAGAGACAAACCTTATGTCACTTTGAGGGAACGTATATGTTAACTTCATGTCAGAGTCTCGTCAATGTATGTCCAAAGGTTTGGAGGATAGAGACATTTGAATTTTTCGAGATTATTCGAAAGTCAATTTTTAAAAGGCAAATATCTCCCGATCTGTAGGAATCTGAGATACAAACCTTATGTCACTTTGAGAGAACGCAAATGTCAACTTCATGTCATAGTCACGTCAATGTATGTCCAAGGGTTTGGAGGATAGAGACATTTAAATTTTTAGAGATTATTCGAAAGTCACTTTTTAAAAGGCAAATATATCCCGATCTGTAGAATCTGAGAGACAAAATGTATGTCACTTTGAGGGTATGCATATGTCAACTTCCTATCAGAGTCACTTCAATGAAGGTCCAAGGGTTTGGAGGATAGAGACATTTGAATTCTTCGAGATTATTCGAAAGTCAATTTTTAAAAGGCAAATATCGCCCGATCTGTAGGAATCTGAGAGACAAAACTTATGCCACATTTACGGAATGTATATGTCAACTTCATGTCATAGTCACGTCAATGTATGTCCAAGGGTTTGGAGGATAGAGACATTTAAATTTTTGGAGATTATTCGAAAGTCATTATTTTAGATTCAAATATCTGCCGATCTGTAGGAATCTGAGAGAGAAAACTTATGTCACTTTGAAGGAACGTATATGTCAACTTCCTGTCAGAGTTACGTAAATGTATGTCCAAGGGTTTGGAGGATAGAGACATCTAAATTTTTAGAGATTATTCGAAAGTCAATTTTTAAAAGGCAAATATCTCCCGATCTGTAGGAATCTGAGAGACAAAACTTATGTCACTTTGAGGGAACGTATATGTAAACTTTCTGTCAGAGTCACGTCAATGTATGTCCTAGGGTTTGGAGGATACAGACATTTTAATTTTTCGAGATTATTCGAAAGTCAATTTGCGAAAAGGCAAATATCTCCCGATCTGTAGGAATCTAAGAGACAAACCATATGTCACTTTGAGGGAACGAATATGTCAACTTTATGTCAGAGTCACGTCAATGTATGTCCAAGGGTTTGGAGGATAGAGACATTTAAATTTTTATAGATTATTCGAAAGTCAATTTTTAAAAGGCAAATATCTCCCGATCTTAGGAATCTGAGAGACAAAACTTATGTCTCATTGAGGGAACGTTTATGTCAGAGTCATGTCATAGTCACGTCAATGTATGTCCAAGGGTTTGTAGGATAGAGACATTTAATTTTTTATAGATTATTCGAAAGTCAATTTTTAAAAGGCAAATATCTCTCGATCTTAGGAATCTGAGAGACAAAACTTATGCCACTTTGAGGGAATGTATATGTCAACTTCATGTCATAGTCACGTCAATGTATGTGCAAGGGTTTGGAGGATAGAGACATTTAAATTTTTAGAGATTATTCGAAAGTCAATTTTTAAGATTCAAATATCTCCCGATCTGTTATTATCTGAGAGACAAAACTTATGTCACTTTGAGGGAACGTATATGTCAACTTCCTGTTACTGTTACGTCAATGTATGTCCAAGGGTTTGGAGGATAGAGAAATTTAAATTTTTAGAGATTATTCGAAAGTCAATTTTTATGATTCAAATAACTCCCGATCTGTAGGAATCTGAGAGACAAAACTTATGTCACTTTGAGGGAACGTATATGTAAACTTCCTGTCAGAGTCACTTCAATGTATGTCCTAGGGTTTGGAGGATACAGACATTTAAATTTTTCGAGATTATTCAAAAGTCAATTTGTGAAAAGGCAAATATCTCCTGATCTGTAAGAATATCAGAGACAAACCTTGTGTCACTTTGAGGGAACGCATATGTCATCTTCATGTCAGAGTCACGTTAATGTATATCCAAGGGTTTGGATAGAGACATTTTAATTTTTATAGATTATTCGAAAGTCAATATTTAAAGGCAAATATCTCCCGATCTGTAGGAATCTGAGTAACAAAACTTATGTCACTTTGAAGGAACGTATATGTCAACTTCATGTCATAGTCACGTCAATGTATGTCCAAGGGTTTGGAGGATAGAGACATTTAAATTTTTAGATATTATTCGAAAGTCAATTTTTGAAAAGGCAAATATCTCCCGATCTATAGGCACCTGAGAGACAAACCTTATGTCACTTTGAGGGAACGTATATGTCAACTTCTAGTCAGAGTCTCGTCAACGTATATCCGAGGGTTTGGAGGATAGAGACATTTTAATTTTACGAGATTATTCGAAAGTCAATTTTTAAAAGTCAAATATCTCCCGATCTGTAGGAATCTGAGAGACAAACCTCATGTCACTTTGAGGGAACGTATATGTCAACTTCATGTCAGAGTCTCGTCAATGTATGTCCAAAGGTTTGCAGGATAGAGACATTTGAATTTTTCGAGATTATTCGAAAGTCAATTTTTAAAAGGCAAATATCTCCCGATCTGTAGGAATCTGAGAGACAAAACTTATATCATTTTGAGGGAACGTATATGTCAACTTCCTGTCAGAGTCACGTCAATGTATATCTAAGGGTTTGGAGGAAAGAGACATTTAAAATTTTCGAGATTATTCGAAAGTCAATTTTTTAAAGGCAAACATCTCCCGATCTGTAGGAATCTGAGAGGCAAAAGTTATATCACTTTGAGGGAACGTATATGTCAAATTCCTGTCAGTGTCACGTCAATGCATGTCCAAGGGTTTGGAGGATAGAGACATTTAAATTTTTATAGATTATTCGAAAGTCAATTTTTAAAAGGCAAATATCTCCCGATCTTAGGAATCTGAGAGACAAAACTTATGCCACTTTGAGGAAATGTATATGTCAACTTCATGTCATCGTCACGTCAATGTATGTCCAAGGGTTTGGAGGATAGAGACATTTAAATTTTTAGAGATTATTCGAAAGTCAATTTTTAAGATTCAAATATCTCCCAATCTGTAGGAATCTGAGAGACAAAGCTTATGTCACTTTGAGGAAACGTATATGTCAACTTCCTGTCAGAGTTACGTCAATGTATGTCCAAGGGTTTGGAGTATAGAGACATTTAAATTTTTAGAGATTATTCGAAAGTCAATTTCTGAAAGGCAAATATCTCCCGATCTGTAGGCACCTGAGAGACAAACCTTATGTCACTTTGAGGGAACGTATATGTCAACTTCCTGTCAGAGTCACGTCAATGTAGGTTCAAGGGTTTGGAGGATAGAGACTATGAATTTTTCGACATTATTCGAAAGTCAATTTTTAAAAGGCAAATATCTCCCGATCTGTAGGAATCTGAGAGACAAACCTTATGTCACTTTGAGGGAAAGAATATGTCAACTTTATGTCAGAGTCACGTCAATGTATGTCCAAGGGTTTGGAGTAAAAAAACATTTAAATTTTTAGAGATTATTCGAAAGTCAATTTTTTAAAGGCAAACATCTCCCGATCTGTAGGAATCTGAGTGGCAAAAGTTATATCACTTTGAGGGAACGTATATGTCAAATTCCTGTCAGTGTCACGTCAATGTATGTCCAAGGGTTTGGAGGATAGAGACATTTAAATTTTTATAGATTATTCGAAAGTCAATTTTTAAAAGGCAAATATCTCCCGATCTTAGGAATCTGAGAGACAAAACTTATGCCACTTTGAGGAAATGTATATGTCAACTTCATGTCATAGTCACGTCAATGTATGTCCAAGGGTTTGGAGGATAGAGACATTTAAATTTTTAGAGATTATTCGAAAGTCAATTTTTAAGATTCAAATATCTCCCGATCTGTAGGAATCTGAGAGACAAAACTTATGTCACTTTGAGGAAACGTATATGTCAACTTCCTGTCAGAGTTACGTCAATGTATGTCCAAGGGTTTGGAGTATAGAGACATTTAAATTTTTAGAGATTATTCGAAAGTCAATTTCTGAAAGGCAAATATCTCCCGATCTGTAGGCACCTGAGAGACAAACCTTATGTCACTTTGAGGGAACGTACATGTCAACTTCCTGTCAGAGTCACGTCAATGTAGGTTCAAGGGTTTGGAGGATAGAGACTATGAATTTTTCGACATTATTCGAAAGTCAATTTTTAAAAGGCAAATATCTCCCGATCTGTAGGAATCTGAGAGACAAACCTTATGTCACTTTGAGGGAAAGAATATGTCAACTTTATGTCAGAGTCACGTCAATGTATGTCCAAGAGTTTGGAGTAAAAAAACATTTAAATTTTTAGAGATTATTCGAAAGTCAATTTCTGAAGAGGCAAATATCTCCCGATCTATAGGCACCTGAGAGACAAACCTTATGTCACTTTGAGGGATCGTATATGTCAACTTCATGTCAGGGTCTCGTCAATGTATGTCCAAAGGTTTGCAGGATAGAGACATTTGAATTTTTCGAGATTATTCGAAAGTCAATTTTTAAAAGGCAAATATCTCCCGATCTGTAGGAATCTGAGATACAAACCTTATGTCAGTTTGAGGGAACGCAAATGTCAACTTCATGTCATAGTCACGTCAATGTATGTAAAACGGTTTGGAGGATAGAGACATTTAAATTTTTAGAGATTATTCGAAAGTCAATTTTTAAAAGGCAAATATCTCCCGGTCTGTAGGAATCTGAAAGACAAAACGTATGTCACTTTGAGGGTATGCATATGTCAACTTCCTGTCAGAGTCACGTCAGAGAAGGTCCAAGGGCTTGGAGGATAGAGACATTTGAATTTTTCGAGATTATTCGAAAGTCAATTTTTAAAAGGCAAATATCTCCCTATCTGAAGGAATCTGAGAGACAAAACTTTCGTCACTTTGAGGGAACGCATATGTCAACTTCATGTCATAGATACGTCAATGTATGTCCAAGGGTTTGGAGGATAGAGACATTTAAATTTTTAGAGATTATTCAAAAGTCAATTTTTAAAAGGCAAATATCTCCCGATCTGTAGGAATCTGAGAGACAACCCTTATGTCACTTTGATGGAACGCATATGTCAACTTCATGTCAGAGTCACGTCAATGTATGTCCAAGGGTTTGGAGGATAGAGACATTTAAATTTTTAGAGATTATTCGAAAGTCAATTTTTAAGATTCAAATATCTCCCGATCTGTAAGAATCTGAGAGTCAAAACTTATGTCACTTTGAGGGAACGTTTATGTCAACATCCTGTCCGAGTTTCGTCAATGTATGTCCAAGGGTTTGGAGGATAGAGACATCTAAATTTTTAGAGATTATTCGAAAGTCAATTTTTAAAAGGCAAATATCTCCCGATCTGTAGGAATCTGAGAGACAAAACTTATGTCACTTTGAGGGAACGTATATGTAAACTTTCTGTCAGAGTCACGTCAATGTATGTCCTAGGGTTTGGAATATACAGACATTTTAATTTTTCGAGATTATTCGAAAGTCAATTTGCGAAAAGGCAAATATCTCCCGATCTGTACGAATCTCAGAGACAAACCTTATGTCACTTTGAGGGAACGAATATGTCAACTTTATGTCAGAGTCACGTCATTGTATGTCTAAGGGTTTGGAGTAAAAAAACATTTTAATTTTTCGAGATTATTCGAAAGTCAATATTTAAAGGCAAGTATCTCCCGATCTGTAGGAATCTGAGAGACAAAACTTTTGTCACTTTGAGGGAACGTTTATGTCAGAGTCGTGTCATAGTCACGTCAAAGTATGTCCAAGGGTTTGGAGGAAAGAGACATTTAAATTTCTAGAGATTATTCGAAAGTCAATTTTTGAAAAGGCAAATATCTCCCGATCTGTAGGCATCTGAGAGACAAAACTTGAGTCACATTGAGGGAACTTTTATGTCAGAGTCGTGTCATAGTCACGTCAAAGTATGTCCAAGGGTTTGGAGGATAGAGACATTTTAATTTTTCGAGATTATTCGAAAGTCAATTATTAAAAGGCAAATATCTCCCGATCTGTAGGAATCTGAGAGAAAAGCCTTATTCCGCTTTGAGGGAACGTATATGTCAACTTCATGTCAGAGTCTCGTCAATGTAAGTCCAAAGGTTTGGAGGATAGAGATATTTGAATTTTTCGAGATTATTCAAAAGTCAATTTTTAAAAGGCAAATATCTCCCGATCTGTAGGCATCTGATAGACAAACCTTATATCACTTTGAGGGAACGCAAATGTCAACATCATGTCATAGTCACGCCAATGTATGTCCAAGGGTTTGGAGGATAGAGACATTTAAATTTTTAGAGATTATTCGAAAGTCAATTATTAATAGGAAAATATCTCCCGATCTGTAGGAATCTGAGAGACAAAACTTATGTCACTTTGAGGGAACGCGTATGTCAACGTCCTGTCAAAGTCACGTCAATGTATGTCCAAGGGTTTGGAGGATAGAGACATTTAAATTTTTAGAGATTATTCGAAAGTCAATTTTTAAAAGGCAAATATCCCCCGATCTGTAGGAATCTGAGAGACAACCCTTATGTCACTTTGAGGGAACGCATATGTCAACTTCATGTCAGAGTCATGTCAATGCATGTCCAAGGGTTTGGAGGATACAGACATTTAAATTTTTAGAGATTATTCGAAAGTCAATTTTTAAAGGGCAAATATCTCCCGATCTGTAGGAATCTGAGAGACAAAACTTATGTCACTTTGAAGGATCGTATATGTCAACTTCCTGTCAGAGTGACGGCATTGAATGTCCTAGGGTTTGGAGGAAAGAGACATTTAAATTTTTAGAGATTATTCGAAAGTCAATTTTTAAAAGGCAAATATCTCCCGATCTGTAGGAATCTGAGTGACAAAACTTATATCACTTTGAAGGAACGTATATGTCAACTTCCTGTCAGAGTCCCGTCAATGTATATCCAAGGGTTTGGAGGATAGAGACATTTAAAATTTTCGAGATTATTCGAAAGTCTATTTTTTAATGGCAAATATCTCCCGATCTGTAGAAGTCTGAGAGACAAAACTTATGTCACTTTGAGGGAACGTATATGTAAACTTCCTGTCAGAGTCACTTCAAAGTATGGCCTAGGGTTTGGATGATACAGACATTTTAATTTTTCGAGATTATTCGAAAGTCAATTTGTGAAAAGGCAAATATCTCCCGATCTGTAGGAATATCAGAGACAAACCTTATGTCACTTTGAGGGAACGCATATGTCAACTTCATGTCAGAGTCACGTCAATGTATGTCCAAGGGTTTGGAAAGATACATTTTAATTTTTCGAGATTATTCGAAAGTCAATTTTTAAAGGCAAATATCTCCCGATCTGTAGGAATCTCAGAGACAAAACTTATGTCACTTTGAAGGAACGTATATGTCAACTTCCTGTCAGAGTCACGTCAACGTATGTCCAAGTGTTTGCAGGATAGAGACATTTAAATTTTATGAGATTATTCGAAAGTCAATTTTTAAAAGGCAAATATCTCCCGATCTGTAGGAATCTGAGACACAAAACTTATGCCACTTTCAGGGAATATATATGTAAACTTCATGTCATAGCCACGTCAATGTATGTCCAAGGTTTTGGATGATAGATACATTTAAATTTTTAGAGATTATTCGAAAGTCAATTTTTAAAGGGCAAATATCTCCCGATCTGTAGGAATCTGAGAGACAAAACTTATGTCACTTTGAGGGATCGTATATGTCAACTTCCTGTCAGAGTCACTTCAATGTATGTCCTAGGGTTTGGATGATACAGACATTTTAATTTTTCGAGATTATTCGAAAGTCAATTTGTGAAAAGGCAAATATCTCCCGATCTGTAGGATTATCAGAGACAAACCTTATGTCACTTTGAGGGAACGCATATGTCAACTTCATGTCAGAGTCACGTCAATGTATGTCCAAGAGTTTGGATAGAGACATTTTAATTTTTCGAGATTATTCGAAAGTCAATTTTTAAAGGCAAATATCTCCCGATCTGTAGGAATCTGAGAGACAAAACTTATGTCACTTTGAAGGAACGTATATGTCAACTTCCTGTCAGAGTCACGTCAACGTATGTCCAAGTGTTTGCAGGATAGAGACATTTAAATTTTATGAGATTATTCGAAAGTCAATTTTTAAAAGGCAAATATCTCCCGATCTGTAGGAATCTGAGAGACAAACCTTATGTCACTTTGAGGGAACGTATATGTCAACTTCATATCAGAGTCTCGTCAATATATGTCCAAAGGTTAGCAGGATAGAGATTTGAATTTTTGCGAATATTCGAAAGTCAATTTTTAAAAGGCAAATATCTCCCGATCTGTTGGAATCTGAGATACAAACCTTATGCCACTTTGAGGCAACGTATATGTCAACTTCATATCAGAGTCTCGTCAATGTATGTCCAAAGGTTTGCAGGATAGATACATTTGAATTTTTCGAGATTATTCGAAAGTCAATTTTTAAAAGGCAAATATCTCCCGATCTTAGGAATCTGAGAGGCAAAACTTATGCCACTTTGAGGGAATGTATATGTCAACTTCATGTCATAGTCACGTCAATGTATGTCCAAGGGTTTGGAGGATAGAGACATTTAAATTTTTAGAGATTATTTGAAAGTCAATTATTAAGATTCAAATATCTCCCGATCTGTAGGAATCTGAGAGACAAAACTTATGTCACTTTGAGGGAACGTATATGTCAACTTCCTGTCAGAGTTACGTCAATGTATGTCCAAGGGTTTGGAGGATAGAGAAATTTAAATTTTTAGAGATTATTCGAAAGTCAATTTTTAAAATGCAAATATCTCCCGATTTGTAGGAATCTGAGAGACAAAACTCATGTCACTTTGTGGGAACGTATATGTAAACTTCCTGTCAGAGTCACTTCAATGTATGTCCTAGGGTTTGGAGGATACAGACATTTTAATTTTTCGAGATTATTCAAAAGTCAATTTGTGAAAAGGCAAATATCTCCCGATCTGTAGGAATATCAGAGACAAACCTTATGTCACTTTGAGGGAACGCATATGTCAACTTCATGTCAGAGTCACGTCAATGTATGTCCAAGGGTTTGGATAGAGACATTTTAATTTTTCGAGATTATTCGAAGTCAATATTTAAAGGCAAATATCTCCCGATCTGTAGGAATCTGAGAGACAAAACTTATGTCACATTGAGGGACCGTTTATGTCAGAGCATTGTCATAGTCAATTCAATGTATGTCCAAGGGTTTGGAGGATAGAGACATTTAAATTTTTCGAGATTATTCGAAAGTCAATATTTAAAGGCAAATATCTCCCGATCTGTAGGAATCTGACAGACAAACCTTATGTCACTTTGAGGGAACGTATATGTCAACTTCATGTCATAGACACGTCAATGAATGTGCAAGGGTTTGGAGGATAGAGACATTTAAATTTTTCGAGATTATTCTAAAGTCAATTCTTAAAAGGCAAATATCTCCCGATCTGTAGGCATCTGATAGACAAACCTTATATCACTTTGAGGGAACGCAAATGTCAACTTCATATCATAGTCACGTCAATGTATGTCCAAGGGTTTGGAGGATAGAGATATTTAAATTTTTAGAGATTATTCGAAAGTCAATTATTAATAGGCAAATATCTCCCGATCTGTAGGAATCTGAGAGACAAAACTTATGTCACTTTGAGGGAATGCGTATGTCAACGTCCTGTCAGAGTCACGTGAATGTATGTCCAAGGGTTTGGAGGATAGAGAAATTTAAATTTTTATCGATTATTCGAAAGTCAATTTTTAAAAGGCAAATATCTCCCGATCTGTAGGAATCTGAGAGAAAAAACTTATGCCACTTTGAGGGAATATATATGTAAGCTTCATGTCATAGCCACGTCAATGTATGTCCAAGGTTTTTTAAGGATAGATACAATTAAATTTTTAGAGATTATTCGAAAGTCAATTTTTAAAGGGCAAATATCTCCCGATCTGTAGGAATCTGAGAGACAACTCTTACGTCACTTTGAGGGAACGCATATGTCAACTTCATGTCAGAGTCACGTCAATGTATGTCCTAGGGTTTGGAGGATAGAGACATTTAAATTTTTATCGATTATTCGAAAGTCAATTTTTAAAAGGCAAATATCTCCCGATCTGTAGGAATCTGAGAGACAAAACTTATGCCACTTTGAGGGAATATATATGTAAGCTTCATGTCATAGCCACGTCAATGTATGTCGAAGGTTTTTTAGGATAGATACAATTAAATTTTTAGAGATTATTCGAAAGTCAATTTTTAAAGGGCAAATATCTCCCGATCTGTAGGAATCTGAGAGACAAAACTTATGTCACTTTGAGGGATCGTATATGTCAACTTCCTGTCAGAGTCACTTCAATGTATGTCCTAGGGTTTGGATGACACAGACATTTTAATTTTTCGAGATTATTCGAAAGTCAATTTGTGAAAAGGCAAATATCTCCCGATCTGTAGGAATATCAGAGACAAAACTTATGTCACTTTGAGGGAACGCATATGTCAACTTCATGTCAGAGTCACGTCAATGTATGTCCAAGAGTTTGGATAGAGACATTTTAATTTTTCGAGATTATTCGAAAGTCAATTTTTAAACGCAAATATCTCCCGATCTGTAGGAATCTGAGAGACAAAACTTATGTCACTTTGAAGGAACGTATATGTCAACTTCATGTCATAGTCACGTCAATGTATGTCCAAGGGTTTGGAGGATAGAGACATTTAAATTTTTAGAGATTATTCGAAAGTCAATTTTTGAAAAGGCAAATATCTCCCGATCTGTAGGCACCTGAGAGACAAACCTTATGTCAATTTGAGGGACCGTATATGTCAACTTCCTGTCAGAGTCACGTCAACGTATGTCCAAGGGTTTGGAGGATAGAGACATTTGAATTTTACGAGATTATTCGAAAGTCAATTTTTAGAAGGCAAATATCTCCCGATCTGTAGGAATCTGAGAGACAAACCTTATGTCACTTTGAGGGAACGTATATGTCAACTTCATGTCAGAGTCTCGTTAATGTATGTCCAAAGGTTTGCAGGATAGAGACATTTGAATTTTTGGAGATTATTCGAAAGACAATTTTTAAAAGGCAAATATCTCCCGATCTGTTGGAATCTGAGATACAAACCTTATGTCACTTTGAGGGAACGCAAATGTCAACTTTATGTCATAGTCACGTCAATGTATGTCGAAGGGTTTGGAGGATAGAGACTTTTAAATTTTTAGAGATTATTCGAAAGTCAATTTTTAAAAGGCAAATATCTCCCGATCTGTAGGAATCTGAGAGACAAAACGTATGTCACTTTGAGGGTATGCATATGTCAATTTCCTGTCATAGTCACGTCAATGAAGGTCCAACGGTTTGAAGGATAGAGTCATTTGAATTTTTCGAGATTATTCGAAAGTCAATTTTTAAAAGGCAAATTTCTCTCGATCTGTAGGAATCTGAGAGACAAAACTTACGTCACTTTGAGGGAACGTATATGTCAACTTCATGTCATAGACACGTCAATGTATGTCCAAGGGTTTGGAGGATAGAGACATTTAAATTTCTAGAGATTATTCGAAAGTCAATTTTTAAAAGGCAAATATCTCCCGATCTGTAGGAATCTGACAGACAACCCTTATGTCACTTTGAAGGAACGCATATGTCAACTTCATGTCAGAGTCATGTCAATGTATGTCTAAGTGTTTGGAGGATAGAGACATTTAAATTTTACGTGATTATTCGAAAGTCAATTTTTAAAAAGCAAATACATCCCGATCTGTAGTAATCTGAGAGACAAACCTTATGTCGCTTTGAGGGAACGTATATGTAAACTTCCTGTCAGAGTCACGTCAATGTATGACCTAGGGTTTGGAGGATAGAGACATTTAAATTTATCGAGATTATTTGAAAGTCAATTTTTAAAACGCAAATATCTCCCGATCTGTAGGAATCTGAGAGACAAAACTTATGTCACTTTGAGGGAACGTATATGTCAGCTTCCTGTCAGAGTCATGTCAATGTATGTCCTAGGATTTGGAAGATAGAGACATTTAAATTTTTAGAGATTATTCGAAAGTCAATTTTTAAAGGGAAAATATCTCCCGATCTGTAGGAATCTGAAAGAAAAACCTTATGTCACTTTGAGGGAAGGCATATGTCAACTTCCTGTCATAGACACGTCAATGTATGTCCAAGGGTTTGGAGGATAGAGACATTTAAATTTTTAGAGATTATTCGAAAGTCAATTTTAGAAGGCAAATATCTCCCGATCTTTAGGAATCTGAGAGACAACCCTTATGTCACTTTGAGGGAACGCATATATCAACTTCATGTCAGAGTCACGTCAATGTATGTCCAAGGGTTTGGAGGATAGAGACATTTACATTTTTCGAGATTATTCGAAAGCCAATGAGTTAAAGGCAAATATCTCCCGATCTGTAGGAATCTGAGAGACAACCCTTATGTCACTTTGAGGGAACGCATATGTCAACTTTATGTCAGAGTCACATCAATGTATGTCCAAGGGTTTGGAGGATAGAGACATTTAAATTTTTCGAGATTATTCGAAAGTCAATTTTTTAAAGGCAAATATCTCACGATCTGTAGGAATCTGAGAGACAAAACTTATGTGACTGTGAGGGAACGCATATGTCAACTTCATGTCAGAGTCTCCTTAATGTATGTCCAAGGGTTTGGAGGGTAGTGACTTTTGAATTTTTCGACATTATTCGAAAGTCAATTTTTAAAAGGCAAATATCTCCCTATCTGTAGGCATCTGAGAGACAAACCTTATGTCACTTTGAGGGAACGTATATGTCAACTTCCTGTTAGAGTCTCGTCAATGTATGTCCAAGGGTTTGGAGGATAGAGACATTTGAATTTCTCGAGATTATTCGAAAGTCAATTTATTGAAAAGCAAATATCTCCCTATTTGTAGGCATCTGAGAAACAAACCTCATGTCACTTTGAGGGAACTTATCTGTCAACTTCATGTCAGTGTCTCGTCAATTTATGTCCAAGGGTTTGGAGGATACAGACATTTGAATTTTTCGAGATTATTCGAAAGTAAATTATTAAAGGGCAAATATCTCCCGATCTGTAGGTATCTGAGAGACAAACCTAATGTCACTTTGAGGGAACGCATATGTCAACTTCCTGTCAGAGTCACGTCAATGTATGTCTAAGGGTTTGGAGTATAGAGAAATTTAAATTTTTAGAGATTATTCGAAAGACAATTTTTAAAAGGCAAATATCTCCCGATCTGTAGGAATCTGAGAGACAAAACTTATGTCTCTTTGAGGGAACGTATATGTCAATTTCCTGTCAGAGTCTCGTCAATGTATGTCAAAGGGTTTGGAGGATAGAGACATTTGAATTTTTCGAGATTCTTCGAAAGTCAAGTTATGTAAAGGCAAATATCTCCCTATCTGTAGGCATCTGAGAGAAAAACCTTATGTCACTTTGAGGGAATGTATATGTCAACCTCCTATCAGAGTCACGTCAATGTAGGTCCAAGGGTTTGGAGGATAGAGACATTTAAATTTTTCGAAATTATTCTAAAGTCATTTATTAAAGGGCAAATATCTCCCGATCTGTAGGCATCTGAGAGACATACCTTATGTCACTTTGAGGGAACGTATATGTCAACTTCATGTCAGAGTATCGTAAATGTATGTCCAAGGTTTTGAGGATAGAGACATTTAAATTTTTAGAGATTATTCAAAAGTCAATTTTTAAAAGGCAAATATCTCCCGATCTGTAGGAATCTGAGAGACAACCCTTATGTCTCTTAGAGGGATCGCATATGTCAACTTCATGTAAGAGTCACGTCAATGTATGTCCAAGGCTTTGGAGGATAGAGACATTTAAATTTTTCGAGATTATTCGAAAGTCAATTTTTAAAGGCAAATATCTCCCGATCTATAGGAATCTGAGAGACAAACCTTATGTCACTTTGAGGGAAAGAATATGTCAACTTTATGTCAGAGTCACGTCAATGTATGTCCAAGGGTTTGGAGTAAAAAAACATTTAAATTTTTAGAGATTATTCGAAAGTCAATTTTTTAAAGGCAAACATCTCCCGATCTGTAGGAATCTGAGTGGCAAAAGTTATATCACTTTGAGGGAACGTATATGTCAAATTCCTGTCAGTGTCACGTCAATGTATGTCCAAGGGTTTGGAGGATAGAGACATTTAAATTTTTATAGATTATTCGAAAGTCAATTTTTAAAAGGCAAATATCTCCCGATCTTAGGAATCTGAGAGACAAAACTTATGCCACTTTGAGGAAATGTATATGTCAACTTCATGTCATAGTCACGTCAATGTATGTCCAAGGGTTTGGAGGATAGAGACATTTAAATTTTTAGAGATTATTCGAAAGTCAATTTTTAAGATTCAAATATCTCCCGATCTGTAGGAATCTGAGAGACAAAACTTATGTCACTTTGAGGAAACGTATATGTCAACTTCCTGTCAGAGTTACGTCAATGTATGTCCAAGGGTTTGGAGTATAGAGACATTTAAATTTTTAGAGATTATTCGAAAGTCAATTTCTGAAAGGCAAATATCTCCCGATCTGTAGGCACCTGAGAGACAAACCTTATGTCACTTTGAGGGAACGTACATGTCAACTTCCTGTCAGAGTCACGTCAATGTAGGTTCAAGGGTTTGGAGGATAGAGACTATGAATTTTTCGACATTATTCGAAAGTCAATTTTTAAAAGGCAAATATCTCCCGATCTGTAGGAATCTGAGAGACAAACCTTATGTCACTTTGAGGGAAAGAATATGTCAACTTTATGTCAGAGTCACGTCAATGTATGTCCAAGAGTTTGGAGTAAAAAAACATTTAAATTTTTAGAGATTATTCGAAAGTCAATTTCTGAAGAGGCAAATATCTCCCGATCTATAGGCACCTGAGAGACAAACCTTATGTCACTTTGAGGGATCGTATATGTCAACTTCATGTCAGGGTCTCGTCAATGTATGTCCAAAGGTTTGCAGGATAGAGACATTTGAATTTTTCGAGATTATTCGAAAGTCAATTTTTAAAAGGCAAATATCTCCCGATCTGTAGGAATCTGAGATACAAACCTTATGTCAGTTTGAGGGAACGCAAATGTCAACTTCATGTCATAGTCACGTCAATGTATGTAAAACGGTTTGGAGGATAGAGACATTTAAATTTTTAGAGATTATTCGAAAGTCAATTTTTAAAAGGCAAATATCTCCCGGTCTGTAGGAATCTGAAAGACAAAACGTATGTCACTTTGAGGGTATGCATATGTCAACTTCCTGTCAGAGTCACGTCAGAGAAGGTCCAAGGGCTTGGAGGATAGAGACATTTGAATTTTTCGAGATTATTCGAAAGTCAATTTTTAAAAGGCAAATATCTCCCTATCTGAAGGAATCTGAGAGACAAAACTTTCGTCACTTTGAGGGAACGCATATGTCAACTTCATGTCATAGATACGTCAATGTATGTCCAAGGGTTTGGAGGATAGAGACATTTAAATTTTTAGAGATTATTCAAAAGTCAATTTTTAAAAGGCAAATATCTCCCGATCTGTAGGAATCTGAGAGACAACCCTTATGTCACTTTGATGGAACGCATATGTCAACTTCATGTCAGAGTCACGTCAATGTATGTCCAAGGGTTTGGAGGATAGAGACATTTAAATTTTTAGAGATTATTCGAAAGTCAATTTTTAAGATTCAAATATCTCCCGATCTGTAAGAATCTGAGAGTCAAAACTTATGTCACTTTGAGGGAACGTTTATGTCAACATCCTGTCCGAGTTTCGTCAATGTATGTCCAAGGGTTTGGAGGATAGAGACATCTAAATTTTTAGAGATTATTCGAAAGTCAATTTTTAAAAGGCAAATATCTCCCGATCTGTAGGAATCTGAGAGACAAAACTTATGTCACTTTGAGGGAACGTATATGTAAACTTTCTGTCAGAGTCACGTCAATGTATGTCCTAGGGTTTGGAATATACAGACATTTTAATTTTTCGAGATTATTCGAAAGTCAATTTGCGAAAAGGCAAATATCTCCCGATCTGTACGAATCTCAGAGACAAACCTTATGTCACTTTGAGGGAACGAATATGTCAACTTTATGTCAGAGTCACGTCATTGTATGTCTAAGGGTTTGGAGTAAAAAAACATTTTAATTTTTCGAGATTATTCGAAAGTCAATATTTAAAGGCAAGTATCTCCCGATCTGTAGGAATCTGAGAGACAAAACTTTTGTCACTTTGAGGGAACGTTTATGTCAGAGTCGTGTCATAGTCACGTCAAAGTATGTCCAAGGGTTTGGAGGAAAGAGACATTTAAATTTCTAGAGATTATTCGAAAGTCAATTTTTGAAAAGGCAAATATCTCCCGATCTGTAGGCATCTGAGAGACAAAACTTGAGTCACATTGAGGGAACTTTTATGTCAGAGTCGTGTCATAGTCACGTCAAAGTATGTCCAAGGGTTTGGAGGATAGAGACATTTTAATTTTTCGAGATTATTCGAAAGTCAATTATTAAAAGGCAAATATCTCCCGATCTGTAGGAATCTGAGAGAAAAGCCTTATTCCGCTTTGAGGGAACGTATATGTCAACTTCATGTCAGAGTCTCGTCAATGTAAGTCCAAAGGTTTGGAGGATAGAGATATTTGAATTTTTCGAGATTATTCAAAAGTCAATTTTTAAAAGGCAAATATCTCCCGATCTGTAGGCATCTGATAGACAAACCTTATATCACTTTGAGGGAACGCAAATGTCAACATCATGTCATAGTCACGCCAATGTATGTCCAAGGGTTTGGAGGATAGAGACATTTAAATTTTTAGAGATTATTCGAAAGTCAATTATTAATAGGAAAATATCTCCCGATCTGTAGGAATCTGAGAGACAAAACTTATGTCACTTTGAGGGAACGCGTATGTCAACGTCCTGTCAAAGTCACGTCAATGTATGTCCAAGGGTTTGGAGGATAGAGACATTTAAATTTTTAGAGATTATTCGAAAGTCAATTTTTAAAAGGCAAATATCCCCCGATCTGTAGGAATCTGAGAGACAACCCTTATGTCACTTTGAGGGAACGCATATGTCAACTTCATGTCAGAGTCATGTCAATGCATGTCCAAGGGTTTGGAGGATACAGACATTTAAATTTTTAGAGATTATTCGAAAGTCAATTTTTAAAGGGCAAATATCTCCCGATCTGTAGGAATCTGAGAGACAAAACTTATGTCACTTTGAAGGATCGTATATGTCAACTTCCTGTCAGAGTGACGGCATTGAATGTCCTAGGGTTTGGAGGAAAGAGACATTTAAATTTTTAGAGATTATTCGAAAGTCAATTTTTAAAAGGCAAATATCTCCCGATCTGTAGGAATCTGAGTGACAAAACTTATATCACTTTGAAGGAACGTATATGTCAACTTCCTGTCAGAGTCCCGTCAATGTATATCCAAGGGTTTGGAGGATAGAGACATTTAAAATTTTCGAGATTATTCGAAAGTCTATTTTTTAATGGCAAATATCTCCCGATCTGTAGAAGTCTGAGAGACAAAACTTATGTCACTTTGAGGGAACGTATATGTAAACTTCCTGTCAGAGTCACTTCAAAGTATGGCCTAGGGTTTGGATGATACAGACATTTTAATTTTTCGAGATTATTCGAAAGTCAATTTGTGAAAAGGCAAATATCTCCCGATCTGTAGGAATATCAGAGACAAACCTTATGTCACTTTGAGGGAACGCATATGTCAACTTCATGTCAGAGTCACGTCAATGTATGTCCAAGGGTTTGGAAAGATACATTTTAATTTTTCGAGATTATTCGAAAGTCAATTTTTAAAGGCAAATATCTCCCGATCTGTAGGAATCTGAGAGACAAAACTTATGTCACTTTGAAGGAACGTATATGTCAACTTCCTGTCAGAGTCACGTCAACGTATGTCCAAGTGTTTGCAGGATAGAGACATTTAAATTTTATGAGATTATTCGAAAGTCAATTTTTAAAAGGCAAATATCTCCCGATCTGTAGGAATCTGAGACACAAAACTTATGCCACTTTCAGGGAATATATATGTAAACTTCATGTCATAGCCACGTCAATGTATGTCCAAGGTTTTGGATGATAGATACATTTAAATTTTTAGAGATTATTCGAAAGTCAATTTTTAAAGGGCAAATATCTCCCGATCTGTAGGAATCTGAGAGACAAAACTTATGTCACTTTGAGGGATCGTATATGTCAACTTCCTGTCAGAGTCACTTCAATGTATGTCCTAGGGTTTGGATGATACAGACATTTTAATTTTTCGAGATTATTCGAAAGTCAATTTGTGAAAAGGCAAATATCTCCCGATCTGTAGGATTATCAGAGACAAACCTTATGTCACTTTGAGGGAACGCATATGTCAACTTCATGTCAGAGTCACGTCAATGTATGTCCAAGAGTTTGGATAGAGACATTTTAATTTTTCGAGATTATTCGAAAGTCAATTTTTAAAGGCAAATATCTCCCGATCTGTAGGAATCTGAGAGACAAAACTTATGTCACTTTGAAGGAACGTATATGTCAACTTCCTGTCAGAGTCACGTCAACGTATGTCCAAGTGTTTGCAGGATAGAGACATTTAAATTTTATGAGATTATTCGAAAGTCAATTTTTAAAAGGCAAATATCTCCCGATCTGTAGGAATCTGAGAGACAAACCTTATGTCACTTTGAGGGAACGTATATGTCAACTTCATATCAGAGTCTCGTCAATATATGTCCAAAGGTTAGCAGGATAGAGATTTGAATTTTTGCGAATATTCGAAAGTCAATTTTTAAAAGGCAAATATCTCCCGATCTGTTGGAATCTGAGATACAAACCTTATGCCACTTTGAGGCAACGTATATGTCAACTTCATGTCAGAGTCTCGTCAATGTATGTCCAAAGGTTTGCAGGATAGATACATTTGAATTTTTCGAGATTATTCGAAAGTCAATTTTTAAAAGGCAAATATCTCCCGATCTTAGGAATCTGAGAGGCAAAACTTATGCCACTTTGAGGGAATGTATATGTCAACTTCATGTCATAGTCACGTCAATGTATGTCCAAGGGTTTGGAGGATAGAGACATTTAAATTTTTAGAGATTATTTGAAAGTCAATTATTAAGATTCAAATATCTCCCGATCTGTAGGAATCTGAGAGACAAAACTTATGTCACTTTGAGGGAACGTATATGTCAACTTCCTGTCAGAGTTACGTCAATGTATGTCCAAGGGTTTGGAGGATAGAGAAATTTAAATTTTTAGAGATTATTCGAAAGTCAATTTTTAAAATGCAAATATCTCCCGATTTGTAGGAATCTGAGAGACAAAACTCATGTCACTTTGTGGGAACGTATATGTAAACTTCCTGTCAGAGTCACTTCAATGTATGTCCTAGGGTTTGGAGGATACAGACATTTTAATTTTTCGAGATTATTCAAAAGTCAATTTGTGAAAAGGCAAATATCTCCCGATCTGTAGGAATATCAGAGACAAACCTTATGTCACTTTGAGGGAACGCATATGTCAACTTCATGTCAGAGTCACGTCAATGTATGTCCAAGGGTTTGGATAGAGACATTTTAATTTTTCGAGATTATTCGAAGTCAATATTTAAAGGCAAATATCTCCCGATCTGTAGGAATCTGAGAGACAAAACTTATGTCACATTGAGGGACCGTTTATGTCAGAGCATTGTCATAGTCAATTCAATGTATGTCCAAGGGTTTGGAGGATAGAGACATTTAAATTTTTCGAGATTATTCGAAAGTCAATATTTAAAGGCAAATATCTCCCGATCTGTAGGAATCTGACAGACAAACCTTATGTCACTTTGAGGGAACGTATATGTCAACTTCATGTCATAGACACGTCAATGAATGTGCAAGGGTTTGGAGGATAGAGACATTTAAATTTTTCGAGATTATTCTAAAGTCAATTCTTAAAAGGCAAATATCTCCCGATCTGTAGGCATCTGATAGACAAACCTTATATCACTTTGAGGGAACGCAAATGTCAACTTCATATCATAGTCACGTCAATGTATGTCCAAGGGTTTGGAGGATAGAGATATTTAAATTTTTAGAGATTATTCGAAAGTCAATTATTAATAGGCAAATATCTCCCGATCTGTAGGAATCTGAGAGACAAAACTTATGTCACTTTGAGGGAATGCGTATGTCAACGTCCTGTCAGAGTCACGTGAATGTATGTCCAAGGGTTTGGAGGATAGAGAAATTTAAATTTTTATCGATTATTCGAAAGTCAATTTTTAAAAGGCAAATATCTCCCGATCTGTAGGAATCTGAGAGAAAAAACTTATGCCACTTTGAGGGAATATATATGTAAGCTTCATGTCATAGCCACGTCAATGTATGTCCAAGGTTTTTTAGGATAGATACAATTAAATTTTTAGAGATTATTCGAAAGTCAATTTTTAAAGGGCAAATATCTCCCGATCTGTAGGAATCTGAGAGACAACTCTTACGTCACTTTGAGGGAACGCATATGTCAACTTCATGTCAGAGTCACGTCAATGTATGTCCTAGGGTTTGGAGGATAGAGACATTTAAATTTTTATCGATTATTCGAAAGTCAATTTTTAAAAGGCAAATATCTCCCGATCTGTAGGAATCTGAGAGACAAAACTTATGCCACTTTGAGGGAATATATATGTAAGCTTCATGTCATAGCCACGTCAATGTATGTCGAAGGTTTTTTAGGATAGATACAATTAAATTTTTAGAGATTATTCGAAAGTCAATTTTTAAAGGGCAAATATCTCCCGATCTGTAGGAATCTGAGAGACAAAACTTATGTCACTTTGAGGGATCGTATATGTCAACTTCCTGTCAGAGTCACTTCAATGTATGTCCTAGGGTTTGGATGACACAGACATTTTAATTTTTCGAGATTATTCGAAAGTCAATTTGTGAAAAGGCAAATATCTCCCGATCTGTAGGAATATCAGAGACAAAACTTATGTCACTTTGAGGGAACGCATATGTCAACTTCATGTCAGAGTCACGTCAATGTATGTCCAAGAGTTTGGATAGAGACATTTTAATTTTTCGAGATTATTCGAAAGTCAATTTTTAAACGCAAATATCTCCCGATCTGTAGGAATCTGAGAGACAAAACTTATGTCACTTTGAAGGAACGTATATGTCAACTTCATGTCATAGTCACGTCAATGTATGTCCAAGGGTTTGGAGGATAGAGACATTTAAATTTTTAGAGATTATTCGAAAGTCAATTTTTGAAAAGGCAAATATCTCCCGATCTGTAGGCACCTGAGAGACAAACCTTATGTCAATTTGAGGGACCGTATATGTCAACTTCCTGTCAGAGTCACGTCAACGTATGTCCAAGGGTTTGGAGGATAGAGACATTTGAATTTTACGAGATTATTCGAAAGTCAATTTTTAAAAGGCAAATATCTCCCGATCTGTAGGAATCTGAGAGACAAACCTTATGTCACTTTGAGGGAACGTATATGTCAACTTCATGTCAGAGTCTCGTTAATGTATGTCCAAAGGTTTGCAGGATAGAGACATTTGAATTTTTGGAGATTATTCGAAAGACAATTTTTAAAAGGCAAATATCTCCCGATCTGTTGGAATCTGAGATACAAACCTTATGTCACTTTGAGGGAACGCAAATGTCAACTTTATGTCATAGTCACGTCAATGTATGTCGAAGGGTTTGGAGGATAGAGACTTTTAAATTTTTAGAGATTATTCGAAAGTCAATTTTTAAAAGGCAAATATCTCCCGATCTGTAGGAATCTGAGAGACAAAACGTATGTCACTTTGAGGGTATGCATATGTCAATTTCCTGTCATAGTCACGTCAATGAAGGTCCAACGGTTTGAAGGATAGAGTCATTTGAATTTTTCGAGATTATTCGAAAGTCAATTTTTAAAAGGCAAATTTCTCTCGATCTGTAGGAATCTGAGAGACAAAACTTACGTCACTTTGAGGGAACGTATATGTCAACTTCATGTCATAGACACGTCAATGTATGTCCAAGGGTTTGGAGGATAGAGACATTTAAATTTCTAGAGATTATTCGAAAGTCAATTTTTAAAAGGCAAATATCTCCCGATCTGTAGGAATCTGACAGACAACCCTTATGTCACTTTGAAGGAACGCATATGTCAACTTCATGTCAGAGTCATGTCAATGTATGTCTAAGTGTTTGGAGGATAGAGACATTTAAATTTTACGTGATTATTCGAAAGTCAATTTTTAAAAAGCAAATACATCCCGATCTGTAGTAATCTTAGAGACAAACCTTATGTCGCTTTGAGGGAACGTATATGTAAACTTCCTGTCAGAGTCACGTCAATGTATGACCTAGGGTTTGGAGGATAGAGACATTTAAATTTATCGAGATTATTTGAAAGTCAATTTTTAAAACGCAAATATCTCCCGATCTGTAGGAATCTGAGAGACAAAACTTATGTCACTTTGAGGGAACGTATATGTCAGCTTCCTGTCAGAGTCATGTCAATGTATGTCCTAGGATTTGGAAGATAGAGACATTTAAATTTTTAGAGATTATTCGAAAGTCAATTTTTAAAGGGAAAATATCTCCCGATCTGTAGGAATCTGAAAGAAAAACCTTATGTCACTTTGAGGGAAGGCATATGTCAACTTCCTGTCATAGACACGTCAATGTATGTCCAAGGGTTTGGAGGATAGAGACATTTAAATTTTTAGAGATTATTCGAAAGTCAATTTTAGAAGGCAAATATCTCCCGATCTTTAGGAATCTGAGAGACAACCCTTATGTCACTTTGAGGGAACGCATATATCAACTTCATGTCAGAGTCACGTCAATGTATGTCCAAGGGTTTGGAGGATAGAGACATTTACATTTTTCGAGATTATTCGAAAGCCAATGAGTTAAAGGCAAATATCTCCCGATCTGTAGGAATCTGAGAGACAACCCTTATGTCACTTTGAGGGAACGCATATGTCAACTTTATGTCAGAGTCACATCAATGTATGTCCAAGGGTTTGGAGGATAGAGACATTTAAATTTTTCGAGATTATTCGAAAGTCAATTTTTTAAAGGCATATATCTCACGATCTGTAGGAATCTGAGAGACAAAACTTATGTGACTGTGAGGGAACGCATATGTCAACTTCATGTCAGAGTCTCCTTAATGTATGTCCAAGGGTTTGGAGGGTAGTGACTTTTGAATTTTTCGACATTATTCGAAAGTCAATTTTTAAAAGGCAAATATCTCCCTATCTGTAGGCATCTGAGAGACAAACCTTATGTCACTTTGAGGGAACGTATATGTCAACTTCCTGTTAGAGTCTCGTCAATGTATGTCCAAGGGTTTGGAGGATAGAGACATTTGAATTTCTCGAGATTATTCGAAAGTCAATTTATTGAAAAGCAAATATCTCCCTATTTGTAGGCATCTGAGAAACAAACCTCATGTCACTTTGAGGGAACTTATCTGTCAACTTCATGTCAGTGTCTCGTCAATTTATGTCCAAAAGTTTGGAGGATACAGACATTTGAATTTTTCGAGATTATTCGAAAGTAAATTATTAAAGGGCAAATATCTCCCGATCTGTAGGTATCTGAGAGACAAACCTAATGTCACTTTGAGGGAACGCATATGTCAACTTCCTGTCAGAGTCACGTCAATGTATGTCTAAGGGTTTGGAGTATAGAGAAATTTAAATTTTTAGAGATTATTCGAAAGACAATTTTTAAAAGGCAAATATCTCCCGATCTGTAGGAATCTGAGAGACAAAACTTATGTCTCTTTGAGGGAACGTATATGTCAATTTCCTGTCAGAGTCTCGTCAATGTATGTCAAAGGGTTTGGAGGATAGAGACATTTGAATTTTTCGAGATTCTTCGAAAGTCAAGTTATGTAAAGGCAAATATCTCCCTATCTGTAGGCATCTGAGAGAAAAACCTTATGTCACTTTGAGGGAATGTATATGTCAACCTCCTATCAGAGTCACGTCAATGTAGGTCCAAGGGTTTGGAGGATAGAGACATTTAAATTTTTCGAAATTATTCTAAAGTCATTTATTAAAGGGCAAATATCTCCCGATCTGTAGGCATCTGAGAGACATACCTTATGTCACTTTGAGGGAACGTATATGTCAACTTCATGTCAGAGTATCGTAAATGTATGTCCAAGGTTTTGAGGATAGAGACATTTAAATTTTTAGAGATTATTCAAAAGTCAATTTTTAAAAGGCAAATATCTCCCGATCTGTAGGAATCTGAGAGACAACCCTTATGTCTCTTAGAGGGATCGCATATGTCAACTTCATGTAAGAGTCACGTCAATGTATGTCCAAGGCTTTGGAGGATAGAGACATTTAAATTTTTCGAGATTATTCGAAAGTCAATATTTAAAGGCAAATATCTCCCGATCTATAGGAATCTGAGAGAAAAACCTTATGTCACTTTGAGGGAATGTATATGTCAACCTCCTGTCAGTGTCACGTCAATGTATGTCCAAGGGTTTGGAGGATAGAGACATTTAAATTTTTCAAAATTAATCGAAAGTCAATTTTTAAAGGGCAAATATCTCCCGATCTGTAGGAATATGAGAGACAAAACTTATGTCACTTTGAGGGAACGCATATGTGACCTTCATGGCATAGTCATGTCAATGTATGGCCAAGGGTTTGGAGGATAGAGACATTTAAAATGTTAGAGATTACTCGAAAGTCAATTTTTAAAAGGCAAATATCTTCCGATCTGTAGGAACCTGAGAGACAAACCTGATGTCACTTTGAGGGAACGTATATGTGAACATCCTGTCAGAGTTACGTCAATGTATGTCCAAGGGTTTGGAGGATAGAGACATTTAAATTTTTAGAGATTATTTAAAGTCAATTCTTAAAAGGCAAATATCTCTCGATCTGTAGGAATATGAGAGGCAAAACTTATGTCACTTTGAGGGACCGTATATGTCAACTTCCTGTCAGGGTCACGTCAAAGTAAGTCCAAGGGTTTGGAGGATAGAAAGATTTTAATTTTTGGAGATTATTCGAAAGTCAATTTATGAAAAGGCAAATATCTCCCTATCTGTAGGCATCTTAGTGACAAACCTTATGTCACTTTGAAGGAATGTATATGTCAACCTCCTGTCAGAGTCACGTCAATGTATGTCCAAGGGTTTGGAGGATAGAGACATTTAAATTTTTCGAGATTATTCGAAAGTCAATTATTAAAGGGCAAATATCTCCCGATCTGTAGGCATCTGTGAGACAAACCTTATGTCACTTTGAGGGAACGCATATATAACTTCATGTCAGAGTCTCGTCAATGTATGTCAAAGGGTTTGGAGGAAAGAGACATTTGAATTTTTCGAAATTATTCGAAAGTCAATTATTAAAGGGCAAATATCTCCCGATCTGTAGGAATCTGAGAGACAAACCTTATGTCACTTTGAGGGAACGTATATGTCAACTTCATGTCAGAGTCTCATCAATGTATGTCGAAGGGTTTCGAGGATAGAGACATTTGAATTTTTTGAGATTATTTGAAAGTCAATTATTAAAGGGCAAATATCTCCCGATCTGTAGGCATCTGTGAGACAAACATTATGTCACTTTGAGGGAACGCATATATCAACTTCATGTCAGAGTCTCGTCAATTAATGTCCAAGGGTTTGGAGGATAGAGGCATTTAAATTTTTCGAGATTATTCGAAAGTCAATTTTTAAAAGGCAAATATCTCCCTATCTGTAGGAATCTGAGAGACAAAACTTATGTCACTTTGAGGGAACGAATATGTCAACTTCATGTCTTAGTCACGTCAATGTATGTCCAAGGGTTTGGAGGATAGAGACATTTTAATTTTTCGAGGTTATTCGAATGTCAATTTTTAAAATGCAAATATCTCCCGATCTGTAGGAATCTGAGTGACAAAACTTATGTCACTTTGAGGGAACTTATATGTAAACGTCCTGTCATAGTCACATCAATGTATGTCCTAGGGTTTGGAGGATAGAGACATTTAAATTTTTCGAGATTATTCGAAAGTCAATTTGGGAAAGGCAAATATCTCCCGATCTGTAGGAATCTAAGAGACAAAACGTATGTCACATTGAGGGAAAGCATATGTCAACTTCATGTGAGGGTCACGTTAATGTATGTCCAAGGGGTTGGAGGATAGAAACATTTAAATTTTTCGAGATTATTCGAAAGTCAATTTTTAAAAGGCAAATATCTCCCGATCTGTAGTAATCTGAGAGACAGAACTTATGTCACTTTGAAGGAACGTATATGTGAACTTCATGCCATAGTCACGTCAATGTATGTCCAAGGGTTTGGAGGATAGAGACATTTAAATTTTTCGAAATTATTCGAAAGTCAATTATTAAAGGACAAATATCTCCCGATCTGTAGGCATCTTAGAGACAAACCTAATGTCACTTTGAGGGAACGTATATGTCAACTTCCTGTCAGAGTCACGTCAATGTATGTCTAAGGGTTTGGAGTATAGAGAAATTTAAATTTTTAGAGATTATTCGAAAGTCAATTTTTAAAAGGCAAATATCTCCCGATCTGTAGGAATCTGAGAGACAAAACTTATGTCTCTTTGAGGGAACTTATATGTCAATTTCCTGTCAGAGTCTCGTCAATGTATGTCAAAGGGTTTGGAGGATAGAGACATTTGAATTTTTCGAGATTCTGCGAAAGTCAATTTATGAAAAGGCAAATATCTCCCTATCTGTATTCATCTGAGAGACAAACCTTATGTCACTTTGAGGGAATGTATATTTCAACCTCCTATCAGAGTCACGTCAATGTAGGTCCAAGGGTTTGGAGGATAGAGACATTTAAATTTTTAGAGATTATTCGAAAGTCAATTTTTAAAAGGCAAATATCTCCCGATCTGTAGGAATCTGAGAGACAACCCTTATGTCTTTTGAGGGAACGCATATGTCAACTTCATGTCAGAGTCACGTCAATGTATGTACAAGGCTTTGGAGGATAGAGACATTTAAAATTTTCGAGATTATTCAAAAGTCAATTTTTAAGATTCAAATATCTCCCGATCTGTAGGAATCTGAGAGACAAAACTTATGTCACTTTGAGGGAACGTATATGTAAACTTCCTGTCTGAGCACGTCAATGTATGTCCTAGGGTTTGGAGGATACAGACATTTTAATTTTTCGAGATTATTCGAAAGTCAATTTGCGAAAAGGCAAATATCTCCCGATCTGTAGGAATCTCAGAGTCAAACCTTATGTCACTTTGAGGGAACAAATATGTCAACTTTATGTCAGAGTCACGTCAATGTATGGCCAAGGGTTTGGAGGAAAGAGACATTTTAATTTTTCGAGATTATTCGAAAGTCAATTTTTAAAGGCAAAAAACTCCCGATCTGTAGGAATCTGAGAGACAAAACTTATGTCACTTTGAGGGAACGTATATGTCAACGTCCTGTCATAGTCACGTCAATGTGTGTCCAAGGGGTTGGAGGATAGAGACATTTAAATTTCTAGAGATTATTTGAATGACAATTTTGGAAAAGGCAAATATCTCCCGATCTGTAGGCATCTGAGAGACAAAACTTATGTCACATTGAGGGATCGTTCATGTCAGAGTCATGTCATAGTCACGTCAATGTATGTCCAAGGGTTTGGAGGATAGAGATATTTGAATTTTTCGAGATTATTCAAATGTCAATTTTTGAAAAGGCAAATAACTCCCGATCTGTAGGAATCTGAGAGACAAAACGTATGTCACTTTGAGGGAACGTATATGTCAACGCCATGTCAGAGTCACGTCAATGTATGTCTCAGGGTTTGGAGGATAGAGACATTTTAATTTTTCGAGATTATTCGAAAGTCAATTTTTAAAAGGCATATATCTCCCGATCTGTAGGAATCTGAGAGACAAAACATATGTCACTTTGAGGGAACGTATATGTCAACTTCATGTAATAGTCAAGTCAATGTATGTCCAAGGGTTTGGAGGATAGAGACATTTTAATTTTTCGAGATTATTCGAAAGTCAATTTTTAAAAGGCAAATATCTCCCGATCTGTAGGAATCTGAGAGACAGCCCTTATGTCACTTTGAGGGAACGCATATGTCAACTTCATGTCAGCGTCATGTCAATGTATGTCCAAGGGTTTGGAGGGTAGAGACATTTTAATTTTACGAGATTATTCGAAAGTCAATTTTTAAAAGGCAAATATCTCCCGATCTGTAGTAATCTGAGAGACAAAACTTATGTCACTTTGAGGGAACGTGTATGTCAACCTCCTGTCAGAGTCACGTCAATTTATTTCCAAGGGTTTGGTGGATAGAGACATTTAAATTTTTAGAGATTATTCGAAAGTCAATTCGTGAAAGGCAAATATCTCCCGATCTGTATGAGTCTGATAGACAAACCTTATGTCACTTTGAGGGAACGTATATGTCAACGTCCTGTCAGAGTCACGTCAATGTATGTCCAAGGGTTTGGAAGATAGAGACATTTAAATTTTTAGAGATTAATCGAAAGGCAATTTTTAAAAGGCAAATATCTCCCGATCTTTAGGAATCTGAGAGACAAAACTTATGTCACTTTGAGGGAACGTAAATGTCAACTTCCTGTCAGAGTTTCGTCAATGCATGTCCAAGGGTTTGGAGAATAGAAACATTTTAATTATTCGAGATTATTCGAAAGTCAATGAGTTAAAGGCATATATCTCCCGATCTGTAGGAATCTGAGAGACAACCCTTATGTCACTTTGAGGGAACGCGTATGTCAACTTTATGTCAGAGTCACGTCAATGTATGTCCAAGGGTTTGGAGGATAGAGACTTTTGAATTTTTCGACATTATTCGAAAGTCAATTTTTAAAAGGCAAATATCTCCCTATCTGTAGGCATCTGAGAGACAAACCTTATGTCACTTTGAGGGAACGTATATGTCAACTTCATGTCATAGTCTCGTCATGTATATTATTAGGGTTTGGGGGATAGAGACATTTGAATTCTTCGAGATTATTCGAAAGTCAATTATTAAAAGGCAAATATCTCCCGATCTGTAGGAATCTGAGAGACAAACCTAATGTCACTTTGAGGGAACACATATGTCAACTTCATGTCAGAGTCTCGTCAATGTATGTCAAAGGGTTTGGAGGATAGAGACATTTGAATTTCTCGAGATTATTCGAAAGTCAATTTATGAAAAGGCAAATATCTCCCTATCTGTAGGCATCTGAGACACAACCCTTATGTCACTTTGAGGGAATGTATATGTCAACCTCCTGTCAGAGTCACGTCAATGTATGTCGAAGGGTTTGGATGATAGAGACATTTAAATTTTTCGAGATTATTCGAAAGTCAATTTGGGAAAGGCAAATATCTCCCGATCTGTAGGAATCTAAGAGACAAAACGTATGTCACTTTGAGGGAACGCATATGTCAACTTCATGTCAGAGTCACGTTAATGTATGTAAAAGGGGTTGGAGGATAGAGACATTTAAATTTTTCGAGATTATTCGAAAGTCAATTATTAAAAGGCAAATATCTCCCGATCTGTAGTAATCTGAAAGACAAACCTGATGTCAATTTGAGGGAACGTATATGTCAACGTCCTGTCAGAGTCACGTCAATGTATGTCCAAGGGTTTGGAGTATAGAGACATTTAAATTTTTAGAGATTAAACGAAAGTCTATTTTTAAAAGGCAAATATCTCCCGATCTGAAGGAATCTGAGATACAAAACGTATGTCACTTTGAGGGAAGGCATATGTCAACTTCCTGTCAGACACACGTCAATGTATGTCCAAGGGTTTGGAGGATAGAGACATTTAAATTTTTAGAGATTATTCGAAAGTCAATTTTTAAAAGGCAAATATCTCCCGATCTGTAGGAATCTGAGAGACAACCCTTATGTCACTTTGAGGGAACGCATATATCAACTTCATGTCAGAGTCACGTCAATGTATGTCCAAGGGTTTGGAGTATAGAGACATTTAAATTTTTCGAGATTATTCGAAAGTCAATTATTTAAAGGCAAATATCTCCCGATCTGTAGGAATCTGTGAGACAAACCTTATGCCACTTTGAGGGAACACATATGTCAACTTCATGTCAGAGTCCCGTCAATGTATGTCAAAGGGTTTGGAGGATAGAGACATTTGAATTTTTCGAGATTATTCGAAAGTCAATTAATAAAGGGCAAATATCTCCCGATCTGTAGGAATCTGAGAGACAAACCTAATGTCACTTTGAGGGAACGTATATGTCAACTTCCTGTCAGAGTTTCGTCAATGCATGTCCAAGGGTTTGGAGAATAGAAACATTTTAATTTTTCGAGATTATTCGAAAGTCAATGAGTTAAAGGCAAATATCCCCCGATCTGTAGGAATCTGAGAGACAACCCTTATGTCACTTTGAGGGAACGCATATGTCAACTTTATGTCAGAGTCACGTCAATGTATGTCCAAGGGTTTGGAGGATAGAGACATTTAAATTTTTCGAGATTATTCGAAAGTCAATTTTTTAAAGGCAAATATCTCACGATCTGTAGGAATCTGAGAGACAAAACTTATGTGACTGTGAGGGAACGCATATGTCAACTTCATGTCAGAGTCTCCTTAATGTATGTCCAAGGGTTTGGAGGGTAGTGACTTTTGAATTTTTCGACATTATTCGAAAGTCAATTTTTTAAAGGCAAATATCTCCCTATCTGTAGGCATCTGAGAGACAAACCTTATGTCACTTTGAGGGAACGTATATGTCAACTTCATGTTAGAGTCACGTCAATGTATGTCCAAGGGTTTGGAGGATAGAGACATTTGAATTTCTCGAGATTATTCGAAAGTCAATTTATTGAAAGGCAAATATCTCCCTATTTGTAGGCATCTGAGAAACAAACCTCATGTCACTTTGAGGAACTTATCTGTCAAATTTCATGTCAGTGTCTCGTCAATTTATGTCCAAGGGTTTGGAGGATAGAGACATTTGAATTTTTCGAGATTATTCGAAAGTCAGTTATTAAAGGGCAAATATCTCCCGATCTGTAAGTATCTGAGAGACAAACCTAATGTCACTTTGAGGGAACGCATATGTCAACTTCCTGTCAGAGTCACGTCAATGTATGTCTAAGGGTTTGGAGTATAGAGAAATTTAAATTTTTAGAGATTATTCGAAAGACAATTTTTAAAAGGCAAATATCTCCCGATCTGTAGGAATCTGAGAGACAAAACTTATGTCTCTTTGAGGGAATGTATATGTCAATTTCCTGTCAGAGTCTCGTCAATGTATGTCAAAGGGTTTGGAGGATAGAGACATTTGAATTTTTCGAGATTCTTCGAAAGTCAAGTTATGTAAAGGCAAATATCTCCCTATCTGTAGGCATCTGAGAGAAAAATCTTATGTCACTTTGAGGGAATGTATATGTCATCCTCCTATCAGAGTCACGTCAATGTAGGTCCAAGGGTTTGGAGGATAGAGACATTTAAATTTTTCGAAATTATTCTAAAGTCATTTATTAAAGGGCAAATATCTCCCGATCTGTAGGCATCTGAGAGACATACCTTATGTCACTTTGAGGGAACGTATATGTCAACTTCATGTCAGAGTATCGTCAATGTATGTCCAAGGTTTTGGAGGATAGAGACATTTAAATTTTTAGAGATTATTCAAAAGTCAATTTTTAAAAGGCAAATATCTCCCGATCTGTAGGAATCTGAGAGACAACCCTTATGTCTCTTAGAGGGATCGCATATGTCAACTTCATGTAAGAGTCACGTCAATGTATGTCCAAGGCTTTGGAGGATAGAGACACTTAAAGTTTTCAAGATTATTCGAAAGTCAATTTTAAAGGCAAATATCTCCCGATCTATAGGAATCTGAGAGACAAAACTTATGTCACTTTGAGGGACCGTATATGTCAACTTCATGTCAGAGTCTCGTCAATGTATGTCAAAGGGTTTGGAGGATAGAAACATTTTAATTTATCGAGATTATTCGAAAGTCAATTTATGAAAAGGCAAATATCTCCCTATCTGTAGGCATCTGAGAGACAAACCTCATGTCACTTTGAGGGAATGTATATGTCAACCTCCTGTCAGTGTCACGTCAATGTATGTCCAAGGGTTTGGAGGATAGAGACATTTAAATTTTTCAAAATTAATCGAAAGTCAATTTTTAAAGGGCAAATATCTCCCGATCTGTAGGAATATGAGAGACAAAACTTATGTCACTTTGAGGGAACGCATATGTGACCTTCATGGCATAGTCATGTCAATGTATGGCCAAGGGTTTGGAGGATAGAGACATTTAAAATGTTAGAGATTACTCGAAAGTCAATTTTTAAAAGGCAAATATCTTCCGATCTGTAGGAATCTGAGAGACAAACCTTATGTCACTTTGAGGGAACGTATATGTCAACTTCATGTCATAGTCACGTCAATGTATGTCCAAGGGTTTGGAGGATAGAGACATTTAAATTTTTAGAGATTATTTAAAGTCAATTTTTAAAAGGCAAATATCTCTCGATCTGTAGGAATATGAGAGGCAAAACTTATGTCACTTTGAGGGACCGTATATGTCAACTTCCTGTCAGGGTCACGTCAAAGTAAGTCCAAGGGTTTGGAGGATAGAAAGATTTTAATTTTTCGAGATTATTCGAAAGTCAATTTATGAAAAGGCAAATATCTCCCTATCTGTAGGCATCTTAGAGACAAACCTTATGTCACTTTGAAGGAATGTATATGTCAACCTCCTGTCAGAGTCACGTCAATGTATGTCCAAGGGTTTGGAGGATAGAGACATTTAAATTTTTCGAGATTATTCGAAAGTCAATTATTAAAGGGTAAATATCTCCCGATCTGTAGGCATCTGTGAGACAAACCTTATGTCACTTTGAGGGAACGCATATATAACTTCATGTCAGAGTCTCGTCAATGTATGTCAAATTGTTTGGAGGATAGAGACATTTGAATTTTTCGAAATTATTCGAAAGTCAATTATTAAAGGGCAAATATCTCCCGATCTGTAGGAATCTGAGAGACAAACCTTATGTCACTTTGAGGGAACGTATATGTCAACTTCATGTCAGAGTCTCATCAATGTATGTCCAAGGGTTTGGAGGATAGAGACATTTGAATTTTTTGAGATTATTTGAAAGTCAATTATTAAAGGGCAAATATCTCCCGATCTGTAGGCATCTGTGAGACAAACCTTATGTCACTTTGAGGGAACGCATATATCAACTTCATGTCAGAGTCTCGTCAATGTATGTCCAAGGGTGTGGAGGATAGAGGCATTTAAATTTTTCGAGATTATTCGAAAGTCAATTTTTAAAAGGCAAATATCTCCCTATCTGTAGGAATCTGAGAGACAAAACTTATGTCACTTTGAGGGAACGAATATGTCAACTTCATGTCTTAGTCACGTCAATGCATGTCCAAGGGTTTGGAGGATAGAGACATTTTAATTTTTCGAGGTTATTCGAATGTCAATTTTTAAAATGCAAATATCTCCCGATCTGTAGGAATCTGAGAGACAAAACTTATGTCACTTTGAGGGAACGTATATGTAAACTTCCTGTCATAGTCACATCAATGTATGTCCTAGGGTTTGGAGGATAGAGACATTTAAATTTTTCGAGATTATTCGAAAGTCAATTTGGGAAAGGCAAATATCTCCCGATCTGTAGGAATCTAAGAGACAAAACATATGTCACATTGAGGGAAAGCATATGTCAACTTCATGTGAGAGGCACGTTAATGTATGTCCAAGGGTTTGGAGGATAGAAACATTTAAATTTTTCGAGATTATTCGAAAGTCAATTTTTAAAAGGCAAATATCTCCCGATCTGTAGTAATCTGAGAGACAAAACTTATGTCACTTTGAGGGAACGTATATGTGAACCTCCTGTCAGTGTCACGTCAATGTATGTCCAAGGGTTTGGAGGATAGAGACATTTAAATTTTTCGAAATTATTCGAAAGTCAATTATTAAAGGGCAAATATCTCCCGATCTGTAGGCATCTTAGAGACAAACCTAATGTCACTTTGAGGGAACGTATATGTCAACTTCCTGTCAGAGTCACGTCAATGTATGTCTAAGGGTTTGGAGTATAGAGAAATTTAAATTTTTAGAGATTATTCGAAAGTCAATTTTTAAAAGGCAAATATCTCCCGATCTGTAGGAATCTGAGAGACAAAACTTATGTCTCTTTGAGGGAAAGTATATGTCAATTTCCTGTCAGAGTCTCGTCAATGTATGTCAAAGGGTTTGGAGGATAGAGACATTTGAATTTTTCGAGATTCTTCGAAAGTCAATTTATGAAAAGGCAAATATCTCCCTATCTGTATTCATCTGAGAGACAAACCTTATGTCACTTTGAGGGAATGTATATTTCAACCTCCTATCAGAGTCACGTCAATGTAGGTCCAAGGGTTTGGAGGATAGAGACATTTAAATTTTTCGAAATTATTCTAAAGTCAATTATTAAAGGGCAAAAATCTCCCGATTTGTAGGCATCTGAGAGACAAACCTTATGTCACTTTGAGGGAACGAAAATGTCAACTTCATTTCAGAGTATCGTCAATGTATGTCCAAGGGTTTGGAGGATAGAGACATTTAAATTTTTAGAGATTATTCGAAAGTCAATTTTTAAAAGGCAAATATCTCCCGATCTGTAGGAATCTGAGAGACAACCCTTATGTCTTTTGAGGGAACGCATATGTCAACTTCATGTCAGAGTCACGTCAATGTATGTACAAGGCTTTGGAGGATAGAGACATTTAAAATTTTCGAGATTATTCAAAAGTCAATTTTTAAGATTCAAATATCTCCCGATCTGTAGGAATCTGAGAGACAAAACTTATGTCACTTTGAGGGAACGTATATGTCAACTTCCTGTCAGAGTTACGTCAATGTATGTCCAAGGGTTTGGAGGATAGAGACCTCTAAATTTTTAGAGATTATTCGAAAGTCAATTTTTAAAAGGCAAATATCTCCCGATCTGTAGGAATCTGAGAGACAAAACTGATGTCACTTTGAGGGAACGTATATGTAAACTTCCTGTCTGAGCACGTCAATGTATGTCCTAGGGTTTGGAGGATACAGACATTTTAATTTTTCGAGATTATTCGAAAGTCAATTTGCGAAAAGGCAAATATCTCCCGATCTGTAGGAATCTGAGAGACAGCCCTTATGTCACTTTGAGGGAACGTAAATATCAACTTCCTGTCTGAGTTTCGTCAATGCATGTCCAAGGGTTTGGAGGATAGAAACATTTAAATTTTTCGACATTATTTGAAAGTCAATTTGTGAAAAGCAAATATTTCCCGATCTGTACTAATCTGAGAGACAAAACTTATGTCACTTTCAGGGAACGTATATGTCAACTTCATGTCATAGTCACGTCAATGTATGTCCAAGGGTTTGGAGGATAGAGACATTTAAATTTTTAGAGATTATTTAAAGTCAATTCTTTAAAGGAAAATATCTCTCGATCTGTAGGAATATGAGAGTAAAAACATATGTCACTTTGAGGGACCGTATATGTCAACTTCCTGTCAGAGTCACGTCAAAGTACGTCCTAGGGTTTGGAGGATAGAAAGATTTTAATTTTTCGAGATTATTCGAAAGTCAATTTATGAAAAGGCAAATATCTCCCTATCTGTAGGCATCTTAGAGACAAACCTGATGTCACTTTGAAGGAATGTATATGTCAACCTCCTGTCAGAGTCACGTCAATGTATGTCCAAGGGTTTGGAGGATAGAGACATTTAAATTTTTAGAGATTATTCGAAAGACAATATTTAAAGGCAAATATCTCCCGATCTGTAGGAATCTGAGTGACAAAACGTATTTCATATTGAGGGAACTTATATGTCAATTTCCTGTCAGAGTCTCGTCAATGTATGTCAAAGGGTTTGGAGGATAGAGACATTTGAATTTTTCGAGATTATTCGAAATCAAATTTATGAAAAGGCAAATATCTCCCTATCTGTAGGCATCTGAGAGACAAACCTTATGTTACTTTGAGGGAATGTATATGTCAACCCCCTGTCAGAGTCTTGTCAATGTATGTCGAAGGGTTTGGATGATAGAGACATTTAAATTTTTCGAGATTATTCGAAAGTCAATTATTAAAGGGCAAATATCTCCCGATCTGTAGGCATCTGTGAGACAAACCTTATGTCACTTTGAGGGAACGCATATATAACTTAATGTCAGAGTCTCGTCAATGTATGTCCAAGGGTTTGGAGGATGGAGACATTTGAATTTTTCGAGATTATTTGAAAGTCAATTATTAAAGGGCAAATATCTCCCGATCTGTAGGAATCTGACAGACAAACCTTATGTCACTTTGATGAAATGTATATGTCAACCTCCTGTCAGAGTCACGTCAATTTATTTCCAAGGGTTTGGTGGATAGAGACATTTAAATTTTTAGAGATTATTCGAAAATCAATTCGTGAAGGCAAATATCTCTCGATCTGTATGAATCTGAGAGACAAACCTTATGTCACTTTGAGGGAACGTATATGTCAACGTCCTGTCAGAGTCACGTCAATGTATGTCCAAGGGTTTGGAGGATAGAGACATTTAAATTATTAGAGATTAATCGAAAGTCAATTTTTAAAAGGCAAATATCTCCCGATCTGTAGGAATCTGAGAGACAAAACTTATGCCACTTTGAGGGAACGTATATGTCAACTTCCTGTCAGAGTTACGTTAATGTATGTCCAAGGGTTTGGAGGATAGAAACATTTAAATTTTTCGAGATTATTCGAAAGTCAATTAGTTAAAGGCAAATATCTCCCGATCTGTAGGAATCTGAGAGACAACCCTTATGTCACTTTGAGGGATCGCATATGTCAACTTTATGTCAGAGTCACGTCAATGTATGTCCAAGGGTTTGGAGGATAGAGACATTTAAATTTTTCGAGATTATTCGAAAGTCAATTTTTTAAAGGCAAATATCTCACGATCTGTAGGAATCTGAGATACAAAACTTATGTGACCTTGAGGGAACGCATATGTCAACTTCATGTCAGAGTCTAGTTAATGTATGTCCAAGGGTTTGGAGGATAGAGACTTTTGAATTTTTCGACATTATTCGAAAGTCAATTATTAAAAGGCAAATATCTCCCTATCTGTAGCCATCTGAGAGACAAACCTTATGTCACTTTGAGGGAACGTATATGTCAACTTCATGTCATAGTCTCGTCAATGTATGTCAAAGGGTTTGGAGGATAGAGACATTTGAATTTCTCGAGATTATTCGAAAGTCAATTTATGAAAAGGCAAATATCTCCCTATCTGTAGGCATCTGAGAAACAAACCTCATGTCACTTTGAGGGAATGTATATGTCAACCTCCTGTCAGAGTCACGTCAATGTATGTCCAAGGGTTTGGAGGATTGAGACATTTAAATTTTTCGAAATTATTCCAAAGTCAATTATTAAAGGGCAAATATCTCCCGATCTGTAGGCATCTGAGATACAAACCTTATGTCACTTTGAGGGAATTTATCTGTCAAATTCATGTCAGCGTCTCGTCAATTTATGTCCAAGTGTTTGGAGGATAGAGACATTTGAATTTTTCGAGATTATTCGAAAGTCAATTTTTAAAAGGCAAATATCTCCCGATCTGTAGGAATCTGAGAGACAACCCTTATGTCTCTTAGAGGGATCGCATATGTCAACTTCATGTAAGAGTCACGTCAATGTATGTCCAAGGCTTTGGAGGATAGAGACATTTAAATTTTTCGAGATTATTCGAAAGTCAATTTTTAAAGGCAAATATCTCCCGATCTATAGGAATCTGAGAGACAAACCTTATGTCACTTTGAGGGACCGTATATGTCAACTTCATGTCAGAGTCTCGTCAATGTATGTCAAAGGGTTTGGAGGACAGAAACATTTTAATTTATCGAGATTATTCGAAAGTCAATTTATGAAAAGGCAAATATCTCCCTATCTAGAGGCATCTGAGAGACAAACCTCATGTCACTTTGAGGGAATATATATGTCAACCTCCTGTCAGTGTCACGTCAATGTATGTCCAAGGGTTTGGAGGATAGAGACATTTAAATTTTTCAAAATTAATCGAAAGTCAATTTTTAAAGGGCAAATATCTCCCGATCTGTAGGAATATGAGAGACAAAACTTTTGTCACTTTGAGGGAACGCATATGTGACCTTCATGGCATAGTCATGTCAATGTATGGCCAAGGGTTTGGAGGATAGAGACATTTAAAATGTTAGAGATTACTCGAAAGTCAATTTTTAAAATTCAAATATCTTCCGATCTGTAGGAATGTGAGAGACAAACCTTATGTCACTTTGAGGGAACGTATATGTGAACATCCTGTCAGAGTCACGTCAATGTATGTCCAAGGGTTTGTAGGATAGAGACATATTAATTTCTCGAGATTATTTGAAAGTCAATTTGTGAAAAGCAAATATTTCCCGATCTGTAGGAATCTGAGAGACAAAACTTATGTCACTTTGAGGGAACGAATATGTCAACTTCATGTCATAGTCACGTCAATGTATGTCCAAGGGTTTGGAGGATAGAGACATTTAAATTTTTAGAGATTATTTAAAGTCAATTCTTAAAAGGCAAATATCTCTCGATCTGTAGGAATATGAGAGGCAAAACTTATGTCACTTTGAGGGACCGTATATGTCAACTTCCTGTCAGGGTCACGTCAAAGTAAGTCCAAGGGTTTGGAGGATAGAAAGATTTTAATTTTTCGAGATTATTCGAAAGTCAATTTATGAAAAGGCAAATATCTCCCTATCTGTAGGCATCTTAGTGACAAACCTTATGTCACTTTGAAGGAATGTATATGTCAACCTCCTGTCAGAGTCACGTCAATGTATGTCCAAGGGTTTGGAGGATAGAGACATTTAAATTTTTCGAGATTATTCGAAAGTCAATTATTAAAGGGCAAATATCTCCCGATCTGTAGGCATCTGTGAGACAAACCTTATGTCACTTTGAGGGAACGCATATATAACTTCATGTCAGAGTCTCGTCAATGTATGTCAAAGGGTTTGGAGGATAGAGACATTTGAATTTTTCGAAATTATTCGAAAGTCAATTATTAAAGGGCAAATATCTCCCGATCTGTAGGCATCTGTGAGACAAACCTTATGTCACTTTGAGGGAACGCATATATAACTTCATGTCAGAGTCACGTCAATGTATGGCCAAGGGTTTGGAGGAAAGAGACATTTTAATTTTTCGAGATTATTCGAAAGTCAATTTTTAAAGGCAAAAAACTCCCGATCTGTATGAATCTGAGAGACAAAACTTATGTCACTTTGAGGGAACGTATATGTCAACGTCCTGTCATAGTCACGTCAATGTGTGTCCAAGGGGTTGGAGGATAGAGACATTTAAATTTCTAGAGATTATTTGAATGACAATTTTGGAAAAGGCAAATATCTCCCGATCTGTAGGCATCTGAGAGACAAAACTTATGTCACATTGAGGGAACGTTCATGTCAGAGTCATGTCATAGTCACGTCAATGTATGTAAAGGGTTTGGAGGATAGAGATATTTGAATTTTTCGAGATTATTCAAATGTCAATTTTTGAAAAGGCAAATAACTCCCGATCTGTAGGAATCTGAGAGACAAAACGTATGTCACTTTGAGGGAACGTATATGTCAACGCCATGTCAGAGTCACGTCAATGTATGTCTCAGGGTTTGGAGGATAGAGACATTTTAATTTTTCGAGATTATTCGAAAGTCAATTTTTAAAAGGCATATATCTCCCGATCTGTAGGAATCTGAGAGACAAAACATATGTCACTTTGAGGGAACGTATATGTCAACTTTATGTAATAGTCAAGTCAATGTATGTCCAAGGGTTTGGAGGATAGAGACATTTTAATTTTTCGAGATTATTCGAAAGTCAATTTTTAAAAGGCAAATATCTCCCGATCTGTAGGAATCTGAGAGACAGCCCTTATGTCACTTTGAGGGAACGCATATGTCAACTTCATGTCAGCGTCATGTCAATGTATGTCCAAGGGTTTGGAGGATAGAGACATTTTAATTTTACGAGATTATTCGAAAGTCAATTATTAAAAGGCAAATATCTCCCGATCTGTAGTAATCTGAGAGACAAAACTTATGTCACTTTGAGGGAACGTGTATGTCAACCTCCTGTCAGAGTCACGTCAATTTATTTCCAAGGGTTTGGTGGATAGAGACATTTAAACTTTTAGAGATTATTCGAAAGTCAATTCGTGAAAGGCAAATATCTCCCGATCTGTATGAGTCTGATAGACAAACCTTATGTCACTTTGAGGGAACGTATATGTCAACGTCCTGTCAGAGTCACGTCAATGTATGTCCAAGGGTTTGGAGGATAGAGACATTTAAATTTTTAGAGATTAATCGAAAGGCAATTTTTAAAAGGTAAATATCTCCCGATCTGTAGGAATCTGAGAGACAAAACTTATGTCACTTTGAGGGAACGTAAATGTCAACTTCCTGTCAGAGTTTCGTCAATGCATGTCCAAGGGTTTGGAGGATAGAAACATTTAAATTTTTCGACATTATTCGAAAGTCAATTAGTTAAAGGCAAATATCTCCCGATCTGTAGGAATCTGAGAGACAACCCTTATGTCTCTTTGAGGGAACGCATATGTCAACTTTATGTCAGAGTCACGTCAATGTATGTCCAAGGATTTGGAGGATAGAGACATTTAAATTTTTCGAGATTATTCGAAAGTCAATTTTTTAAAGGCAAATATCTCACGATCTGTAGGAATCTGAGAGACAAAACTTATGTGACTTTGAGGGAACGCATATGTCAACTTCATGTCAGAGTCTCCTTTATGTATGTCCAAGGGTTTGGAGGATAGAGACTTTTGAATTTTTCGACATTATTCGAAAGTCAATTTTTAAAAGGCAAATATCTCCCTATCTGTAGGCATCTGAGAGACAAACCTTATGTCACTTTGAGGGAACGTATATGTCAACTTCATGTCATAGTCTCGTCATGTATATTCCTAGGGTTTGGGGGATAGAGACATTTGAATTCTTCGAGATTATTCGAAAGTCAATTATTAAAAGGCAAATATCTCCCTATCTGTAGGCATCTGAGAGACAAACCTTATGTCACTTTGAGGGAATGTATATGTCAACCTCCTGTCAGAGTCACGTCAATGTATGTCGAAGGGTTTGGATGATAGAGACATTTAAATTTTTCGAGATTATTCGAAAGTCAATTTGGGAAAGGCAAATATCTCCCGATCTGTAGGAATCTAAGAGACAAAACGTATGTCACTTTGAGGGAACGCATATGTCAACTTCATGTCAGAGTCACGTTAATGTATGTCCAAGGGGTTGGAGGATAGAGACATTTAAATTTTTCGAGATTATTCGAAAGTCAATTATTAAAAGGCAAATATCTCCCGATCTGTAGTAATCTGAAAGACAAACCTGATGTCAATTTGAGGGAACGTATATGTCAACGTCCTGTCAGAGTCACGTCAATGTATGTCCAAGGGTTTGGAGGATAGAGACATTTAAATTTTTAGAGATTAATCGAAAGTCAATTTTTAAAAGGCAAATATCTCCCGATCTGAAGGAATCTGAGATACAAAACGTATGTCACTTTGAGGGAAGGCATATTTCAACTTCCTGTCATAGACACGTCAATGTATGTCCAAGGGTTTGGAGGATAGAGACATTTAAATTTTTAGAGATTATTCAAAAGTCAATTTTTAAAAGGCAAATATCTCCCGATCTGTAGGAATCTGAGAGACAACCCTTATGTCACTTTGAGGGAACGCATATATCAACTTCATGTCAGAGTCACGTCAATGTATGTCCAAGGGTTTGGAGTATAGAGACATTTAAATTTTTCGAGATTATTCGAAAGTCAATTATTTAAAGGCAAATATCTCCCGATCTGTAGGAATCTGTGAGACAAACCTTATGCCACTTTGAGGGAACACATATGTCAACTTCATGTCATAGTCCCGTCAATGTATGTCAAAGGGTTTGGAGGATAGAGACATTTGAATTTCTCGAGATTATTCGAAAGTCAATTTATGAAAAGGCAAATATCTCCCTATCTGTAGGCATCTGAGAAACAAACCTCATGTCACTTTGAGGGAATGTATATGTCAACCTCCTGTCAGAGTCACGTCAATGTATGTCCAAGGGTTTGGAGGATAGAGACATTTAAATTTTTCGAGATTATTCGAAAGTCAATTATTAAAGGGCAAATATCTACTGATCTGTAGGCATCTGAGATACAAACCTAATGTCACTTTGAGGGAACGTATATGTCAACTTCCTGTCAGAGTTTCGTCAATGCATGTCAAAGGGTTTGGAGAATAGAAACATTTTAATTATTCGAGATTATTCGAAAGTCAATGAGTTAAAGGAAAATATCTCCCGATCTGTAGGAATCTGAGAGACAACCCTTATGTCACTTTGAGGGAATGCATATGTCAACTTTATGTCAGAGTCACGTCAATGTATGTCCAAGGGTTTGGAGGATAGAGACATTTAAATTTTTCGAGATTATTCGAAAGTCAATTTTTTAAAGGCAAATATCTCACGATCTGTAGGAATCTGAGAGACAAAACTTATGTGACTGTGAGGGAACGCATATGTCAACTTCATGTCAGAGTCTCCTTAATGTATGTCCAAGGGTTTGGAGGGTAGTGACTTTTGAATTTTTCGACATTATTCGAAAGTCAATTTTTAAAAGGCAAATATCTCCCTATCTGTAGGCATCTGAGAGACAAACCTTATGTCACTTTGAGGGAACGTATATGTCAACTTCATGTTAGAGTCACGTCAATGTATGTCCAAGGGTTTGGAGGATAGAGACATTTGAATTTCTCGAGATTATTCGAAAGTCAATTTATTGAAAGGCAAATATCTCCCTATTTGTAGGCATCTGAGAAACAAACCTCATGTCACTTTGAGGGAACTTATCTGTCAAATTTCATGTCAGTGTCTCGTCAATTTATGTCCAAGGGTTTGGAGGATAGAGACATTTGAATTTTTCGAGATTATTCGAAAGTCAGTTATTAAAGGGCAAATATCTCCCGATCTGTAGGTATCTGAGAGACAAACCTAATGTCACTTTGAGGGAACGCATATGTCAACTTCCTGTCAGAGTCACGTCAATGTATGTCTAAGGGTTTGGAGTATAGAGAAATTTAAATTTTTAGAGATTATTCGAAAGACAATTTTTAAAAGGCAAATATCTCCCGATCTGTAAGAATCTGAGAGACAAAACTTATGTCTCTTTGAGGGAATGTATACGTCAATTTCCTGTCAGAGTCTCGTCAATGTATGTCAAAGGGTTTGGAGGATAGAGACATTTGAATTTTTCGAGATTCTTCGAAAGTCAAGTTATGTAAAGGCAAATATCTCCCTATCTGTAGGCATCTGAGAGAAAAACCTTATGTCACTTTGAGGGAATGTATATGTCATCCTCCTATCAGAGTCACGTCAATGTAGGTCCAAGGGTTTGGAGGATAGAGACATTTAAATTTTTCGAAATTATTCTAAAGTCATTTATTAAAGGGCAAATATCTCCCGATCTGTAGGCATCTGAGAGACATACCTTATGTCACTTTGAGGGAACGTATATGTCAACTTCATGTCAGAGTATCGTCAATGTATGTCCAAGGTTTTGGAGGATAGAGACATTTAAATTTTTAGAGATTATTCAAAAGTCAATTTTTAAAAGGCAAATATCTCCCGATCTGTAGGAATCTGAGAGACAACCCTTATGTCTCTTAGAGGGATCGCATATGTCAACTTCATGTAAGAGTCACGTCAATGTATGTCCAAGGCTTTGGAGGATAGAGACACTTAAATTTTTCGAGATTATTCGAAACTCAATTTTTAAAGGCAAATATCTCCCGATCTATAGGAATCTGAGAGACAAAACTTATGTCACTTTGAGAGACCGTATATGTCAACTTCATGTCAGAGTCTCGTCAATGTATGTCAAAGGGTTTGGAGGATAGAAACATTTTAATTTATTGAGATTATTCGAAAGTCAATTTATGAAAAGGCAAATATCTCCCTATCTGTAGGCATCTGAGAGACAAACCTCATGTCACTTTGAGGGAATGTATATGTCAACCTTCTGTCAGTGTCACGTCAATGTATGTCCAAGGGTTTGGAGGATAGAGACATTTAAATTTTTCAAAATTAATCGAAAGTCAATTTTTAAAGAGCAAATATCTCCCGATCTGTAGGAATATGAGAGACAAAACTTATGTCACTTTGAGGGAACGCATATGTGACCTTCATGGCATAGTCATGTCAATGTATTCCAAGGGTTTGGAGGATAGAGACATTTAAAATGTTAGAGATTACTCGAAAGTCAATTTTTAAAAGGCAAATATCTTCCGATCTGTAGGAATCTGAGAGACAAACCTTATGTCACTTTGAGGGAACGTATATGTCAACTTCATGTCATAGTCACGTCAATGTATGTCCAAGGGTTTGGAGGATAGAGACATTTAAATTTTTAGAGATTATTTAAAGTCAATTCTTAAAAGGCAAATATCTCTCGATCTGTAGGAATATGAGAGGCAAAACTTATGTCACTTTGAGGGACCGTATATGTCAACTTCCTGTCAGGGTCACGTCAAAGTAAGTCCAAGGGTTTGGAGGATAGAAAGATTTTAATTTTTCGAGATTATTCGAAAGTCAATTTATGAAAAGGCAAATATCTCCCTATCTGTAGGCATCTTAGAGACAAACCTTATGTCACTTTGAAGGAATGTATATGTCAACCCCCTGTCAGAGTCACGTCAATGTATGTCCAAGGGTTTGGAGGATAGAGACATTTAAATTTTTCGAGATTATTCGAAAGTCAATTATTAAAGGGCAAATATCTCCCGATCTGTAGGCATCTGTGAGACAAACCTTATGTCACTTTGAGGGAACGCATACATAACTTCATGTCAGAGTCTCGTCAATGTATGTCAAATTGTTTGGAGGATAGAGACATTTGAATTTTTCGAAATTATTCGAAAGTCAATTATTAAAGGGCAAATATCTCCCGATCTGTAGGAATCTGAGAGACAAACCTTATGTCACTTTGAGGGAACGTATATGTCAACTTCATGTCAGAGTCTCATCAATGTATGTCCAAGGGTTTGGAGGATAGAGACATTTGAATTTTTTGAGATTATTTGAAAGTCAATTATTAAAGGGCAAATATCTCCCGATCTGTAGGCATCTGTGAGACAAACCTTATGTCACTTTGAGGGAACGCATATATCAACTTCATGTCAGAGTCTCGTCAATGTATGTCCAAGGGTTTGGAGGATAGAGGCATTTAAATTTTTCGAGATTATTCGAAAGTCAATTTTTAAAAGGCAAATATCTCCCTATCTGTAGGAATCTGAGAGACAAAACTTATGTCACTTTGAGGGAACGAATATGTCAACTTCATGTCTTAGTCACGTCAATGTATGTCCAAGGGTTTGGAGGATAGAGACATTTTAATTTTTCGAGGTTATTCGAATGTCAATTTTTAAAATGCAAATATCTCCCGATCTGTAGGAATCTGAGAGACAAAACTTATGTCACTTTGAGGGAACGTATATGTAAACTTCCTGTCATAGTCACATCAATGTATGTCCTAGGGTTTGGAGGATAGAGACATTTAAATTTTTCGAGATTATTCGAAAGTCAATTTGGGAAAGGCAAATATCTCCCGATCTGTAGGAATCTAAGAGACAAAACGTATGTCACATTGAGGGAAAGCATATGTCAAATTCATGTGAGAGTCACGTTAATGTATGTCCAAGGTTTGGAGGATAGAAAAATTAAAATTTTTGAGATTATTCGAAAGTCAATTTTTAAAAGGCAAATATCTCCCGATCTGTAGTAATCTGAGAGACAAAACTTATGTCACTTTGAGGGAACGTATATATGAACCTCCTGTCAGTGTCACGTCAATGTATGTCCAAGGGTTTGGAGGATAGAGACATTTAAATTTTTCGAAATTATTCGAAAGTCAATTATTAAAGGGCAAATATCTCCCGATCTGTAGGCATCTTAGAGACAAACCTAATGTCACTTTGAGGGAACGTATATGTCAACTTCCTGTCAGAGTCACGTCAATGTATGTCTAAGGGTTTGGAGTATAGAGAAATTTAAATTTTTAGAGATTATTCGAAAGTCAATTTTTAAAAGGCAAATATCTCCCGATCTGTATGAATCTGAGAGACAAAACTTATGTCTCTTTGCGGGAACGTATATGTCAATTTCCTGTCAGAGTCTCGTCAATGTATGTCAAAGGGTTTGGAGGATAGAGACATTTGAATTTTTCGAGATTCTTCGAAAGTCAATTTATGAAAAGGCAAATATCTCCCTATCTGTATTCATCTGAGAGACAAACCTTATGTCACTTTGAGGGAATGTATATTTCAACCTCCTATCAGAGTCACGTCAATGTAGGTCCAAGGGTTTGGAGGATAGAGACATTTAAATTTTTCGAAATTATTCTAAAATCAATTATTAAAGGGCAAAAATCTCCCGATCTGTAGGCATCTGAGAGACAAACCTTATGTCACTTTGAGGGAACGCAAATGTCAACTTCATGTCAGAGTATCGTCAATGTATGTCCAAGGGTTTGGAGGATAGAGACATTTAAATTTTTAGAGATTATTCGAAAGTCAATTTTTAAAAGGCAAATATCTCCCGATCTGTAGGAATCTGAGAGACAACCCTTATGTCTTTTGAGGGAACGCATATGTCAACTTCATGTCAGAGTCACGTCAATGTATGTACAAGGCTTTGGAGGATAGAGACATTTAAAATTTTCGAGATTATTCAAAAGTCAATTTTTAAGATTCAAATATCTCCCGATCTGTAGGAATCTGAGAGACAAAACTTATGTCACTTTGAGGGAACGTATATGTCAACTTCCTGTCAGAGTTACGTCAATGTATGTCCAAGGGTTTGGAGGATAGAGACCTCTAAATTTTTAGAGATTATTCGAAAGTCAATTTTTAAAAGGCAAATATCTCCCGATCTGTAGGAATCTGAGAGACAAAACTTATGTCACTTTGAGGGAACGTATATGTAAACTTCCTGTCTGAGCACGTCAATGTATGTCCTAGGGTTTGGAGGATACAGACATTTTAATTTTTCGAGATTATTCGAAAGTCAATTTGCGAAAAGGCAAATATCTCCCGATCTGTAGGAATCTCAGAGTCTAACCTTATGTCACTTTGAGGGAACAAATATGTCAACTTTATGTCAGAGTCACGTCAATGTATGGCCAAGGGTTTGGAGGAAAGAGACATTTTAATTTTTCGAGATTATTCGAAAGTCAATTTTTAAAGGCAAAAAACACCCGATCTGTAGGAATCTGAGAGACAAAACTTATGTCACTTTGAGGGAACGTATATGTCAACGTCCTGTCATAGTCACGTCAATGTGTGTCCAAGGGGTTGGAGGATAGAGACATTTAAATTTCTAGAGATTATTTGAATGACAATTTTGGAAAAGGCAAATATCTCCCGATCTGTAGGCATCTGAGAGACAAAACTTATGTCACATTGAGGGAACGTTCATGTCAGAGTCATGTCATAGTCACGTCAATGTATGTCCAAGGGTTTGGAGGATAGAGATATTTGAATTTTTCGAGATTATTCAAATGTCAATTTTTGAAAAGGCAAATAACTCCCGATCTGTAGGAATCTGAGAGACAAAACGTATGTCACTTTGAGGGAACGTATATGTCAACGCCATGTCAGAGTCACGTCAATGTATGTCTCAGGGTTTGGAGGATAGAGACATTTTAATTTTTCGAGATTATTCGAAAGTCAATTTTTAAAAGGCATATATCTCACGATCTGTAGGAATCTGAGAGACAAAACATATGTCACTTTGATGGAACGTATATGTCAACTTTATGTAATAGTCAAGTCAATGTATGTCCAAGGGTTTGGAGGAATGAGACATTTTAATTTTTCGAGATTATTCGAAAGTCAATTTTTAAAAGGCAAATATCTCCCGATCTGTAGGAATCTGAGAGACAGCCCTTATGTCACTTTGAGGGAACGTAAATATCAACTTCCTGTCAGAGTTTCGTCAATGCATGTCCAAGGGTTTGGAGGATAGAAACATTTAAATTTTTCGACATTATTTGAAAGTCAATTTGTGAAAAGCAAATATTTCCCGATCTGTACTAATCTGAGAGACAAAACTTATGTCACTTTCAGGGAACGTATATGTCAACTTCATGTCATAGTCACGTCAATGTATGTCCAAGAGTTTGGAGGATAGAGACATTTAAATTTTTAGAGATTATTTAAAGTCAATTTTTAAAGGAAAATATCTCTCGATCTGTAGGAATATGAGAGGAAAAACATATGTCACTTTGAGGGACCGTATATGTCAACTTCCTGTCAGAGTCACGTCAAAGTACGTCCAAGGGTTTGGAGGATAGAAAGATTTTAATTTTTCGAGATTATTCGAAAGTCAATTTATGAAAAGGCAAATATCTCCCTATCTGTAGGCATCTTAGAGACAAACCTGATGTCACTTTGAAGGAATGTATATGTCAACCTCCTGTCAGAGTCACGTCAATGTATGTCCAAGGGTTTGGAGGATAGAGACATTTAAATTTTTAGAGATTATTCGAAAGACAATATTTAAAGGCAAATATCTCCCGATCTGTAGGAATCTGAGTGACAAAACGTATTTCATATTGAGGGAACGTATATGTCAATTTCCTGTCAGAGTCTCGTCAATGTATGTCAAAGGGTTTGGAGGATAGAGACATTTGAATTTTTCGAGATTATTCGAAATCAAATTTATGAAAAGGCAAATATCTCCCTATCTGTAGGCATCTGAGAGACAAACCTTATGTTACTTTGAGGGAATGTATATGTCAACACCCTGTCAGAGTCTTGTCAATGTATGTCGAAGGGTTTGGATGATAGAGACATTTAAATTTTTCGAGATTATTCGAAAGTCAATTATTAAAGGGCAAATATCTCCCGATCTGTAGGCATCTGTGAGACAAACCTTATGTCACTTTGATGGAACGAATATGTCAACTTCATGTCTTAGTCACGTCAATGTAGGTCCAAGGGTTTGGAGGATAGAGACATTTAAATTTTTCGAAATCATTCTAAAATCAATTATTAAAGGGCAAAAATCTCCCGATCTGTAGGCATCTGAGAGACAAACCTTATGTCACTTTGAGGGAACGCAAATGTCAACTTCATGTCAGAGTATCGTCAATGTATGTCCAAGGGTTTGGAGGATAGAGACATTTAAATTTTTAGAGATTATTCGAAAGTCAATTTTTAAAAGGCAAATATCTCCCGATCTGTAGGAATCTGAGAGACAACCCTTATGTCTTTTGAGGGAACGCATATGTCAACTTCATGTCAGAGTCACGTCAATGTATGTACAAGGCTTTGGAGGATAGAGACATTTAAAATTTTCGAGATTATTCAAAAGTCAATTTTTAAGATTCAAATATCTCCCGATCTGTAGGAATCTGAGAGACAAAACTTATGTCACTTTGAGGGAACGTATATGTCAACTTCCTGTCAGAGTTACGTCAATGTATGTCCAAGGGTTTGGAGGATAGAGACCTCTAAATTTTTAGAGATTATTCGAAAGTCAATTTTTAAAAGGCAAATATCTCCCGATCTGTAGGAATCTGAGAGACAAAACTTATGTCACTTTGAGGGAACGTATATGTAAACTTCCTGTCTGAGCACGTCAATGTATGTCCTAGGGTTTGGAGGATACAGACATTTTAATTTTTCGAGATTATTCGAAAGTCAATTTGCGAAAAGGCAAATATCTCCCGATCTGTAGGAATCTCAGAGTCTAACCTTATGTCACTTTGAGGGAACAAATATGTCAACTTTATGTCAGAGTCACGTCAATGTATGGCCAAGGGTTTGGAGGAAAGAGACATTTTAATTTTTCGAGATTATTCGAAAGTCAATTTTTAAAGGCAAAAAACACCCGATCTGTAGGAATCTGAGAGACAAAACTTATGTCACTTTGAGGGAACGTATATGTCAACGTCCTGTCATAGTCACGTCAATGTGTGTCCAAGGGGTTGGAGGATAGAGACATTTAAATTTCTAGAGATTATTTCAATGACAATTTTGGAAAAGGCAAATATCTCCCGATCTGTAGGCATCTGAGAGACAAAACTTATGTCACATTGAGGGAACGTTCATGTCAGAGTCATGTCATAGTCACGTCAATGTATGTCCAAGGGTTTGGAGGATAGAGATATTTGAATTTTTCGAGATTATTCAAATGTCAATTTTTGAAAAGGCAAATAACTCCCGATCTGTAGGAATCTGAGAGACAAAACGTATGTCACTTTGAGGGAACGTATATGTCAACGCCATGTCAGAGTCACGTCAATGTATGTCTCAGGGTTTGGAGGATAGAGACATTTTAATTTTTCGAGATTATTCGAAAGTCAATTTTTAAAAGGCATATATCTCCCGATCTGTAGGAATCTGAGAGACAAAACATATGTCACTTTGAGGGAACGTATATGTCAACTTTATGTAATAGTCAAGTCAATGTATGTCCAAGGGTTTGGAGGAATGAGACATTTTAATTTTTCGAGATTATTCGAAAGTCAATTTTTAAAAGGCAAATATCTCCCGATCTGTAGGAATCTGAGAGACAGCCCTTATGTCACTTTGAGGGAACGTAAATATCAACTTCCTGTCAGAGTTTCGTCAATGCATGTCCAAGGGTTTGGAGGATAGAAACATTTAAATTTTTCGACATTATTTGAAAGTCAATTTGTGAAAAGCAAATATTTCCCGATCTGTACTAATCTGAGAGACAAAACTTATGTCACTTTCAGGGAACGTATATGTCAACTTCATGTCATAGTCACGTCAATGTATGTCCAAGAGTTTGGAGGATAGAGACATTTAAATTTTTAGAGATTATTTAAAGTCAATTTTTAAAGGAAAATATCTCTCGATCTGTAGGAATATGAGAGGAAAAACATATGTCACTTTGAGGGACCGTATATGTCAACTTCCTGTCAGAGTCACGTCAAAGTACGTCCAAGGGTTTGGAGGATAGAAAGATTTTAATTTTTCGAGATTATTCGAAAGTCAATTTATGAAAAGGCAAATATCTCCCTATCTGTAGGCATCTTAGAGACAAACCTGATGTCACTTTGAAGGAATGTATATGTCAACCTCCTGTCAGAGTCACGTCAATGTATGTCCAAGGGTTTGGAGGATAGAGACATTTAAATTTTTAGAGATTATTCGAAATCAAATTTATGAAAAGGCAAATATCTCCCTATCTGTAGGCATCTGAGAGACAAACCTTATGTTACTTTGAGGGAATGTATATGTCAACACCCTGTCAGAGTCTTGTCAATGTATGTCGAAGGGTTTGGATGATAGAGACATTTAAATTTTTCGAGATTATTCGAAAGTCAATTATTAAAGGGCAAATATCTCCCGATCTGTAGGCATCTGTGAGACAAACCTTATGTCACTTTGATGGAACGAATATGTCAACTTCATGTCTTAGTCACGTCAATGTATGTCCAAGGGTTTGGAGGATAGAGACATTTAAATTTTTCGAGATTATTCGAAAGTCAATTATTAAAGGGAAAATATCTCCCGATCTGTAGGAATCTGAGAGACAAAACTTATGTCACTTTGAGGGAACGAATATGTCAACTTCATGTCTTAGTCACGTCAATGTATGTCCAAGGGTTTGGAGGATAGAGACATTTAAATTTTTCGAGATTATTCGAAAGTCAATTATTAAAGGGAAAATATCTCCCGATCTGTAGGAATCTGAAAGACAAACCTTATGTCACTTTGATGGAATGTATATGTCAACCTCCTGTCAGAGTCACGTCAATTTATTTCCAAGGGTTTGGTGGATAGAGACATTTAAATTTTTAGAGATTATTCGAAAATCAATTCGTGAAGGCAAATATCTCTCGATCTGTATGAATCTGAGAGACAAACCTTATGTCACTTTGAGGGAACGTATATGTCAACGTCCTGTCAGAGTCACGTCAATGTATGTCCAAGGGTTTGGAGGATAGAGACATTTAAATTATTAGAGATTAATCGAAAGTCAATTTTTAAAAGGCAAATATCTCCCGATCTGTAGGAATCTGAGAGACAAAACTTATGCCACTTTGAGGGAACGTATATGTCAACTTCCTGTCAGAGTTACGTTAATGTATGTCCAAGGGTTTGGAGGATAGAAACATTTAAATTTTTCGAGATTATTCGAAAGTCAATTAGTTAAAGGCAAATATCTCCCGATCTGTAGGAATCTGAGAGACAAAACTTATGTCACTTTGAGGGAACGTATATGTAAATTTCCTGTCTGAGCACGTCAATGTATGTCCTAGGGTTTGGAGGATACAGACATTTTAATTTTTCGAGATTATTCGAAAGTCAATTTGCGAAAAGGCAAATATCTCCCGATCTGTAGGAATCTCAGAGTCTAACCTTATGTCACTTTGAGGGAACAAATATGTCAACTTTATGTCAGAGTCACGTCAATGTATGGCCAAGGGTTTGGAGGAAAGAGACATTTTAATTTTTCGAGATTATTCGAAAGTCAATTTTTAAAGGCAAAAAACTCCCGATCTGTAGGAATCTGAGAGACAAAACTTATGTCACTTTGAGGGAACGTATATGTCAACGTCCTGTCATAGTCACGTCAATGTGTGTCCTAGGGGTTGGAGGATAGAGACATTTAAATTTCTAGAGATTATTTGAATGACAATTTTGGAAAAGGCAAATATCTCCCGATCTGTAGGCATCTGAGAGACAAAACTTATGTCACATTGAGGGAACGTTCATGTCAGAGTCATGTCATAGTCACGTCAATGTATGTCCAAGGGTTTGGAGGATAGAGATATTTGAATTTTTCGAGATTATTCAAATGTCAATTTTTGAAAAGGCAAATAACTCCCGATCTGTAGGAATCTGAGAGACAAAACGTATGTCACTTTGAGGGAACGTATATGTCAACGCCATGTCAGAGTCACGTCAATGTATGTCTCAGGGTTTGGAGGATAGAGACATTTTAATTTTTCGAGATTATTCGAAAGTCAATTTTTAAAAGGCATATATCTCCCGATCTGTAGGAATCTGAGAGACAAAACATATGTCACTTTGAGGGAACGTATATGTCAAATTTATGTAATAGTCAAGTCAATGTATGTCCAAGGGTTTGGAGGATAGAGACATTTTAATTTTTCGAGATTATTCGAAAGTCAATTTTTAAAGGCAAATATCTCCCGATCTGTAGGAATCTGAGAGACAGCCGTTATGTCACTTTGAGGGAACGTAAATATCAACTTCCTGTCAGAGTTTCGTCAATGCATGTCCAAGGGTTTGGAGGATAGAAACATTTAAATTTTTCGACATTATTTGAAAGTCAATTTGTGAAAAGCAAATATTTCCCGATCTGTACTAATCTGAGAGACAAAACTTATGTCACTTTCAGGGAACGTATATGTCAACTTCATGTCATAGTCACGTCAATGTATGTCCAAGAGTTTGGAGGATAGAGACATTTAAATTTTTAGAGATTATTTAAAGTCAATTTTTAAAGGAAAATATCTCTCGATCTGTAGGAATATGAGAGGAAAAACATATGTCACTTTGAGGGACCGTATATGTCAACTTCCTGTCAGAGTCACGTCAAAGTACGTCCAAGGGTTTGGAGGATAGAAAGATTTTAATTTTTCGAGATTATTCGAAAGTCAATTTATGAAAAGGCAAATATCTCCCTATCTGTAGGCATCTTAGAGACAAACCTGATGTCACTTTGAAGGAATGTATATGTCAACCTCCTGTCAGAGTCACGTCAATGTATGTCCAAGGGTTTGGAGGATAGAGACATTTAAATTTTTAGAGATTATTCGAAATCAAATTTATGAAAAGGCAAATATCTCCCTATCTGTAGGCATCTGAGAGACAAACCTTATGTTACTTTGAGGGAATGTATATGTCAACCCCCTGTCAGAGTCTTGTCAATGTATGTCGAAGGGTTTGGATGATAGAGACATTTAAATTTTTCGAGATTATTCGAAAGTCAATTATTAAAGGGCAAATATCTCCCGATCTGTAGGCATCTGTGAGACAAACCTTATGTCACTTTGATGGAACGAATATGTCAACTTCATGTCTTAGTCACGTCAATGTATGTCCAAGGGTTTGGAGGATAGAGACATTTAAATTTTTCGAGATTATTCGAAAGTCAATTATTAAAGGGAAAATATCTCCCGATCTGTAGGAATCTGAGAGACAAAACTTATGTCACTTTGAGGGAACGAATATGTCAACTTCATGTCTTAGTCACGTCAATGTATGTCCAAGGGTTTGGAGGATAGAGACATTTAAATTTTTCGAGATTATTCGAAAGTCAATTATTAAAGGGAAAATATCTCCCGATCTGTAGGAATCTGAAAGACAAACCTTATGTCACTTTGATGGAATGTATATGTCAACCTCCTGTCAGAGTCACGTCAATTTATTTCCAAGGGTTTGGTGGATAGAGACATTTAAATTTTTAGAGATTATTCGAAAATCAATTCGTGAAGGCAAATATCTCTCGATCTGTATGAATCTGAGAGACAAACCTTATGTCACTTTGAGGGAACGTATATGTCAACGTCCTCTCAGAGTCACGTCAATGTATGTCCAAGGGTTTGGAGGATAGAGACATTTAAATTATTAGAGATTAATCGAAAGTCAATTTTTAAAAGGCAAATATCTCCCGATCTGTAGGAATCTGAGAGACAAAACTTATGCCACTTTGAGGGAACGTATATGTCAACTTCCTGTCAGAGTTACGTTAATGTATGTCCAAGGGTTTGGAGGATAGAAACATTTAAATTTTTCGAGATTATTCGAAAGTCAATTAGTTAATGGCAAATATCTCCCGATCTGTAGGAATCTGAGAGACAACCATTATGTCACTTTGAGGGATCGCATATGTCAACTTTATGTCAGAGTCACGTCAATGTATGTCCAAGGGTTTGGAGGATAGAGACATTTAAATTTTTCGAGATAATTCGAAAGTCAATTTTTTAAAGGCAAATATCTCACGATCTGTAGGAATCTGAGATACAAAACTTATGTGACCTTGAGGGAACGCATATGTCAACTTCATGTCAGAGTCCCCTTAATGTATGTCCAAGGGTTTGGAGGATAGAGACTTTTGAATTTTTCGACATTATTCGAAAGTCAATTATTAAAAGGCAAATATCTCCCTATCTGTAGCCATCTGAGAGACAAACCTTATGTCACTTTGAGGGAACGTATATGTCAACTTCATGTCATAGTCTCGTCAATGTATATTCCTAGGGTTTGGGGGATAGAGACATTTGAATTTTTCGAGATTATTCGAAAGTCAATTATTAAAAGGCAAATATCTCCCGATCTGTAGGAATCTGAGAGACAAACCTTATGCCACTTTTAGGGAACACATATGTCAACTTCATGTCAGAGTCTCCTTAATGTATGTCCAAGGGTTTGGAGGATTGAGACATTTAAATTTTTCGAAATTATTCGAAAGTCAATTATTAAAGGGCAAATATCTCCCTATCTGTAGCCATCTGAGAGACAAACTTTATGTCACTTTGAGGGAACGTATATGTCAACTTCATGTCATAGTCTCGTCAATGTATATTCCTAGGGTTTGGGGGATAGAGACATTTGAATTTTTCGAGATTATTCGAAAGTCAATTATTAAAGGGCAAATATCTCCCGATCTGTAAGCATCTGAGAGACAAACTTAATGTCACTTTGAGGGAATGTATATGTCAACTTCCTGTCAGAGTGACGTCAATGTATGTCCAAGGGTTTGGAGGATAGAGACATTTAAATTTTTCGAAATTATTCTAAAGTCAATTATTAAAGGGCAAATATCTCCCGATCTGTAGGCATCTGAGAGACATACCTTATGTCACTTTGAGGGAACGTATATGTCAACTTCATGTCAGAGTATCGTCAATGTATGTCCAAGGGTTTGGAGGATAGAGACATTTAAATTTTTAGAGATTATTCGAAAGTCAATTTTTAAAAGGCAAATATCTCCCGATCTGTAGGAATCTGAGAGACAACCCTTATGTCTCTTTGAGGGAACGCATATGTCAACTTCATGTCAGAGTCACGTCAATGTATGTCCAAGGCTTTGGAGGATAGAGACATTTAAATTTATCGAGATTATCCGAAATCAAATTTATGAAAAGGCAAATATCTCCCTATCTGTAGGCATCTGAGAGACAAACCTTATGTCACTTTGAAGGAATGTATATGTCAACCTCCTGTCAGAGTCACGTCAATGTATGTCTAAGGGTTTGGATGATAGAGACATTTAAATTTTTCGAGATTATTCGAAAGTCAATTTGGGAAAGGCAAATATCTCCCGATCTGTAGGAATCTAAGAGACAAAACGTATGTCACTTTGAGGGAACGCATATGTCAACTTCATGTCAGAGTCACGTTAATGTATGTCCAAGGGGTTGGAGGATAGAGACATTTAAATTTTTCGAGATTATTCGAAAGTCAATTTTTAAAAGGCAAATATCTCCCGATCTGTAGTAATCTGAGAGACAAAACTTATGTCACTATGAGGGAACGTACATGTGAACTTCCTGTCAGACTCTCGTTAATGTATGTCCAATCGTTTGGAGGATAGAGACATTTAACTTTTTAGAGATTATTCGAAAGTCAATTTTTGAAAAGGCAAATATGTCCCGATCTGTAGGAATCTGAGAGACGAAACTTATTTCACTTTGAGGTAACGTATATGTGAACTTTCTTTCAGTGTCTCGTCAATGTATGTCCAAGGGTTTGGAGGATAGAGTCATTTGAATTTTTAGAGATTACACGAAAGTCAATTTTTAAAAGGCAAATATCTTCCGATCTGTAGGAATCTGAGAGACAAAACTTATGTCACTTTGAGGGAACGTAAATGTCAACTTCATGTCATAGTCTCGTCAATGTATATTCCTAGGGTTTGGGGGATAGAGACATTTGAATTTTTCGAGATTATTCGAAAGTCAATTATTAAAAGGCAAATATCTCCCGATCTGTGGGAATCTGACAGACAAACCTTATGCCACTTTGAGGGAACACATATGTCAACTTCATGTCAGAGTCTCGTCAATGTATGTCAAAGGGTTTGGAGGATAGAGACATTTGAATTTCTCGAGATTATTCGAAAGTCAATTTATGAAAAGGCAAATATCTCCCTATCTGTAGGCATCTGAAAGACAAACCTTATGTCACTTTGAGGGAATGTATATGTCAACCCCCTGTCAGAGTCTTGTCAATGTATGTCCAAGGGTTTGGAGGATAGAGACATTTTAATTTTTCGAGATTTATCGAAAGTCAATTTCTGAAAAGGGAAATATCTCCCGACCAGTAGGAATCTAAGAGACAAATCTTATGTCACTTTGAGGGAACGTAAATGTCAACTTCATGTCAGAGTCACGTCAATGTATTTCCAAGGGTTTGGAGGATAGAGACATTTAAATTCTTCTAGATTATTCGAAAGTCAATTTTTGAAAAGGCAAATATCTCCCGATCTGTAGGAATCTGAGAGACAAAACTTATGTCATTTTGAGGAAACGTATATGTCAACTTCATGTCAGAGTCACGTCAATGTATTTCCAAGGGTTTGGAGGATAGAGACATTTAAATTCTTCTAGATTATTCGAAAGTCCTTTTATGAAAAGGCAAATACCTCCCGATCTGTTGGAATCTGAGAGACAAAAATTATGTCACTTTGAGGGAACGTATATGTCAACTTCATGTCATAGTCACGTCAATGTATGTCCAAGGGTTTGGAGGATAGAGACATTTAAATTTTTAGAGATTATTTAAAGTCAATTCTTTAAAGGAAAATATCTCTCGATCTGTAGGAATATGAGACGAAAAACATTTGTCACTTTGAGGGACCGTATATGTCAACTTCCTGTCAGAGTCACGTCAAAGTACGTCCAAGGGTTTGGAGGATAGAAAGATTTTAATTTTTCGAGATTATTCGAAAGTCAATTTATGAAAAGGCAAATATCTCCCTATCTGTAGGCATCTTAAAGACAAACCTGATGTCACTTTGAAGGAATGTATATGTCAACCTCCTGTCAGAGTCACGTCAATGTATGTCCAAGGGTTTGGAGGATAGAGACATTTAAATTTTTAGAGATTATTCGAAAGACAATATTTAAAGGCAAATATCTCCCGATCTGTAGGAATCTGAGTGACAAAACGTATTTCATATTGAGGGAACGTATATGTCAATTTCCTGTCAGAGTCTCGTCAATGTATGTCAAAGGGTTTGGAGGATAGAGACATTTGAATTTTTCGAGATTATTCGAAATCAAATTTATGAAAAGGCAAATATCTCCCTATCTGTAGGCATCTGAGAGACAAACCTTATGTTACTTTGAGGGAATGTATATGTCAACCCCCTGTCAGAGTCTTGTCAATGTATGTCGAAGGGTTTGGATGATAGAGACATTTAAATTTTTCGAGATTATTCGAAAGTCAATTATTAAAGGGCAAATATCTCCCGATCTGTAGGCATCTGTGAGACAAACCTTATGTCACTTTGATGGAACGAATATGTCAACTTCATGTCTTAGTCACGTCAATGTATGTCCAAGGGTTTGGAGGATAGAGACATTTAAATTTTTCGAGATTATTCGAAAGTCAATTATTAAAGGGAAAATATCTCCCGATCTGTAGGAATCTGAGAGACAAAACTTATGTCACTTTGAGGGAACGAATATGTCAACTTCATGTCTTAGTCACGTCAATGTATGTCCAAGGGTTTGGAGGATAGAGACATTTAAATTTTTCGAGATTATTCGAAAGTCAATTATTAAAGGGAAAATATCTCCCGATCTGTAGGAATCTGAAAGACAAACCTTATGTCACTTTGATGGAATGTATATGTCAACCTCCTGTCAGAGTCACGTCAATTTATTTCCAAGGGTTTGGTGGATAGAGACATTTAAATTTTTAGAGATTATTCGAAAATCAATTCGTGAAGGCAAATATCTCTCGATCTGTATGAATCTGAGAGACAAACCTTATGTCACTTTGAGGGAACGTATATGTCAACGTCCTCTCAGAGTCACGTCAATGTATGTCCAAGGGTTTGGAGGATAGAGACATTTAAATTATTAGAGATTAATCGAAAGTCAATTTTTAAAAGGCAAATATCTCCCGATCTGTAGGAATCTGTAGACAAAACTTATGCCACTTTGAGGGAACGTATATGTCAACTTCCTGTCAGAGTTACGTTAATGTATGTCCAAGGGTTTGGAGGATAGAAACATTTAAATTTTTCGAGATTATTCGAAAGTCAATTAGTTAATGGCAAATATCTCCCGATCTGTAGGAATCTGAGAGACAACCATTATGTCACTTTGAGGGATCGCATATGTCAACTTTATGTCAGAGTCACGTCAATGTATGTCCAAGGGTTTGGAGGATAGAGACATTTAAATTTTTCGAGATAATTCGAAAGTCAATTTTTTAAAGGCAAATATCTCACGATCTGTAGGAATCTGAGATACAAAACTTATGTGACCTTGAGGGAACGCATATGTCAACTTCATGTCAGAGTCTCCTTAATGTATGTCCAAGGGTTTGGAGGATAGAGACTTTTGAATTTTTCGACATTATTCGAAAGTCAATTATTAAAAGGCAAATATCTCCCTATCTGTAGCCATCTGAGAGACAAACCTTATGTCACTTTGAGGGAACGTATATGTCAAGTTCATGTCATAGTCTCGTCAATGTATATTCCTAGGGTTTGGGGGATAGAGACATTTGAATTTTTCGAGATTATTCGAAAGTCAATTATTAAAAGGCAAATATCTCCCGATCTGTAGGAATCTGAGAGACAAACCTTATGCCACTTTTAGGGAACACATATGTCAACTTCATGTCAGAGTCTCCTTAATGTATGTCCAAGGGTTTGGAGGATTGAGACATTTAAATTTTTCGAAATTATTCGAAAGTCAATTATTAAAGGGCAAATATCTCCCTATCTGTAGCCATCTGAGAGACAAACTTTATGTCACTTTGAGGGAACGTATATGTCAACTTCATGTCATAGTCTCGTCAATGTATATTCCTAGGGTTTGGGGGATAGAGACATTTGAATTTTTCGAGATTATTCGAAAGTCAATTATTAAAGGGCAAATATCTCCCGATCTGTAAGCATCTGAGAGACAAACTTAATGTCACTTTGAGGGAATGTATATGTCAACTTCCTGTCAGAGTGACGTCAATGTATGTCCAAGGGTTTGGAGGATAGAGACATTTAAATTTTTCGAAATTATTCTAAAGTCAATTATTAAAGGGCAAATATCTCCCGATCTGTAGGCATCTGAGAGACATACCTTATGTCACTTTGAGGGAACGTATATGTCAACTTCATGTCAGAGTATCGTCAATGTATGTCCAAGGGTTTGGAGGATAGAGACATTTAAATTTTTAGAGATTATTCGAAAGTCAATTTTTAAAAGGCAAATATCTCCCGATCTGTAGGAATCTGAGAGACATCCCTTATGTCTCTTTGAGGGAACGCATATGTCAACTTCATGTCAGAGTCACGTCAATGTATGTCCAAGGCTTTGGAGGATAGAGACATTTAAATTTATCGAGATTATCCGAAATCAAATTTATGAAAAGGCAAATATCTCCCTATCTGTAGGCATCTGAGAGACAAACCTTATGTCACTTTGAGGGAATGTATATGTCAACCTCCTGTCAGAGTCACGTCAATGTATGTCGAAGGGTTTGGATGATAGAGACATTTAAATTTTTCGAGATTATTCGAAAGTCAATTTGGGAAAGGCAAATATCTCCCGATCTGTAGGAATCTAAGAGACAAAACGTATGTCACTTTGAGGGAACGCATATGTCAACTTCATGTCAGAGTCACGTTAATGTATGTCCAAGGGGTTGGAGGATAGAGACATTTAAATTTTTCGAGATTATTCGAAAGTCAATTTTTAAAAGGCAAATATCTCCCGATCTGTAGTAATCTGAGAGACAAAACTTATGTCACTATGAGGGAACGTACATGTGAACTTCCTGTCAGACTCTCGTTAATGTATGTCCAATCGTTTGGAGGATAGAGACATTTAACTTTTTAGAGATTATTCGAAAGTCAATTTTTGAAAAGGCAAATATGTCCCGATCTGTAGGAATCTGAGAGACGAAACTTATTTCACTTTGAGGTAACGTATATGTGAACTTTCTTTCAGTGTCTCGTCAATGTATGTCCAAGGGTTTGGAGGATAGAGTCATTTGAATTTTTAGAGATTACACGAAAGTCAATTTTTAAAAGGCAAATATCTTCCGATCTGTAGGAATCTGAGAGACAAAACTTATGTCACTTTGAGGGAACGTAAATGTCAACTTCATGTCATAGTCTCGTCAATGTATATTCCTAGGGTTTGGGGGATAGAGACATTTGAATTTTTCGAGATTATTCGAAAGTCAATTATTAAAAGGCAAATATCTCCCGATCTGTGGGAATCTGACAGACAAACCTTATGCCACTTTGAGGGAACACATATGTCAACTTCATGTCAGAGTCTCGTCAATGTATGTCAAAGGGTTTGGAGGATAGAGACATTTGAATTTCTCGAGATTATTCGAAAGTCAATTTATGAAAAGGCAAATATCTCCCTATCTGTAGGCATCTGAAAGACAAACCTTATGTCACTTTGAGGGAATGTATATGTCAACCCCCTGTCAGAGTCTTGTCAATGTATGTCCAAGGGTTTGGAGGATAGAGACATTTTAATTTTTCGAGATTTATCGAAAGTCAATTTCTGAAAAGGGAAATATCTCCCGACCAGTAGGAATCTAAGAGACAAATCTTATGTCACTTTGAGGGAACGTAAATGTCAACTTCATGTCAGAGTCACGTCAATGTATTTCCAAGGGTTTGGAGGATAGAGACATTTAAATTCTTCTAGATTATTCGAAAGTCAATTTTTGAAAAGGCAAATATCTCCCGATCTGTAGGAATCTGAGAGACAAAACTTATGTCATTTTGAGGAAACGTATATGTCAACTTCATGTCAGAGTCACGTCAATGTATTTCCAAGGGTTTGGAGGATAGAGACATTTAAATTCTTCTAGATTATTCGAAAGTCCTTTTATGAAAAGGCAAATACCTCCCGATCTGTTGGAATCTGAGAGACAAAAATTATGTCACTTTGAGGGAACGTATATGTCAACTTCATGTCAGAGTCACGTAAAAGTATGTCCAAGAGTTTGGAGGATAGAGGCATTTTAATTTTGTGAGATTATTCGAAAGACAATTTTTAAAAGGCAAATATCTCCCGATCTGTAGGAATCTGAGAGACAAAACTTATGTCTCTTTGAGGGAACGTATATGTCAATTTCCTGTCAGAGTCTCGTCAATGTATGTCAAAGGGTTTGGAGGATAGAGACATTTGAATTTTTCGAGATTCTTCGAAAGTTAATTTATGAAAAGGCAAATATCTCCCTATCTGTAGGCATCTGAGAGACAAACCTTATGTCACTTTGAGGGAATGTATATGTCAACCTCCTATCAGAGTCTCGTCAATGTAGGTCCAAGGGTTTGGAGGATAGAGACATTTAAATTTTTCGAAATTATTCTAAAGTCAATTATTAAAGGGCAAATATCTCCCGATCTGTAGGCAACTGAGAGACATACCTTATGTCACTTTGAGGGAACGTATATGTCAACTTCATGTCAGAGTATCGTCAATGTATGTACAAGGGTTTGGATGATAGAGACATTTAAATTTTTAGAGACTATGCGAAAGTCAATTTAAAAGGCAAATATCTCCCGATCTGTAGGCATCTGAGAGACAAACCTTATGTCACTTTGAGGGAACGTATATGTCAACTTGATGTCAGAGTCACGTCAATGTATGTAGAAGGGTTTGGAGGATAGAGACATATTAATTTCTCGAGATTATTCGAAAGTCAATTTATGAAAAGCAAATATCTCCCGATCTGTAGGAATCTGAGAGACAAAACTTATGTCACTTTGAGGGAACGTATATGTCAACTTCATGTCATAGTCACGTCAATGTATGTCCAAGGGTTTGGAGGATAGAGACATTTAAATTTTTAAAGATTATTCGAAAGTCAATTTTTAAAAGGCAAATATTTCTCGATCTGTAGGAATATGAGATGCAAAACTTATGTCACTTTGAGGGAACGTATATGTCAACTTTCTGTCAGAGTCACGTCAATGTAGGTCCAAGGGTTTGAAGGATAGAAACATTTTAATTTTTCGAGATTATTCGAAAGCAATTTATGAAAAGGCAAATATCTCTCTATCTGTAGGCATCTGAGAGACAAGCCTTATGTCATTTTGAGGGAATGTATATGTCAACATCATGTCAGAGTCACGTCAATATATGTCCAAGGGTTTGGAGGATAGAGACATTTAAATTTTTAGAGATTATTCGAAAGACAATTTTTAAAGGCAAATATCTCCCGATCTGTAGGAATCTGAGAGACAAACCTTATGTCACTTTGAGGGAACGTATATGTCAACTTCATGTCACATTCTCGTCAATGTATGTCCAAAGGTTTGGAGGATAGAGACATTTGAATTTTTAGAGATTATTCGAAAGTCAATTATTAAAGGGCAAATATCTCTCGATCTGTAGGCATCTCAGAGATATACCTTATGTCACTTTTTGGGAACGCATATATCAACTTCATGTCAGAGTCTCGTCAATGTATGTCCAAGGTTTTGGAGGATAGAGACATTTTAATATTTCGAGATTATTCGAAAGTCAATTTTTTAAAGGCAAATATCTCCCGATCTGTAGGAATCTGAGAGACAAACCTTATGTCACTTTGAGGGAACGTATATGTCAACTTCATGTCACATTCTCGTCAATGTATGTCCAAGGGTTTGGAGGATAGAGACATTTGAATTTTTCGAGATTATTTGAAAGTCAATTATTTAAGGGCAAATATCTCCCGATCTGTAGGCATCTGTGAGACAATCCTTATGTCACTTTGAGGGAACGCATATATCAACTTCATGTCAGAGTCTCGCCAATGTATGTCCAAGGGTTTGGAGGATAGAGGCATTTTAATTTTTCAAGATTATTCGAAAGTCAATTTTAAAATTCAAATATCTCCCGATCTGTAGGAATCTGAGAGACAAAACTTATGTCTCTTTGAGGGAACGTATATGTCAACTTCATGTCATAGTAACGTCAATGTATGTCCAAGGGTTTGGAGGATAGAGACATTTAAATTTTTAGAGATTATTCGAAAGTCAATTATTAATAGGCAAATATCTCCCGATCTGTAGGAATCTGAGAGACAAACCTTATGTCACTTTGAGGTAACGCATATGTCAACGTTCTGTCAGAGTCACGTCAATGTATGTCCAAGTGTTTGGAGGATAGAGACATTTAAATTTTTAGAGATTAATCGAAAGTCAATTTTTAAGGGCAAATATCTCCCGATCTGTAGGAATCTGAGAGACAAAACTTATGTCACTTTGAGGGAACGTATATGTCAACTTCATGTCGCACTGACGTCAATGTATGTAAAAGGTTTTCGAGGATAGAGACATTTAACTTTTTAGAGATTATTCGAAAGTCAATTTTTAAGTTTCAAATATCTCCCGGTCTGTAGGAATCTGAGAGACAAAATTTATGTCACTTTGAGGGAACGTATATGTAAACGTCCTGTCAGTGTCACGTCAATGTATGTAATAGGGTTTGGAAGATACAGACATTTTAATTTTTCGAGATTATTCGAAAGTCAATTTGTGAAAAGGCAAATATCTCCCGATCTGTTGGAATCTGAGAGACAAAACTTATGTCACTTTGAGGGAACGCAAATGTCAACTTCATGTCATAGTCACGTCAATGTATGGCCAAGGGTTTGAAGGATAGAGACATTTAAATTTTTCGAGATTATTCGAAAGTCAATTATTTAAAAGCAAATATCTCCCGATCTGTAGGAATCTGAGAGACAAACCTTATGTCACTTTGAGGGAACGTATATGTCAATTTCCTGTCAGAGTCACGTCAATGTATGTCCAAGGGTTTGGAGGATAGAGACATTTAAATTTTTAGAGATTAATCGAAAGTCAATTTTTAAAAGGGCAAATATCTCCCGATCTGTAGGAATCTGAGAGACAAAACGTATGTCACTTTGAGGGAACGCATATGTCAACGTCCTGTCAGAGTCACGTCAAAGTAGGTCTAAGGGTTTGGAGGATAGAGACATTTAAATTTTTAGAGATTAATCGAAAGTCAATTTTTAAAAGGCAAATATCTCCCGATCTTTAGGAATCTGAGAGACAAAACGTATTTCACTTTGAGGGACCGCATTTGTCAACGTCGTGTCAGAGTCACGTCAATGTAGGTCCAAGGGTTTGTAGGCTAGAGACATTTGAATTTTTCGACATTATTCCAAAGTCAATTTTTTAAAGGCAAATATCTCCCGATCTGTAGAATCTGAGAGACAACACTTATGTCACTTTGAGGGAACGCATATGTCAACTTCAGGTCAAAGTCACGTCAATGTATGTCCAAGGGTTTGGAGGATAGAGACATTTAAATTTTTTGAGATTATTCGAAAGTCAATTTTTAAAAGGCAAATATCTCCCGATATGTAGGAATCTGTGAGACTAACCTTATGTCGCTTTGAGGGAACGTATATGTCAACTTCATATCAGAGTCTCGTCAATGTATGTCCAAAGGTTTGGAGGATAGAGACATTTGAATTTTTCGAGATTATTCGAAAGTCAAATTTTAAAAGGCAAATATCTCCCGATCTGTAGGCATCTGAGAGACAAACCTTATTTAACTTTGAGGGAACTCAAATGTTAACTTCATGTCATATTCACGTCAATGTATGGCCAAGGGTTTGGAGGATAGAGACATTTAAATTTTTAGAGATTATTCGAAAGTCAATTATTAATAGGCAAATATCTCCCGATCTGTAGAAATCTGAGAGACAAACCTTTTGTCACTTTGAGGGAACGTATACGTCAACGTCCTGTCAGAATCATGTCAATGTAGGTCCAAGGGTTTGGAGGATAGAGACATTTGAATTTTTTGACATTATTCGAAAGTCAATTTTTAAAGGCAAATATCTCCCGATCTGTAGGAATCTAAGAGACAACCCTTATGTCACTTTGAGGGAACGTATATGTCAACGTTCTGTCAGAGTCACGTCAATGAATGTCAAAGGGTTTGGAGGAAAGAGACATTTAAATTTTTAGAGATTATTCGAAAGTCAATTATTAATAGGCAAATATCTCCCGATCTGTAGGAATCTCAGAGACAAACCTTATGTCGCTTTGAGGGAACGTATATGTCAACGTCCTGTCATAGACACGTAAATGTATGTCCAAGGTTTTGGAGGATAGAGACATTTAAATTTTTAGAGATTATTCCAAAGTCAATATTTAAAGTCAAATATCTCCCGATCTGTAGGAATCTGAGAGACAACCTTTATGTCACTTTGAGGGAACGCATATGTCAACTCGATGTCAGAGTCACGTCAATGTATGTCCAAGGGTTTGGAGGATAGAGACATTTAAATTTTTAGAGATTATTCGAAAGTCAATTATTAGAAGGCAAATATCTCCTGATCTGTAGGGATCTGAGAGATAGACCTTATGTCACTTTGAGGGAACGTACATGTCAACGTCCTGTCAGAGTCACGTCAATGTATGTCCAAGGGTTTGGAGGATAGAGACATTTAAATTTTTAGAGATTAATCGAAAGTCAATTTTGAAAAGGCAAATATCTCTCGATCTGTAGGAATCTGAGAAACAAAACGTATGTCACTTTGAGGGAACGCATATGTCAACGTCCTGTCAGAGTCACGTCAATGTAGGTCCCCGGGTTTGGAGGATAGAGACATTTGAATTTTTCGACATTATTCGAAAGTCAATTTAAAAGGCAAATATCTCCCGAACTGTAGGAATCTGAGAGACAAACCTTATGTCACTTTGAGGGAACGTACATGTCAACTTCATGTCATAGACACGTCAATGTATGTCCAACGGTTTGGAGGATAGAGACATTTAAATGTTTCGAGATTATTCGAAAGTCAATTTTTAAATGCCAAATATCTCCCGATCTGTAGGAATCTGAGAGACAACCCTAATGTCACTTTGAGGGAACGCATATGTGAACTTCATGTCAGAGTCACGTCAATGTATGGCCAAGGGTTTGGAGGATAGAGAGATTTAAATTTTTAGAGATTAATCGAAAGTCAATTTTTAAAGGGCAAATATCTCCCGATCTGTAGGAATCTGAGAGACAAACCTTATGTAACTTTGAGGGAACGCAAATTTTAACTTCATGTCATAGTCACGTCAATGTATGGCCAAGGGTTTGGAGGATAGAGACATTTAAAATTTTAGAGATTATTCGAAAGTCAATTATTAATAGGCAAATATATCCCGATCTGTAGGAATCTGAGAGACAAACCTCATGTCACTTTGAGGGAACGTATATGTCAACGTCCTGTCAGAGTCACGTCAATGTATGTCCAAGGGTTTGGAGGATAGAGACATTTAAATTTTTAGAGATTAATCGAAAGTCAATTTTTAAAAGGGCAAATATCTCCCGATCTGTAGTAATCTGAGAGACAAAACGTATGTCACTTTGAGGGAACGCATATGTCAACTTCCTGTCAGTGTCACGTCAATGTAGGTCCAAGGGTTTGGAGGATAGAAACATTTGAATTTTTCGACATTATTCGATAGTCAATTATTAAAAGGCAAATATCTCCCGATCTGTAGGAATCTGAGAGACAAACCTTATGTCACTTTGAGGGAACGTTTATGTCAACTTCATGTCATAGACACGTCAATGTATGTCCAAGGGGTTGGCGGATAGAGACATTTAAATTTTTAGAGATTATTCGAAAGTCAATTTTTAAAAGGCAAATATCTCCCGATCTGTAGAAATCTGAGAGACAACCCTTACTTCACTTTGAGGGAACGCATATGTCAACTTCATGTCAGAGTCTTGTCAGTGTATGTCCAAGGGTTTGTTGGATAGAGACATTTAAATTTTTCGAGATTATTCAAAAGTCAATTTTTTAAAGGCAAATATCTCCCGATCTGTAGGAATCTGAAAGACAAAACTTATGTCGCTTTGAGGGAACGTATATGTCAACTTCCTGTCAGACTCACGTCAATGTATGTCCAAGGGTTTGGAGGATAGAGACATTTAAATTTTTAGAGATTATTCGAAAGTCAATTTTTAAAGGGCAAACATCTCCCGATCTGTATGAATCTGAGATACAAAACTTATGTCACTTTGAGGGATCATATATGTCAACTTCCTGTCAGAGTCACGTCAATGTATGTCCAAGGGTTTGGAGGATAGAGACATTTAAATTTTTAGAGATTATTCGAAAGTCAATTTTTAAAGGCAAATATCTCCCGAACTGTAGGGATCTGAGAGATAAACCTTATGTCACTTTGAGGGAATGTATCTGTTAACGTCCTATCAGAGTCACGTCAATGTATGTCCAAGGGTTTGGAGGATAGAGACATTTAAATTTTTAGAGATTATTCGAAAGTCAATTTTTAAAAGGCAAATATCTCCCGATCTGTAAGAATCTGAGAGACAAATCGTATGTCACTTTGAGCGAACGCATATGTCAACGTCGTGTCAGAGTCACGTCAATGTAGGTCCAAGGGTTTGTAGGCTAGAGACATTTGAATTTTTCGACATTATTCCAAAGTCAATTTTTAAAGGCAAATATCTCCCGATCTGTAGAATCTGAGAGACAACCCTTATGTCACTTTGAGGGAACGCATATGTCAACTTCATGTCAAAGTCACGTCAATGTATGTCCAAGGGTTTGGAGGATAGAGATATTTAAAATTTTCGAGATTATTCGAAAGTCAATTTTTAAAAGGCAAATATCTCCCGATCTGTAGGAATCTGAGAGACAAACCTTATTCGACTTTGAGGGAACGTATATATCAACTTCCTGTCAGAGTCACGTCAACGTATGTCCAAGGGTTTGGAGGATAGAGACATTTTAATTTTACGAGATTATCCGAAAGTCAATTTTTAAAAGGCAAATATCTCCCGATATGTAGGAATCTGTGAGACTAACCTTATGTCGTTTTGAGGGAACGTATATGTCAACTTCATATCAGAGTCTCGTCAATGTATGTCCAAAGGTTTGGAGGATAGAGACATTTGAATTTTTCGAGATTATTCGAAAGTCAATTTTTAAAAGGCAATTATCTCCCGATCTGTAGGCATCTGAGAGACAAGCCTTATTCAACTTTGAGGGAACGCAAATGTTAACTTCATGTCGTAGTCACGTCAATGTATGGCCAAGGGTTTGGAGGATAGAGACATTTAAATTTTTAGAGATTATTCGAAAGTCAATTATTAATAGGCAAATATCTCCCGATCTGTAGAAATCTGAGAGACAAACCTTTTGTCACTTTGAGGGAACGTATATGTCAACGTCCTGTCAAAGACACGTAAATGTATGTCCAAGGGTTTGGAGGATAGAGACATTTAAATTTTTAGAAATTATTCGAAAGTCAATTTTTAAAAGGAAAATATCTCCCGATCTGTAGGAATCTGAGAGACAACCCTTATGTCACTTTGAGGGAACGCATATGTCAACTTCATGTCAGAGTCACGTCAATGTATGTCCAAGGGTTTGGAGGATAGAGACATTCAAATTTTTAGAGATTATTCGAAAGTCAATTTTTAAAAGGCAAATATCTCCCGATCTGTAGGAATCTGAGAGACAACCCTTATGCCACTTTGAGGGAACGCATCTGTCAACTTCATGTCAGAGTCACGTCAATTTATGTCCAAGGGTTTGGAGGATAGAGACATTCAAATTTTTAGAGATTATTCGAAAGTCAATTTTTAAAAGGCAAATATCTCCCGATCTGTAGGAATCTGCGAAACAAAACGTATGTCACTTTGAGGGAACGTATATGTCAACGTCCTGTCAGAGTTACGTCAATGTAGGTCCAAGGGTTTGGAGGATAGAGAAATTTGAATTTTTCGACATTATTCGAAAGTCAATTTTTAAAAGGCAAATATCTCCCGTTCTGTAGGAATCTGAGAGACAAACCTTATGTCACTTTGAGGGAACGTACATGTCAACTTCATGTCATAGACACGTCAATGTATGTAAAAGGGTTTGGAGGATAGAGACATTTAAATGTTTCGAGATTATTCGAAAGTCAATTTTTAAAAGCCAAATATCTCCCGATCTGTAGGAATCTGAGAGACAACCCTTATGTCACTTTGAGGGAACGCATATGTGAACTTCATGTCAGAGTCACGTCAATGTATGTCCAAGGGTTTGGAGGATAGAGACATTTAAATTTTTCGAGATTATTCGAAAGTCAATTTTTAAAGGCAAATATCTCCGGATCTGTAGGAATCTGAGAGACAAAACTTATGTCACTTTGAGGGAAAGTATATGGCAACTTCCTGTCAGTGTCACTTCAATGTATGTCCAAGGGTATGGAGGATAGAGACATTTAAATTTTTAGAGATTATTCGAAAGTCAATTTTTAAAGGGCAAATATCTCCGGATCTGTAGGAATCTGAGAGACAAAACTTATGTCACTTTGAGGGAACGTATATGTCAAATTCCTGTCAGAGTCACGTCAATGTATGTCCAAGGTTTTGGAGGATAGAGACATTTAAATTTTTAGAGATTATTCGAAAGTCAATTTTTAAAGGCAAATATCTCCGGATCTGTAGGAATCTGAGAGACAAAACTTATGTCACTTTGAGGGAACGTATATGTCAAATTCCTGTCAGAGTCACGTCAATGTATGTCCAAGGGTTTGGAGGATAGAGACATTTAAATTTTTAGAGATTATTCGAAAGTCAATTTTTAAAAAGGCAAATATCTCCCGATCTGTAGGCATCTGAGAGACAAACCTTATGTCACTTTGAGGGAACGTATATGTCAACTTCATGTCAGAGTCTCGTCAATGTATGTCCAAAGGTTTGCAGGATAGAGACATTTGAATTTTTCGAGATTATTCGAAAGTCAATTTTTAAAAGACAAATATCTCCCGATCTCTAGGCATCTGAGAGACAAACGTTATGTAACTTTGAGGGAACGCAAATGTCAACTTCATGTCATAGTCACGTCAATGTATGGCCAAGGGTTTGGATGATAGAGACATTTAAATTTTTAGAGATTATTCGAAAGTCAATTATTAATAGGCAAATATCTCCCGATCTGTAGGAACCTGAGAGACAAACCTTATATCACTTTGAGGGAACGTATATGTCAACGTCCTGTCAGAGTTACGTCAATGTATGTCCAAGGGTTTGGAGGATAGAGACATTTAAATTTATCGAGATTATTCGAAAGTCAATTTTTTAAAGGCAAATATCTCCCGATCTGTAGGAATCTGAGAGACAAAACTTATGTCACTTTGAGGGAACGTATATGTAAATTTCCTGTCAGAGTCATGTCAATGTATGTGCAAGGGTTTGGAGGATAGAGACATTTAAATTTCTAGAGATTATTCGAAAGTCAATTTTTAAATTGCAAATATCTCCCGATCTGTATGAATCTGAGATACAAAACTTATGTCACTTTGAGGGATCATATATGTCAACTTCCTGTCAGAGTCACGTCAATGTATGTCTAAGGGTTTGGAGGATAGAGACATTTAAATTTTTAGAGATTATTCGAAAGTCAATTTTTAAAGGCAAATATCTCCCGATCTGTAGGGATCTGAGAGATAAACCTTATGTCACTTTGAGGGAACGTATATGTCAACATCCTATCAGAGTCACGTCAATGTATGTCCAAGGGTTTGGAGGATAGAGACATTTAAATTTTTAGAGATTAATCGAAAGTCAATTTTTAAAAGGCAAATATCTCCCGATCTGTAGGAATCTGAGAGACAAAACGTATGTCACTTTGAGGGAACGCATATGTCAACGTCGTGTCAGAGTCACGTCAATGTAGGTCCAAGGGTTTGTAGGCTAGAGACATTTGAATTTTTCGACATTATTCCAAAGTCAATTTTTGAAGGGCAAATATCTCCCGATCTGTAGAATCTGAGAGACAACCCTTATGTCACTTTGAGGGAACGCATATGTCAACTTCATGTCACAGTCACGTCAATGTATGTCCAAGGGTTTGAAGGATAGAGACATTTCAATTTTTCGAGATTATTCGAAAGTCAATTTTTAAAAGGCAAATATCTCCGGATCTGTAGGAATCTGAGAGACAAACCTTATGTCACCTTGAGGGAACGTATATATCAACTTCCTGTCAGAGTCACGTCAACGTATGTCCAAGGGTTTGGAGGATAGAGACATTTTAATTTTATGAGATTATTCGAAAGTCAATTTTTAAAAGGCAAATATCTCCCGATATGTAGGAATCTGTGAGACTAACCTTATGTCGCTTTGAGGGAACGTATATGTCAACTTCATATCAGAGTCTCGTCAATGTATGTCCAAAGGTTTGGAGGATAGAGACATTTGAATTTTTCGAGATTATTCGAAAGTCAATTTTTAAAAGGCAAATATCTCCCGATCTGTAGGCATCTGAGAGACAAGCCTTATTAAACTTTGAGGGAACGCAAATGTTAACTTCATGTCATAGTCACGTCAATGTATGGCCAAGGGTTTGGAGGATAGAGACATTTAAATTTTTAGAGATTATTCGAATGTCAATTATTAATAGGCAAATATCTCCCGATCTGTAGAAATCTGAGAGACAAACCTTTTGTCACTTTGAGGGAACGCATATGTCAACTTCATGTCAGAGTCACGTCAATGTATGTCCAAGGGTTTGGAGGAAAGAGACATTTAAATTTTTAGAGATTATTCGAAAGTCAATTATTAATAGGCAAATATCTCCCGATCTGTAGGAATCTGAGAGACAAACCTTACGTCACTTTGAGGGAACGTATATGTCAACGTCCTGTCATAGACACGTAAATGTATGTCCAAGGGTTTGGAGGATAGAGACATTTAAATTTCTAGAGATTATTCGCAAGTCAATTTTTAAAAGGCAAATATCTCCCGATCTGTAGGGATCTGAGAGACAAACCTTATGTCACTTTGAGGGAACGAACATGTCAACGTCCTGTCAGAGTCACGTCAATGTATGTCCAAGGGTTTGGAGGATAGATACATTTAAATTTTTAGAGATTAATCGAAAGTCAATTTTTAAAAGGCAAATATCTCCCGATCTGTAGGAATCTGCGAAACAAAACGTATGTCACTTTGAGGGAACGCATATGTCAACGTCCTGTCAGAGTCACGTCAATGTAGGTCCAAGGGTTTGGAGGATAGAGATATTTGAATTTTTCGACATTATTCGAAAGTCAATTTTTAAAAGGCAAATATCTCCCGTTCTGTAGGAATCTGAGAGACAAACCTTAAGTCACTTTGAGGGAACGTACATGTCAACTTCATGTCATAGACACGTCAATGTATGTCCAAGGGTTTGGAGGATAGAGACATTTAAATGTTTCGAGATTATTCAAAAGTCAATTTTTAAAAGCCAAATATTTCCCCATCTGTAGGAATCTGAGAGACAACCCTTATGTCAATTTGAGGGAACGCATATGTGAACTTCATGTCAGAGTCACGTCAATGTATGTCCAAGGGTTTGGAGGATAGAGACATTTAAATTTTTCGAGATTATTCGAAAGTCAATTTTTAAAGGGCAAATATCTCCCGATCTGTAGGAATCTGAGAGACAAAACTTATGTCACTTTGAGGGATCGTATATGTCAACTTCCTGTCAGAGTCACGTCAATGTATGTCCAAGGGTTTGGAGGATAGAGACATTCAAATTTTTAGAGATTATTCGAAAGTCAATTTTTAAAAGGCAAATATCTCCCGATCTGTAGGAATCTGAGAGACAAAACTTATATAACTGTGAGGGAACGTATATGTCAAATTCCTGTCAGAGTCACGTCAAAGTATGTTTAAGGGTTTGGAGGATAGAGACATTTAAATTTTTATAGATTATTCGAAAGTCAATTTTTAAAAGGCAAATATCTCCCGATCTGTAGGAATCTGAGATACAAAACTTATGCCGCTTTGAGGGAATGTATATGCCAACTTCATGTCGCAGTGACGTCAATGTATGTAAAAGGGTTTCGAGGATAGAGACATTTAACTTTTTAGAGATTATTCGAAAGTCAATTTTTAAGATTCAAATATCTCCCGGTCTGTAGGAACCTGAGAGACAAAACTTATGTCACTTTGAGGGAACGTATATGTAAACGTCCTGTCAGTGTCACGTCAATGTATGTCCTAGGGTTTGGAGGATACAGACATTTTAATTTTTCGAGATTATTCGAAAGTCAATTTGTGAAAAGGAAAATATCTCCAGATCTGTTGGAATCTCAGAGACAAACCTTATGTCACTTTGAGGGAACGCATATGTCAACTTCATGTCAGAGTCACGTCAATGTATGTCCAAGGGTTTGGATAGAGACATTTTAATTTTTCGAGATTATTCAAAAGTCAATTTTTAAAGACAAATATCTCCCGATCTTTAGGAATCAGAGACAAAACTTATGTCACTTTGAGGGAACGTATATGTCAACGTCCTATCAGAGTCACGTCAATGTATGTCCAAGGGTTTGGAGGATAGAGACATTTAAATTTTTAGAAATTAATCGAAAGTCAATTTTTTAAAGGCAAATATCTCCCGATCTGTAGAATCTGAGAGACAACCCTTATGTCACTTTGAGGGAACGCATATGTCAACTTCATGTCAAAGTCACGTCAATGTATGTCCAAGGGTTTGGAGGATAGAGACATTTAAAATTTTCGAGATTATTCGAAAGTCAATTTTTAAAAGGCAAATATCTCCCGATTTGTAGGAATCTGAGAGACAAACCTTATGCCACTTTGAGGGAACGTATATATCAACTTCCTGTCAGAGTCACGTCAACGTATGTCCAAGGGTTTGGAGGATAGAGACATTTTAATTTTACGAGATTATTCGAAAGTCAATTTTTAAAAGGCAAATATCTCCCGATATGTAGGAATCTGTGAGACTAACCTTATGTCGTTTTGAGGGAACGTATATGTCAACTTCATATCAGAGTCTCGTCAATGTATGTCCAAAGGTTTGGAGGATAGAGACATTTGAATTTTTCGAGATTATTCGAAAGTCAATTTTTAAAAGGCAAATATCTCCCGATCTGTAGGCATCTGAGAGACAAGCCTTATTTAACTTTGAGGGAACGCAAATGTTAACTTCATGTCATAGTCACGTCAATGTATGGCCAAGGGTTTGGAGGATAGAGACATTTAAATTTTTATAGATTATTCGAAAGTCAATTATTAATAGGCAAATATCTCCCGATCTGTAGAAATCTGAGAGACAAACCTTTTGTCACTTTGAGGGAACGTATATGTCAACGTCCTGTCAAAGACACGTAAATGTATGTCCAAGGGTTTGGAGGATAGAGACATTTAAATTTTTAGAGATTATTCGAAAGTCAATTTTTAAAAGGCAAATATCTCCCGATCTGTAGGAATCTGAGAGACAACCCTTATGTCACTTTGAGGGAACGCATATGTCAACTTCATGTCAGAGTCACGTCAATGTATGTCCAAGGGTTTGGAGGATAGAGACATTCAAATTTTTAGAGATTATTCGAAAGTCAATTTTTAAAAGGCAAATATCTCCCAATCTGTAGGAATCTGAGAGACAACCCTTATGCCACTTTGAGGGAACGCATATGTCAACTTCATGTCAGAGTCACGTCAATGTATGTCCAAGGGTTTGGAGGATAGAGACATTCAAATTTTTAGAGATTATTCGAAAGTCAATTTTTAAAAGGCAAATATCTCCCGATCTGTAGGAATCTGCGAAACAAAACGTATGTCACTTTGAGGGAACATATATGTCAACGTCCTGTCAGAGTTACGTCAATGTAGGTCCAAGGGTTTGGAGGATAGAGACATTTGAATTTTTCGACATTATTCGAAAGTCAATTTTTAAAAGGCAAATATCTCCCGTTCTGTAGGAATCTGAGAGACAAACCTTATGTCACTTTGTGGGAACGTACATGTCAACTTCATGTCATAGACACGTCAATGTATGTCCAAGGGTTTGGAGGATAGAGACATTTAAATGTTTCGAGATTATTCGAAAGTCAATTTTTAAAAGCCAAATATCTCCCGATCTGTAGGAATCTGAGAGACAACCCTTATGTCACTTTGAGGGAACGCATATGTGAACTTCATGTCAGAGTCACGTCAATGTATGTCCAAGGGTTTGGAGGATAGAGACATTTAAATTTTTCGAGATTATTCGAAAGTCAATTTTTAAAGGCAAATATCTCCGGATCTGTAGGAATCTGAGAGACAAAACTTATGTCACTATGAGGGAACGTACATGGCAACTTCCTGTCAGAGTCACTTCAATGTATGTCCAAGGGTATGGAGGATAGAGACATTTAAATTTTTAGAGATTATTCGAAAGTCAATTTTTAAAGGGCAAATATCTCCCGATCTGTAGGAATCTGAGAGACAAAACTTATGTCACTTTGAGGGAACGTATATGTCAAATTCCTGTCAGAGTCACGTCAATGTATGTCAAAGGGTTTGGAGGATAGAGACATTTAAATTTTTAGAGATTATTCGAAAGTCAATATTAAAGGCAAATATCTCCGGATCTGTAGGAATCTGAGAGACAAAACTTATGTCACTTTGAGGGAACGTGTATGGCAACTTCCTGTCAGAGTCACTTCAATGTATGTCCAAGGGTATGGAGGATAGAGACATTTAAATTTTTAGAGATTATTCGAAAGTCAATTTTTGAAGGGCAAATATCTCCCGATCTGTAGGAATCTGAGAGACAAAACTTATGTCACTTTGAGGGAACGTATATGTCAAATTCCTGTCAGAGTCACGTCAATGTATGTCCAAGGGTTTGGAGGATAGAGACATTTAAATTTTTAGAGATTATTCGAAAGTCAATTTTTAAAAAGGCAAATATCTCCCGATCTGTAGGCATCTGAGAGACAAACCTTATGTCACTTTGAGGGAACGTATATGTCAACTTCATGTCAGAGTCTCGTCAATGTATGTCCAAAGGTTTGCAGGATAGAGACATTTGAATTTTTCGAGATTATTCGAAAGTCAATTTTTAAAAGACAAATATCTCCCGATCTCTAGGCATCTGAGAGACAAACGTTTTGTAACTTTGAGGGAACGCAAATGTCAACTTCATGTCATAGTCACGTCAATGTATGGCCAAGGGTTTGGATGATAGAGACATTTAAATTTTTACAGATTATTCGAAAGTCAATTATTAATAGGCAAATATCTCCCGATCTGTAGGAATCTGAGAGACAAACCTTATGTCACTTTGAGGGAACGTATATGTCAACGTCCTGTCAGAGTCACGTCAATGTATGTCCAAGGGTTTGGAGGATAGAGACATTTAAATTTTTCGAGATTATTCGAAAGTCAATTCTTTAAAGGCAAATATCTCCCGATCTGTAGGAATCTGAGAGACAAAACTTATGTCACTTTGAGGGAACGTATATGTAAATTTCCTGTCAGAGTCATGTCAATGTATGTGCAAGGGTTTGGAGGATAGAGACATTTAAATTTTTAGAGATTATTCGAAAGTCAATTTTTAAATTGCAAATATCTCCCGATCTGTATGAATCTGAGATACAAAACTTATGTCACTTTGAGGGATCGTATATGTCAACTTCCTGTCAGAGTCACGTCAATGTATGTCCAAGGGTTTGGAGGATAGAGACATTTAAATTTTTAGAGATTATTCGAAAGTCAATTTTTAAAGGCAAATATCTCCCGATCTGTATCGATCTGAGAGATAAACCTGATGTCACATTGAGGGAACGTATATGTCAACATCCTATCAGAGTCACGTCAATGTATGTCCAAGGGTTTGGAGGATAGAGACATTTAAATTTTTAGAGATTAATCGAAAGTCAATTTTTAAAAGGCAAATATCTCCCGATCTGTAGGAATCTGAGAGACAAAACGTATGTCACTTTGAGGGAACGCATATGTCAACGTCGTGTCAGAGTCTTGTCAATGTAGGTCCAAGGGTTTGTAGGCTAGAGACATTTGAATTTTTCGACATTATTCCAAAGTCAATTTTTTAAAGGCAAATATCTCCCGATCTGTAGAATCTGAGAGACAACCCTTATGTCACTTTGAGGGAACGCATATGTCAACTTCATGTCACAGTCACGTCAATGTATGTCCAAGGGTTTGGAGGATAGAGACATTTCAATTTTTCGAGATTATTCGAAAGTCGATTTTTGAAAAGGCAAATATCTCCCGATATGTAGGAATCTGTGAGACTAACCTTATGTCGCTTTGAGGGAACGTATATGTCAACTTCATATCAGAGTCTCGTCAATGTATGTCCAAAGGTTTGGAGGATAGAGACATTTGAATTTTTCGAGATTATTCGAAAGTCAATTTTTAAAAGGCAAATATCTCCCGATCTGTAGGCATCTGAGAGACAAGCCTTATTAAACCTTGAGGGAACGCAAATGTTAACTTCATGTCATAGTCACGTCAATGTATGGCCAAGGGTTTGGATTATAGAGACATTTAAATTTTTAGAGATTATTCGAATGTCAATTATTAATAGGCAAATATCTCCCGATCTGTAGAAATCTGAGAGACAAACCTTTTGTCACTTTGAGGGAACGTATATGTCAACGTTCTGTCAGAGTCACGTCAATGTATGTCCAAGGGTTTGGAGGAAAGAGACATTTAAATTTTTAGAGATTATTCGAAAGTCAATTATTAATAGGCAAAAATCTCCCGATCTGTAGGAATCTGAGAGACAAACCTTATGTCACTTTGAGGGAACGTATATGTCAACGTCCTGTCATAGACACGTAAGTGTATGTCCAAGGGTTTGGAGGATAGAGACATTTAAATTTTTAGAGATTATTCGCAAGTCAATTTTTAAAAGGCAAATATCTCCCGATCTGTAGGAATCTGAGAGACAACCCTTATGTCACTTTGAGGGAACGCATATGTCAACTTCATGTCAGAGTCACGTTAATGTATGTCCAAGGGTTTGGAGGATAGAGACATTCAAATTTTTAGAGATTATTCGAATGTCAATTTTTAAAAGGCAAATATCTCCCGATCTGTAGGGATCTGAGATACAAACCTTATGTCACTTTGAGGGAACGAACATGTCAACGTCCTGTCAGAGTCACGTCAATGTATGTCCAAGGGTTTGGAGGATAGATACATTTAAATTATTAGAGATTAATCGAAAGTCAATTTTTAAAAGGCAAATATCTCCCGATCTGTAGGAATCTGCGAAACAAAACGTATGTCACTTTGAGGGAACGCATATGTCAACGTCCTGTCAGAGTCACGTCAATGTAGGTCCAAGGGTTTGGAGGATAGATATATTTGAATTTTTCGACATTATTCGAAAGTCAATTTTTAAAAGGCAAATATCTCCCGTTCTGTAGGAATCTGAGAGACAAACCTTAAGTCACTTTGAGGGAACGTACATGTCAACATCATGTCATAGACACGTCAATGTATGTCCAAGGTTTTGGAGGATAGAGACATTTAAATGTTTCGAGATTATTCAAAAGTCAATTTTTAAAAGCCAAATATTTCCCGATCTGTAGGAATCTGAGAGACAACCCTTATGTCACTTTGAGGGAACGCATATGTGAACTTCATGTCAGAGTCACGTCAATGTATGTCCAAGGGTTTGGAGGATAGAGACATTTAAATTTTTCGAGATTATTCGAAAGTCAATTTTTAAAGGGCAAATATCTCCCGATCTGTAGGAATCTGAGAGACAAAACTTATGTCACTTTGAGGGATCGTATATGTCAACTTCCTGTCAGAGTCACGTCAATGTATGTCCAAGGGTTTGGAGGATAGAGACATTCAAATTTTTAGAGATTATTCGAAAGTCAATTTTTAAAAGGCAAATATCTACCGATCTGTAGGAATCTGAGAGACAAAACTTATACAACTGTGAGGGAACGTATATGTCAAATTCCTGTCAGAGTCACGTCAATGTATGTTTAAGGGTTTGGAGGATAGAGACATTTAAATTTTTATAGATTTTTCGAAAGTCAATTTTTAAAAGGCAAATATCTCCCGATCTGTAGGAATCTGAGATACAAAACTTATGCCGCTTTGAGGGAATGTATATGTCAACTTCATGTCGCAGTGACGTCAATGTATGTAAAAGGGTTTCGAGGATAGAGACATTTAACTTTTTAGAGATTATTCGAAAGTCAATTTTTAAGATTCAAATATCTCCCGGTCTGTAGGAACCTGAGAGACAAAACTTATGTCACTTTGAGGGAACGTATATGTAAACGTCATGTCAGTGTCACGTCAATGTATGTCCTAGGGTTTGGAGGATACAGACATTTTAATTTTTCGAGATTATTCGAAAGTCTATTTGTGAAAAGGAAAATATCTCCAGATCTGTTGGAATCTCAGAGACAAACCTTATGTCACTTTGAGGGAACGCATATGTCAACTTCATGTCAGAGTCACGTCAAAGTATGTCCAAGGGTTTGGATAGAGATATTTTAATTTTTCGAGATTATTCAAAAGTCAATTTTTAAAGGCAAATATCTCCCGATCTTTAGGAATCAGAGACAAAACTTATGTCACTTTGAGGGAACGTATATGTCAACGTCCTATCAGAGTCACGTCAATGTATGTCCAAGGGTTTGGAGGATAGAGACATTTAAATTTTTAGAGATTAATCGAAAGTCAATTTTTAAAAGGCAAATATCTCCAGATCTGTAGGAATCTGAGAGACAAAACGTATGTCACTTTGAGCGAACGCATATGTCAACGTCGTGTCAGAGTCACGTCAATGTAGGTCCAAGGGTTTGTAGGCTAGAGACATTTGAATTTTTCGACATTATTCCAAAGTCAATTTTTTAAAGGCAAATATCTCCCGATCTGTAGAATCTGAGAGACAACCCTTATGTCACTTTGAGGGAACGCATATGTCAACTTCATGTCAAAGTCACGTCAATGTATGTCCAAGGGTTTGGAGGATAGAGACATTTAAAATTTTCGAGATTATTCGAAAGTCAATTTTTAAAAGGCAAATATCTCCCGATCTGTAGGAATCTGAGAGACAAACCTTATGCCACTTTGAGGGAACGAATATATCAACTTCCTGTCAGAGTCACGTCAACGTATGTCCAAGGGTTTGGAGGATAGAGACATTTGAATTTTTCGAGATTATTCGAAAGTCAATTTTTAAAAGGCAAATATCTCACGATCTGTAGGCATCTGAGAGACAAGCCTTATTTAACTTTGAGGGAACGCAAATGTTAACTTCATGTCATAGTCAAGTCAATGTATGGCCAAGGGTTTGGAGGATAGAGACATTTAAATTTTTAGAGATTATTCGAAAGTCAATTATTAATAGGCAAATATCTCCCGATCTGTAGAAATCTGAGAGACAAACCTTTTGTCACTTTGAGGGAACGTATATGTCAACGTCCTGTCAAAGACACGTAAATGTATGTCCAAGGGTTTGGAGGATAGAGACATTTAAATTTTTAGAGATTATTCGAAAGTCAATTTTTAAAAGGCAAATATCTCCCGATCTGTAGGAATCTGAGAGACAACCCTTATGTCACTTTGAGGGAACGCATATGTCAACTTCATGTCAGAGTCACGTTAATGTATGTCCAAGGATTTGGAGGATAGAGACATTCAAATTTTTAGAGATTATTCGAAAGTCAATTTTTAAAAGGCAAATATCTCCCGATCTGTAGGAATCTGAGAGACAACCCTTATGCCACTTTGAGGGAACGCATATGTCAACTTCATGTCAGAGTCACGTCAATGTATGTCCAAGGGTTTGGAGGATAGAGACATTCAAATTTTTAGAGATTATTCGAAAGTCAATTTTTAAAAGGCAAATATCTCCCGATCTGTAGGAATCTGCGAAACAAAACGTATGTCACTTTGAGGGAACGTATATGTCAACGTCCTGTCAGAGTTACGTCAATGTAGGTCCAAGGGTTTGGAGGATAGAGACATTTGAATTTTTCGACATTATTCGAAAGTCAATTTTTAAAAGGCAAATATCTCCCGTTCTGTAGGAATCTGAGAGACAAACCTTATGTCACTTTGAGGGAACGTACATGTCAACTTCATGTCATAGACACGTCAATGTAAGTCCAAGGGTTTGGAGGATAGAGACATTTAAATTTTTCGAGATTATTCGAAAGTCAATTTTTAAAGGCAAATATCTCCGGATCTGTAGGAATCTGAGAGACAAAACTTATGTCACTTTGAGCGAACGTATATGTCAAATTCCTGTCAGAGTCACGTCAATGAATGTCCAAGGGTTTGGAGGATAGAGACATTTAAATTTTTTGAGATTATTCGAAAGTAAATTTTTAAAGGCAAATATCTCCGGATCTGTAGGAATCTGAGAGACAAAACTTATGTCACTTTGAGGGAACGTCCATGGCAACTTCCTGTCAGAGTCACTTCAATGTATGTCCAAGGGTATGGAGGATAGAGACATTTTAATTTTTCTAGATTATTCCAAAATCAATTTATGAAATGGCAAATATCTCCCGATCTGTAGCAATCTGAGAGACAACACTTATGTCACTTTGAGGGAACGCATATGTCAACTTCATGTCAGAGTCACGTCAATGTATGTCCAAGGATTTGGAGGATAGAGATATTTTAATTTTTCGAGATTATTCGAAAGTCAATTTTTGAAAAGGCAAATATCTCCCGATGTGTAGCAATCTGAGAGACAAAACTTATGTCACTTTGAGGGAACGCATATGTCAACTTCCTGTCAGAGTCACTTCAATGTATGTCCAAGGGTATGGAGGATAGAGACATTTAAATTTTTAGATATTATTCGAAAGTCAATTTTTAAAGGGCAAATATCTCCCGATCTGTAGGAATCTGAGAGACAAAACTAATGTCACTTTGAGGGAACGTATATGTCAAATTCCTGTCAGAGTCACGTCAATGTATGTCCAAGGGTTTGGAGGATAGAGACATTTAAATTTTTAGAGATTATTCGAAAGTCAATTTTTAAAAAGGCAAATATCTCCCGATCTGTAGGCATCTGAGAGACAAACCTTATGTCACTTTGAGGGAACGTATATGTCAACTTCATGTCAGAGTCTCGTCAATGTATGTCCAAAGGTTTGCAGGATAGAGACATTTGAATTTTTCGAGATTATTCGAAAGTCAATTTTTAAAAGACAAATATCTCCCGATCTCTAGGCATCTGAGAGACAAACGTTATGTAACTTTGAGGGAACGCAAATGTCAACTTCATGTCATAGTCACGTCAATGTATGGCCAAGGGTTTGGATGATAGAGACATTTAAATTTTTACAGATTATTCGAAAGTCAATTATTAATAGGCAAATATCTCCCGATCTGTAGGAATCTGAGAGACAAACCTTATGTCACTTTGAGGGAACGTATATGTCAACGTCCTGTCAGAGTCACGTCAATGTATGTGCAAGGGTTTGGAGGATAGAGACATTTAAATTTTTAGAGATTATTCGAAAGTCAATTTTTAAATTGCAAATATCTCCCGATCTGTATGAATCTGAGATACAAAACTTATGTCACTTTGAGGGATCATATATGTCAACTTCCTGTCAGAGTCACGTCAATGTATGTCCAAGGGTTTGGAGGATAGAGACATTTAAATTTTTAGAGATTATTCGAAAGTCAATTTTTAAAGGCAAATATCTCCCGATCTGTAGGGATCTGAGAGATAAACCTTATGTCACTTTGAGGGAACGTATATGTCAACATCCTATCAGAGTCACGTCAATGTATGTCCAAGGGTTTGGAGGATAGAGACATTTAAATTTTTAGAGATTAATCGAAAGTCAATTTTTAAAAGGCAAATATCTCTCGATCTGTAGGAATCTGAGAGACAAAACGTATGTCACTTTGAGGGAACGCATATGTCAACGTCGTGTCAGAGTCACGTCAATGTAGGTCCAAGGGTTTGTAGGCTAGAGACATTTGAATTTTTCGACATTATTCCAAAGTCAATTTTTTAAAGGCAAATATCTCCCGATCTGTAGAATCTGAGAGACAACCCTTATGTCACTTTGAGGGAACGCATATGTCAACTTCATGTCAGAGTCACGTCAATGTATGTCCAAGGGTTTGGAGGATAGAGACATTTCAATTTTTCGAGATTATTCGAAAGTCAAATTTTAAAAGGCAAATATCTCCCGATCTGTAGGAATCTGAGAGACAAACCTTATGTCGCTTTGAGGGAACGTATATGTCAACTTCATATCAGAGTCTCGTCAATGTATGTCCAAAGGTTTGGAGAATAGAGACATTTGAATTTTTCGAGATTATTCGAAAGTCAATTTTCAAAAGGCAAATATCTCCCGATCTGTAGGAATCTGAGAGACAAACCTTATGTCACTTTGAGGGAACGTATATATCAACTTCCTGTCAGAGTCACGTCAACGTATGTCCAAGGGTTTGGAGGATAGAGACATTTTAATTTTACGAGATTATTCGAAAGTCGATTTTTGAAAAGGCAAATATCTCCCGATATGTAGGAATCTGTGAGACTAACCTTATGTCGCTTTGAGGGAACGTATATGTCAACTTCATATCAGAGTCTCGTCAATGTATGTCCAAATGTTTGGAGGATAGAGACATTTGAATTTTTCGAGATTATTCGAAAGTCAATTTTTAAAAGGCAAATATCTCCCGATCTGTAGGCATCTGAGAGACAAGCCTTATTAAACTTTGAGGGAACGCAAATGTTAACTTCATGTCATAGTCACGTCAATGTATGGCCAAGGGTTTGGAGGATAGAGACATTTAAATTTTTAGAGATTATTCGAATGTCAATTATTAATAGGCAAATATCTCCCGATCTGTAGAAATCTGAGAGACAAACCTTTTGTCACTTTGAGGGAACGTATATGTCAACGTTCTGTCAGAGTCACGTCAATGTATGTCCAAGGGTTTGGAGGAAAGAGACATTTAAATTTTTAGAGATTATTCGAAAGTCAATTATTAATAGGCAAATATCTCCCGATCTGTAGGAATCTGAGAGACAAACCTTATGTCACTTTGAGGGAACGTATATGTCAACGTCCTGTCATAGACACGTAAGTGTATGTCCAAGGGTTTGGAGGATAGAGACATTTAAATTTTTAGAGATTATTCGCAAGTCAATTTTTAAAAGGCAAATATCTCCCGATCTGTAGGAATCTGAGAGACAACCCTTATGTCACTTTGAGGGAACGCATATGTCAACTTCATGTCAGAGTCACGTTAATGTATGTCCAAGGGTTTGGAGGATAGAGACATTCAAATTTTTAGAGATTATTCGAAAGTCATTTTTTAAAAGGCAAATATCTCCCGATCTGTAGGGATCTGAGATACAAACCTTATGTCACTTTGAGGGAACGAACATGTCAACGTCCTGTCAGAGTCACGTCAATGTATGTCCAAGGGTTTGGAGGATAGATACATTTAAATTATTAGAGATTAATCGAAAGTCAATTTTTAAAAGGCAAATATCTCCCGATCTGTAGGAATCTGCGAAACAAAACGTATGTCACTTTGAGGGAACGCATATGTCAACGTCCTGTCAGAGTCACGTCAATGTAGGTCCAAGGGTTTGGAGGATAGATATATTTGAATTTTTCGACATTATTCGAAAGTCAATTTTTAAAAGGCAAATATCTCCCGTTCTGTAGGAATCTGAGAGACAAACCTTAAGTCACTTTGAGGGAACGTACATGTCAACATCATGTCATAGACACGTCAATGTATGTCCAAGGTTTTGGAGGATAGAGACATTTAAATGTTTCGAGATTATTCAAAAGTCAATTTTTAAAAGCCAAATATTTCCCGATCTGTAGGAATCTGAGAGACAACCCTTATGTCACTTTGAGGGAACGCATATGTCAACTTCCTGTCAGAGTCACGTCAATGTATGTCCAAGGGTTTGGAGGATAGAGACATTCAAATTTTTAGAGATTATTCGAAAGTCAATTTTTAAAAGGCAAATATCTCCCGATCTGTAGGAATCTGAGAGACAAAACTTATATAACTGTGAGGGAACGTATATGTCAAATTCCTGTCAGAGTCACGTCAATGTATGTTTAAGGGTTTGGAGGATAGAGACATTTAAATTTTTATAGATTATTCGAAAGTCAATTTTTAAAAGGCAAATATCTCCCGATCTGTAGGAATCTGAGATACAAAACTTATTCCGCTTTGAGGGAATGTATATGTCAACTTCATGTCGCAGTGACGTTAATGTATGTAAAAGGGTTTCGAGGATAGAGACATTTAACTTTTTAGAGATTATTCGAAAGTCAATTTTTAAGATTCAAATATCTCCCGGTCTGTAGGAACCTGAGAGACAAAACTTATGTCACTTTGAGGGAACGTATATGTAAACGTCATGTCAGTGTCACGTCAATGTATGTCCTAGGGTTTGGAGGATACAGACATTTTAATTTTTCGAGATTATTCGAAAGTCTATTTGTGAAAAGGAAAATATCTCCAGATCTGTTGGAATCTCAGAGACAAACCTTATGTCACTTTGAGGGAACGCATATGTCAACTTCATGTCAGAGTCACGTCAAAGTATGTCCAAGGGTTTGGATAGAGACATTTTAATTTTTCGAGATTATTCAAAAGTCAATTTTTAAAGGCAAATATCTCCCGATCTTTAGGAATCAGAGACAAAACTTATGTCACTTTGAGGGAACGTATATGTCAACGTCCTATCAGAGTCACGTCAATGTATGTCCAAGGGTTTGGAGGATAGAGACATTTAAATTTTTAGAGATTAATCGAAAGTCAATTTTTAAAAGGCAAATATCTCCCGATCTGTAGGAATCTGAGAGACAAAACGTATGTCACTTTGAGCGAACGCATATGTCAACGTCGTGTCAGAGTCACGTCAATGTAGGTCCAAGGGTTTGTAGGCTAGAGACATTTGAATTTTTCGACATTATTCCAAAGTCAATTTTTTAAAGGCAAATATCTCCCGATCTGTAGAATCTGAGAGACAACCCTTATGTCACTTTGAGGGAACGTATATGTCAACTTCATGTCAAAGTCTCGTCAATGTATGTCCAAGGGTTTGGAGGATAGAGACATTTAAAATTTTCGAGATTATTCGAAAGTCAATTTTTAAAAGGCAAATATCTCCCGATCTGTAGGAATCTGAGAGACAAACCTTATGCCACTTTGAGGGAACGTATATATCAACTTCCTGTCAGAGTCACGTCAACGTATGTCCAAGGGTTTGGAGGATAGAGACATTTTAATTTTACGAGATTATTCGAAAGTCAATTTTTAAAAGGCAAATATCTCCCGATATGTAGGAATCTGTGAGACTAACCTTATGTCGTTTTGAGGGAACGTATATGTCAACTTCATATCAGAGTCTTGTCAATGTATGTCCAAAGGTTTGGAGGATAGAGACATTTGAATTTTTCGAGATTATTCGAAAGTCAATTTTTAAAAGGCAAATATCTCACGATCTGTAGGCATCTGAGAGACAAGCCTTATTTAACTCTGAGGGAACGTAAATGTTAACTTCATGTCATAGCCACGTCAATGTATGGCCAAGGGTTTGGAGGATAGAGACATTTAAATTTTTAGAGATTATTCGAAAGTCAATTATTAATAGGCAAATATCTCCCGATCTGTAGAAATCTGAGAGACAAACCTTTTGTCACTTTGAGGGAACGTATATGTCAACGTCCTGTCAAAGACACGTAAATGTATGTCCAAGGGTTTGGAGGATAGAGACATTTAAATTTTTAGAGATTATTCGAAAGTCAATTTTTAAAAGGCAAATATCTCCCGATCTGTAGGAATCTGAGAGACAACCCTTATGTCACTTTGAGGGAACGCATATGTCAACTTCATGTCAGAGTCACGTTAATGTATGTCCAAGGGTTTGGAGGATAGAGACATTCAAATTTTTAGAGATTATTCGAAAGTCAATTTTTAAAAGGCAAATATCTCCCGATCTGTAGGAATCTGAGAGACAACCCTTATGCCACTTTGAGGGAACGCATATGTCAACTTCATGTCAGAGTCACGTCAATGTATGTCCAAGGGTTTGGAGGATAGAGACATTCAAATTTTTAGAGATTATTCGAAAGTCAATTTTTAAAAGGCAAATATCTCCCGATCTGTAGGAATCTGCGAAACAAAACGTATGTCACTTTGAGGGAACGTATATGTCAACGTCCTGTCAGAGTTACGTCAATGTAGGTCCAAGGGTTTGGAGGATAGAGACATTTGAATTTTTCGACATTATTCGAAAGTCAATTTTTAAAAGGCAAATATCTCCCGTTCTGTAGGAATCTGAGAGACAAACCTTATGTCACTTTGAGGGAACGTACATGTCAACTTCATGTCATAGACACGTCAATGTATGTCCAAGGGTTTGGAGGATAGAGACATTTAAATGTTTCGAGATTATTCGAAAGTCAATTTTTAAAAGCCAAATATCTCCCGATCTGTAGGAATCTGAGAGACAACCCTTATGTCACTTTGAGGGAACGCATATGTCAACTTCATGTCAGAGTCACGTCAATGTATGTCCAAGGGTTTGGAGGATAGAGACATTTAAATTTTTCGAGATTATTCGAAAGTCAATTTTTAAAGGCAAATATCTCCGGATATGTAGGAATCTGAGAGACAAAACTTATGTCACTTTGAGGGAACGTATATGGCAACTTCCTGTCAGAGTCACTTCAATGTATGTCCAAGGGTATGGAGGATAGAGACATTTAAATTTTTAGAGATTATTCGAAAGTCAATTTTTAAAGGGCAAATATCTCCCGATCTGTAGGAATCTGAGAGACAAAACTTATGTCACTTTGAGCGAACGTATATGTCAAATTCCTGTCAGAGTCACGTCAATGTATGTCCAAGGGTTTGGAGGATAGAGACATTTAAAATTTTAGAGATTATTCGAAAGTAAATTTTTAAAGGCAAATATCTCCGGATCTGTAGGAATCTGAGAGACAAAACTTATGTCACTTTGAGGGAACGTGCATGGCAACTTCCTGTCAGAGTCACTTCAATGTATGTCCAAGGGTATGGAGGATAGAGACATTTAAATTTTTAGATATTATTCGAAAGTAAATTTTTAAAGGGCAAATATCTCCCGATCTGTAGGAATCTGAGAGACAAAACTTATGTCACTTTGAGGGAACGTATATGTCAAATTCCTGTCAGAGTCACGTCAATGTATGTCCAAGGGTTTGGAGGATAGAGACATTTAAATTTTTAGAGATTATTCGAAAGTCAATTTTTAAAAAGGCAAATATCTCCCGATCTGTAGGCATCTGAGAGACAAACCTTATGTCACTTTGAGGGAACGTATATGTCAACTTCATGTCAGAGTCTCGTCAATGTATGTCCAAAGGTTTGCAGGATAGAGACATTTGAATTTTTCGAGATTATTCGAAAGTCAATTTTTAAAAGACAAATATCTCCCGATCTCTAGGCATCTGAGAGACAAACGTTATGTAACTTTGAGGGAACGCAAATGTCAACTTCATGTCATAGTCACGTCAATGTATGGCCAAGGGTTTGGATGATAGAGACATTTAAATTTTTACAGATTATTCGAAAGTCAATTATTAATAGGCAAATATCTCCCGATCTGTAGGAATCTGAGAGACAAACCTTATGTCACTTTGAGGGAACGTATATGTCAACTTCATGTCTTAGTCACGTCAATGTATGTCCAAGGGTTTGGAGGATAGAGACATTTAAATTTTTCGAGATTATTCGAAAGTCAATTATTAAAGGGAAAATATCTCCCGATCTGTAGGAATCTGAGAGACAAAACTTATGTCACTTTGAGGGAACGAATATGTCAACTTCATGTCTTAGTCACGTCAATGTATGTCCAAGGGTTTGGAGGATAGAGACATTTAAATTTTTAGAGATTATTCGAAAGTCAATTTTTAAATTGCAAATATCTCCCGATCTGTATGAATCTGAGATACAAAACTTATGTCACTTTGAGGGATCATATATGTCAACTCCCTGTCAGAGTCACGTCAATGTATGTCCAAGGGTTTGGAGGATAGAGACATTTAAATTTTTAGAGATTATTCGAAAGTCAATTTTTAAAGGCAAATATCTCCCGATCTGTAGGGATCTGAGAGATAAACCTTATGTCACTTTGAGGGAACGTATATGTCAACATCCTATCAGAGTCACGTCAATGTATGTCCAAGGGTTTGGAGGATAGAGACATTTAAAATTTTTAGAGATTAATCGAAAGTCAATTTTTAAAAGGCAAATATCTCCCGATCTGTAGGAATCTGAGAGACAAAACGTATGTCACTTTGAGGGAACGCATATGTCAACGTCGTGTCAGAGTCACGTCAATGTAGGTCCAAGGGTTTGTAGGCTAGAGACATTTGAATTTTTCGACATTATTCCAAAGTCAATTTTTTAAAGGCAAATATCTCCCGATCTGTAGAATCTGAGAGACAACCCTTATGTCACTTTGAGGGAACGCATATGTCAACTTCATGTCAGAGTCACGTCAATGTATGTCCAAGGGTTTGGAGGATAGAGACATTTCAATTTTTCGAGATTATTCGAAAGTCAAATTTTAAAAGGCAAATATCTCCCGATCTGTAGGAATCTGAGAGACAAACCTTATGTCACTTTGAGGGAACGTATATATCAACTTCCTGTCAGAGTCACGTCAACGTATGTCCAAGGGTTTGGAGGATAGAGACATTTTAATTTTACGAGATTATTCGAAAGTCAATTATTAAAAGGCAAATATCTCCCGATATGTAGGAATCTGTGAGACTAACCTTAAGTCGCTTTGAGGGAACGTATATGTCAACTTCATATCAGAGTCTCGTCAATGTATGTCCAAAGGTTTGGAGAATAGAGACATTTGAATTTTTCGAGATTATTCGAAAGTCAATTTTTAAAAGGCAAATATCTCCCGATCTGTAGGAATCTGAGAGACAAACCTTATGTCACTTTGAGGGAACGTATATGTCAACGTCCTATCAGAGTCACGTCAATGTATGTCCAAGTGTTTGGAGGATAGAGACATTCAAATTTTTAGAGATTATTCGAAAGTCAATTTTTAAAAGGCAAATATCTCCCGATCTGTAGAAATCTGAGAGACAACCCTTATGTCACTTTGAGGGAACGCATATGTCAACTTCATGTCAGAGTCACGTCAATGTATGTCCAAGGGTTTGGAGGATAGAGACATTCAAATTTTTAGAGATTATTCGAAAGTCAATTTTTAAAAGGCAAATATCTCCCGATCTGTAGGGATCTGAGAGACAAACCTTATGTCACTTTGAGGGAACGAACATGTCAACGTCCTGTCAGAGTCACGTCAATGTATGTCCAAGGGTTTGGAGGATAGATACATTTAAATTTTTAGAGATTAATCGAAAGTCAATTTTTAAAGGGCAAATATCTCCCGATCTGTAGGAATCTGCGAAACAAAACGTATGTCACTTTGAGGGAACGCATATGTCAACGTCCTGTCAGAGTCACGTCAATGTAGGTCCAAGGGTTTGGAGGATAGAGGCATTTGAATTTTTCGACATTATTCGAAAGTCAATTTTTAAAAGGCAAATATCTCCCGTTCTGTATTAATCTGAGAGACAAACCTTAAGTCACTTTGAGGGAACGTACATGTCAACTTCATGTCATAGACACGTCAATGTATGTCCAAGGGTTTGGAGGATAGAGACATTTAAATGTTTCGAGCTTATTCAAAAGTCAATTTTTAAAAGCCAAATATTTCCCGATCTGTAGGAATCTGAGAGACAACCGTTATGTCACTTTGAGGGAACGCATATGTGAACTTCATGTCAGAGTCACGTCAATGTATGTCCAAGGGTTTGGAGGATAGAGACATTTAAAATTTTCGAGATTATTCGAAAGTCAATTTTTAAAAGGCAAATATCTCCCGATCTGTAGGAATCTGAGAGACAAACCTTATGCCACTTTGAGGGAACGTATATATCAACTTCCTGTCAGAGTCACGTCAACGTATGTCCAAGGGTTTGGAGGATAGAGACATTTTAATTTTACGAGATTATTCGAAAGTCAATTTTTAAAAGGCAAATATCTCCCGATATGTAGGAATCTGTGAGACTAACCTTATGTCGTTTTGAGGGAACGTATATGTCAACTTCATATCAGAGTCTCGTCAATGTATGTCCAAAGGTTTGGAGGATAGAGACATTTGAATTTTTCGAGATTATTCGAAAGTCAATTTTTAAAAGGCAAATATCTCACGATCTGTAGGCATCTGAGAGACAAGCCTTATTTAACTTTGAGGGAACGCAAATGTTAACTTCATGTCATAGTCACGTCAATGTATGGCCAAGGGTTTGGAGGATAGAGACATTTAAATTTTTAGAGATTATTCGAAAGTCAATTATTAATAGGCAAATATCTCCCGATCTGTAGAAATCTGAGAGACAACCCTTATGTCACTTTGAGGGAACGCATATGTCAACTTCATGTCAGAGTCACGTCAATGTATGTCCAAGGGTTTGGAGGATAGAGACATTCAAATTTTTAGAGATTATTCGAAAGTCAATTTTTAAAAGGCAAATATCTCCCGATCTGTAGGGATCTGAGAGACAAACCTTATGTCACTTTGAGGGAACGAACATGTCAACGTCCTGTCAGAGTCACGTCAATGTATGTCCAAGGGTTTGGAGGATAGATACATTTAAATTTTTAGAGATTAATCGAAAGTCAATTTTTAAAGGGCAAATATCTCCCGATCTGTAGGAATCTGCGAAACAAAACGTATGTCACTTTGAGGGAACGCATATGTCAACGTCCTGTCAGAGTCACGTCAATGTAGGTCCAAGGGTTTGGAGGATAGAGGCATTTGAATTTTTCGACATTATTCGAAAGTCAATTTTTAAAAGGCAAATATCTCCCGTTCTGTATTAATCTGAGAGACAAACCTTAAGTCACTTTGAGGGAACGTACATGTCAACTTCATGTCATAGACACGTCAATGTATGTCCAAGGGTTTGGAGGATAGAGACATTTAAATGTTTCGAGCTTATTCAAAAGTCAATTTTTAAAAGCCAAATATTTCCCGATCTGTAGGAATCTGAGAGACAACCGTTATGTCACTTTGAGGGAACGCATATGTGAACTTCATGTCAGAGTCACGTCAATGTATGTCCAAGGGTTTGGAGGATAGAGACATTTAAAATTTTCGAGATTATTCGAAAGTCAATTTTTAAAAGGCAAATATCTCCCGATCTGTAGGAATCTGAGAGACAAACCTTATGCCACTTTGAGGGAACGTATATATCAACTTCCTGTCAGAGTCACGTCAACGTATGTCCAAGGGTTTGGAGGATAGAGACATTTTAATTTTACGAGATTATTCGAAAGTCAATTTTTAAAAGGCAAATATCTCCCGATATGTAGGAATCTGTGAGACTAACCTTATGTCGTTTTGAGGGAACGTATATGTCAACTTCATATCAGAGTCTCGTCAATGTATGTCCAAAGGTTTGGAGGATAGAGACATTTGAATTTTTCGAGATTATTCGAAAGTCAATTTTTAAAAGGCAAATATCTCACGATCTGTAGGCATCTGAGAGACAAGCCTTATTTAACTTTGAGGGAACGCAAATGTTAACTTCATGTCATAGTCACGTCAATGTATGGCCAAGGGTTTGGAGGATAGAGACATTTAAATTTTTAGAGATTATTCGAAAGTCAATTATTAATAGGCAAATATCTCCCGATCTGTAGAAATCTGAGAGACAAACCTTTTGTCACTTTGAGGGAACGTATATGTCAACGTCCTGTCAAAGACACGTAAATGTATGTCCAAGGGTTTGGAGGATAGAGACATTTAAATTTTTAGAGATTATTCGAAAGTCAATTTTTAAAAGGCAAATATCTCCCGATCTGTAGGAATCTGAGAGACAACCCTTATGTCACTTTGAGGGAACGCATATGTCAACTTCATGTCAGAGTCACGTTAATGTATGTCCAAGGGTTTGGAGGATAGAGACATTCAAATTTTTAGAGATTATTCGAAAGTCAATTTTTAAAAGGCAAATATCTCCCGATCTGTAGGAATCTGAGAGACAACCCTTATGCCACTTTGAGGGAACGCATATGTCAACTTCATGTCAGAGTCACGTCAATGTATGTCCAAGGGTTTGGAGGATAGAGACATTCAAATTTTTAGAGATTATTCGAAAGTCAATTTTTAAAAGGCAAATATCTCCCGATCTGTAGGAATCTGAGAGACAAAACTTATATAACTGTGAGGGAACGTACATGTCAACGTCCTGTCAGAGTTACGTCAATGTAGGTCCAAGGGTTTGGAGGATAGAGACATTTGAATTTTTCGACATTATTCGAAAGTCAATTTTTAAAAGGCAAATATCTCCCGTTCTGTAGGAATCTGAGAGACAAACCTTATGTCACTTTGAGGGAACGTACATGTCAACTTCATGTCATAGACACGTCAATGTATGTCCAAGGGTTTGGAGGATAGAGACATTTAAATGTTTCGAGATTATTCGAAAGTCAATTTTTAAAAGGCAAATATCTCCCGATCTGTAGGAATCTGAGAGACAAACCTAATGTCACTTTGAGGGAACGCAAATGTGAACTTCATGTCATAGTCACGTCAATGTATGGCGAAGGGTTTGGATGATAGAGACATTTAAATTTTTAGAGATTATTCGAAAGTCAATTATTAATAGGCAAATATCTCTCGATCTGTAGGAATCTGAGAGACAAACCTTATGTCACTTTGAGGGAACGTATATGTCAACGTCCTGTCAGAGTCACGTCAATGTAGGTCCAAGGGTTTGGAGGATAGAGACATTTAAATTTTACGAGATTATTCGAAAGTCAATTTGTGAAAAGGAAAATATCTCCAGATCTGTTGGAATCTCAGAGACAAACCTTATATCACTTTGAGGGAACGCATATGTCAACTTCATGTCAGAGTCACGTCAATGTATGTCCAAGGGTTTGGATAGAGACATTTAAATTTTTATAGATTATTCGAAAGTCAATTTTTAAAAGGCAAATATCTCCCGATCTGTAGGAATCTGAGATACAAAACTTATGCCGCTTTGAGGGAATGTATATGTCAACTTCATGTCGCAGTGACGTCAATGTATGTAAAAGGGTTTCGAGAATAGAGACATTTAACTTTTTAGAGATTATTCGAAAGTCAATTTTTAAGATTCAAATATCTCCCGGTCTGTAGGAACCTGAGAGACAAAACTTATGTCACTTTGAGGGAACGTATATGTAAACGTCCTGTCAGTGTCACGTCAATGTATGTCCTAGGGTTTGGAGGATACAGACATTTTAATTTTTCGAGATTATTCGAAAGTCAATTTGTGAAAAGGAAAATATCTCCAGATCTGTTGGAATCTCAGAGACAAACCTTATGTCACTTTGAGGGAACGCATATGTCAACTTCATGTCAGAGTCACGTCAATGTATGTCCAAGGGTTTGGATAGAGACATTTTAATTTTTTGAGATTATTCAAAAGTCAATTTTTAAAGGCAAATATCTCCCGATCTTTAGGAATCAGAGACAAAACTTATGTCACTTTGAGGGAACGTATATGTCAACTTCATGTCATAGTCACGTCAATGTATGTCCAAGGGTTTGGAGGATAGAGACATTTAAATTTTTAGAGATTATTCGAAAGTCAATTTTTAAAAAGGCAAATATCTCCCGATCTGTAGGCATCTGAGAGACAAGCCTTATGTCACTTTGAGGGAACGTATATGTCAACTTCATGTCAGAGTCTCGTCAATGTATGTCCAAAGGTTTGCAGGATAGAGACATTTGAATTTTTCGAGATTATTCGAAAGTCAATTTTTAAAAGGCAAATATCTCCCGATCTCTAGGCATCTGAGAGACAAAACTTATGTCACTTTGAGGGAACTTATATGTCAATTTCCTGTCAGAGTCACGTCAATGTATGTCCTAGGGTTTGGAGGATAGAGACATTTAAATTTTTAGAGATTATTCGAAAGTCAATTTTTAAAGGGCAAATATCTCCCGATCTGTATGAATCTGAGATACAAAACTTATGTCACTTTGAGGGATCGTATATGTCAACTTCCTGTCAGAGTCACGTCAATGTATGTCCAAGGGTTTGAAGGATAGAGACATTTAAATTTTTAGAGATTATTCGAAAGTCAATATTTATAGGCAAATATCTCCCGATCTGTAGGGATCTGAGAGATAAACCTTATGTCACTTTGAGGGAACGTATATGTTAACGTCATATCAGAGTCACGTCAATGTATGTCCAAGGGTTTGGAGGATAGAGACATTTAAATTTTTAGAGATTAATCGAAAGTCAATTTTTAAAAGGCAAATATCTCCCGATCTGTAGGAATCTGAGAGACAAAACGTATGTCACTTTGAGGGAACGCATATGTCAACGTCGTGTCAGAGTCACGTTAATGTAGGTCCAAGGGTTTGTAGGCTAGAGACATTTGAATTTTTCGACATTATTCCAAAGTCAATTTTTTAAAGTCAAATATCTCCCGATTAGTAGAATCTGAGAGACAACCCTTATGTCACTTTGAGGGAACGCATATGTCAACTTCATGTCAAAGTCACGTCAATGTATGTCCAAGGGTTTGGAGGATAGAGACATTTAAATTTTTCGAGATTATTCGAAAGTCAATTTTTAAAAGGCAAATATCTCCCGATCTGTAGGAATCTGAGAGACAAATCTTATGTCACTTTGAGGGAACGTATATGTCAACTTCCTGTCAGAGTCACGTCAACGTATGTCCAACGGTTTGGAGGATAGAGACATTTAAATTTTACGAGATTATTCGAAAGTCAATTTTTAAAAGGCAAATATCTCCCGATATGTAGGAATCTGTGAGACTAACCTTATGTCGCTTTGAGGGAACGTATATGTCAACTTCATATCAGAGTCTCGTCAATGTATGTCCAAAGGTGTGGTGGATAGAGACATTTGAATTTTTCGAGATTATTCGAAAGTCAATTTTTAAAAGGCAAATATCTCCCGATCTGTAGGCATCTGAGAGACAAACCTTATTTAACTTTGAGGGAACGCAAATGTTAACTTCATGTCATAGTCACGTCAATTTATGGCCAAGGGTTTGGAGGATAGAGACATTTAAATTTTTAGAGTATATTCGAAAGTCAATTATTAATAGGCAAATATCTCCCGATCTGTAGAAATCTGAGAGACAAACCTTTTGTCACTTTGAGGGAACGTATATGTCAACGTCCTGTCAGAATCATGTCACTGTAGGTCCAAGGGTTTGGAGGATAGAGACATTTGAATTTTTTGACATTATTCGAAAGTCAATTTTTAAAAGGCAAATATCTCCCGATCTGTAGGAATCTGAGAGACAACCCTTATGTCACTTTGAGGGAACGTATATGTCAACGTTCTGTCAGAGTCACGTCAATGTATGTCCAAGGGTTTGAGGAAAGAGACATTTAAATTTTTAGAGATTATTCGAAAGTCAAATATTAATAGGCAAATATCTCCCGATCTGTAGGAATCTGAGAGACAAACCTTACGTCACTTTGAGGGAACGTATATGTCAACGTCCTGTCATAGACACGTAAATGTATGTCCAAGGGTTTGGAGGATAGAGACATTTAAATTTTTAGAGATTATTCGAAAGTCAATTTTTAAAAGGCAAATATCTCCCGATCTGTAGGAATCTGAGAGACAACCCTTATGTCACTTTGAGGGAACGCATATGTTAACTTCATGTCAGAGTCACGTCAATGTATGTCTAAGGGTTTGGAGGATAGAGACATTTAAATTTTTAGAGATTATTCGGAAGTCAATTATTAAAAGGCAAATATCTCCCGATCTGTAGGGATCTGAGAGATAAACCTTATGTCACTTTGAGGGAACGTTCATGTCAACGTCCTGTCAGAGTCACGTCAATGTATGTCCAAGGGTTTGGAGGATAGAGACATTTAAATTTCTAGAGATTAATCGAAAGTCAATTTTTAAAAGGCAAATATCTCCCGATCTGTAGGAATCTGAGAAACAAAACGTATGTCACTTTGAGGGAACGCATATGTCAACGTCCTGTCAGAGTCACGTCAATGTACGTCCAAGGGTTTGGAGGATAGAGACATTTGAATTTTTCGACATTATTCGAAAGTCAATTTTTAAAAGGCAAATATCGCCCGATCTGTAGGAATCTGAGAGTCAAACCTTATGTCACTTTGAGGGAACGTACATGTCAACTTCATGTCATAGACACGTCAATGTATGTCCAAGGGTTTGGAGGATAGAGACATTTAAATTTTTCGAGATTATTCGAAAGTCAATTTTTAAAAGGCAAATATCTCCCGATCTGTAGGAATCTGAGAGACAAAACTTTTGTCACTTTGAGGGAACGTATATGGCAACTTCCTGACAGAGTCACATCAATGTATGTCCAAGGGTTTGGAGGATAGAGACATTTAAATTTTTAGAGATTATTCGAAAGTCAATTCTTAAAGGGCAAATATCTCCCGATCTGTAGGAATCTGAGAGACAAAACTTATGTCACTTTGAGGGATCGTATATGTCAACTTCCTGTCAGAGTCACGTCAATGTATGTCCAAGGGTTTGGAGGATAGAGACATTCAAATTTTTAGAGATTATTCGAAAGTCAATTATTAAAAGGCAAATATCTCCCGATTTGTAGGAATCTGAGGGACAAAACTTATATAACTGTGAGGGAACGTATATGTCAAATTCCTGTCAGAGTCACGTCAATGTATGTCCAAGGGTTTGGAGGATAGAGACATTTAAATTTTTAGAGATTATTCGAAAGTCAATTTTTGAAAAGGCAAATATCTCCCGATCTGTAGGCATCTTAGAGACAAACCTTATGTCACTTTAAGGAACGTATATGTAAACGTCCTGTCAGTGTCACGTCAATCTATGTCCAAGGGTTTGGAGGATAGAGACATTTTTATTTTTCGAGTTTATTCGAAAGTCAATTTGTGAAAAGGCAAATATCTCCAGATCTGTTGGAATCTCAGAGACAAAGCATATGTCTCTTTGAGGGAACGCATATGTCAACTTCATGTCAGAGTCACGTCAATGTATGTCCAAGGGTTTGGATAGAGACATTTTAATTTTCGAGATTATTTAAAAGTCAATATTTAAAGGCAAATATCTCCCGATCTGTATTAATCAGAGACAAAACATATGTCACTTTGAGAGAACGTATATGTCAACTTCATGTCATAGTCACGTCAATGTATGTCCAAGGGTTTGGAGGATAGAGACATTTAAATTTTTAGAGATTATTCGAAAGTCAATTTTTTAAAAGGCAAATATCTCCCGATCTGTAGGAATCTGAGAGACAAACCTAATGTCACTCTGAGGGAACGCAAATGTCAACTTCATGTCATAGTCACGTCAATGTATGGCGAAGGGTTTGGATGATAGAGACATTTAAATTTTTAGAGATTATTCGAAAGTCAATTATTAATAGGCAAATATCTCCCGATCTGTAGGAATCTGAGAGACAAACCTAATGTAACTTTGAGGGAACGCAAATGTCAACTTCATGTCATAGTCACGTCAATGTATGGCGAAGGGTTTGGATGATAGAGACATTTAAATTTTTAGAGATTATTCGAAAGTCAATTATTAATAGGCAAATATCTCTCGATCTGTAGGAATCTGAGAGACAAACCTTATGTCACTTTGAGGGAACGTATATGTCAACGTCCTGTCAGAGTCACGTCAATGTAGGTCCAAGGGTTTGGAGGATAGAGACATTTGAATTTTTCGACATTATTCGATAGTCAATTTTTAAAAAGCAAATATCTCCCGATCTGTAGGAATCTGAGAGACAAAACTTATGTCACTTTGAGGGAACGTATATGTCAACTTCATGTCATAGACACGTCAATGTATGTCCAAGGGGTTGGAGGATAGAGACATTTAAATTTTTAGAGATTATTCGAAAGTCAATATTTAAAAGGCAAATATCTCCCGATCTGTAGGAATCTGAGAGACAAGACTTATATAACTTTGAGGGAACGTATATGTCAAATTCCTGCAAGAGTCACGTTAATGTATGTCCAAGGGTTTGGAGGATGGAAACATTTAAATTTTTATAAATTATTCGAAAGTCAATTTTTAAAAGGCAAATATCTCCCGAACTGTAGGAATCTGAGAGACAAAAAAGATGCCGCTTTGACGGGAATGTATATGTCAACTTCATGTCGCAGTGACGTCAATGTATGTCCAAGGGTTTGGAGGATAGAGACATTTAACTTTTTAGAGATTATTCGAAAGTCAATTTTTAAGATTCAAATATCTCCCGGTCTGTAGGAATCTGAGAGACAAACCTTATGTCACTTTGAGGGAACGTATATGTCAACGTCCTGTCAGAGTCACGTCAATGTATGTTCAAGGGTTTGGAGGATAGAGACATTTAAATTTTTAGAGATTATTCGAAAGTCAATTTTTAAAGGGGAAATATCTCCCGATCTGTAGGAATCTGAGATACAAAACTTATGTCACTTTGTGGGATCGTATATTTCAACTTCCTGTCAGAGTCACGTCAATGTGTGTCCAAGGGTTTGGAGGATAGAGACATTTAAATTTTTAGGGATTATTCAAAACTCAATTTTTAAAAGGCAAATATCTCCCGATCTGCAGGGATCTGAGAGATAAACCTTATGTCACTTTGAGGGAACGTATATGTCAACGTCCTGTCAGAGTCACGTCAATGTATGTCCAAGGGTTTGGAGGATAGAGATATTTAAATTTTTAGAGATTAATCGAAAATCAATTTTTAAAAGGCAAATATCTCCCGATCTGTAGGATTCTGAGAGACAAAACGTATGTCACTTTGAGGGAACGCATATGTCAACGTCCTGTCAGAGTCACGTCAATGTAGGTCCAAGGGTTTGGAGGATAGAGACATTTAAATTTTTCGAGATTATTCGAAAGTCAATTTGTGAAAAGGCAAATATCTCCCGATCTGTAGGAATCTCAGAGACAAACCTTATGTCACTTTGAGGGAACGCATATGTCAACTTCATGTCAGAGTCACGTCAATGTATGTCCAAGGGTTTGGAGGATAGAGACATTTAAATTTTTAGAGATTATTCGAAAGTCAATTTTTAAGAGACAAATATCTCCCGATCTGTAGGAATCAGAGACAAAACTTATGTCACTTTGAGGGAACGTATATGTCAACTTCATGTCATAGACACGTCAAGTTATGTCCAAGGGTTTGGAGGATAGAGACATTTAAATTTTTAGAGATTATATGAAAGTCAATTTTTGAAAAGGCAAATATCTCCCGATCTGTAGGCATCTGAGAGACAAACCTTACGTCACTTTGAGGGAACGTATACGTCAACTTCCTGTCAGAGTCACGTCAACGTATGTCCAAAGGTTTGCAGGATAGAGACATTTGAATTTTTCGAGATTATTCGAAAGTCAACTTTTAAAAGGCAAATATCTCCCGATCTGTAGGAATCTGAGAGACAAACCTTATGTCACTTTGAGGGAACGTATATGTCAACTTCATGTCAGAGTCTCGTCAATGTATGTCCAAAGGTTTGCAGGATGGAGACATTTGAATTTTTCGAGATTATTCGAAATTCAACTTTTAAAAGGCAAATATCTCCCGATCTCTAGGCATCTGAGAAACAAACCTTATGTAACTTTGAGGGAACGCAATTGTCAACTTCATGTCATAGTCACGTCAATGTATGGCCAAGGGTTTGGAGGTAGAGACATTTAAATTTTTAGAGATTATTCGAAAGTCAATTATTAATAGGCAAATATCTCCCGATCTGTAGGGATCTGAGAGATAAACGTTATGTCACTTTGAGGGAACGTATATGTCAACGTCCTGTCAGAGTCACGTCAATGTATGTCCAAAAGTTTGGAGGATAGAGATATTTAAATTTTTAGAGATTATTCGAAAGTCAATTTTAAAGGGCAAATATCTCCCGATCTGTAGGAATCTGAGAGACAAACCTTACGTCACTTTTAGGGAACGTATATGTCAACTTCCTGTCAGAGTCATGTCAACGTATGTCCCAGGGTTTGGAGGATAGAAACATTTTAATTTTACGAGATTATTCGAAAGTCAATTTTTAAAAGGCAAATATCTCCCGATCTGTAGGAATCTGAGAGACAAGACTTATATAACTTTGAGGGAACGTATATGTCAAATTCCTGCAAGAGTCACGTTAATGTATGTCCAAGGGTTTGGAGGATGGAGACATTTAAATTTTTATAAATTATTCGAAAGTCAATTTTTAAAAGGCAAATATCTCCCGAACTGTAGGAATCTGACAGACAAAACTGATGCCGCTTTGACGGGAATGTATATGTCAACTTCATGTCGCAGTGACGTCAATGTATGTCCAAGGGTTTGGAGGATAGAGACATTTAACTTTTTAGAGATTATTCGAAAGTCAATTTTTAAGATTCAAATATCTCCCGGTCTGTAGGAATCTGAGAGACAAACCTTATGTCACTTTGAGGGAACGTATATGTCAACGTCCTGTCAGAGTCACGTCAATGTATGTCCAAGGGTTTGGAGGATAGAGACATTTAAATTTTTAGAGATTATTCGAAAGTCAATTTTTGAAAAGGCAAATATCTCCCGATCAATAGGAATCTGAGAGACAAACCTTATGTCACTTTGAGGGAACGTATATGTCATCGTCATGTCAGAGTCACGTCAATGTATGTCCAAGGGTTTGGAGGATAGAGACATTTAAATTTTTCGAGATTATTCGAAAGTCAATTTGTGAAAAGGCAAATATCTCCCGATCTGTAGGAATCTGAGAGACAAACCTGATGTCACTTTGAGGGAACGTACATGTCAACTTCATGTCATAGACACGTCAATGTATGTCCAAGGGTTTGGAGAATAGAGACATTTAAATTTTTAGAGATTATTCGAAAGCCAATTTTTAAAGGCAAATATCTCCCGATCTGTAGAATCTGAGAGACAACCCTTATGTTACTTTGAGGGAACGCAAATGTCAACTTCATGTCAGAGTCACGTCATTGTATGTCCAAGGGTTTGGAGGATAGAGACATTTAAATTTTTAGAGATTATTCGAAAGTCAATTTTTAAAAGGCAAATATCTCCCGATCTGTAGGAATCTGAGAGACAAACCTTATGTCACTAATAGGGAACGTATATGTCAACTTCCTGACAGAGTCACGTCAACATATATCCAAGGGTTTGGAGGATAGAGACATTTGAATTTTTTGACATTATTCGAAAGTCAATTTTTAAAAGAGCAAATATCTCCCGATCTAAAGGAATCTGAGAGACAACACTTATGTCACTTTGAGGGAACGCATATGTCAACTTCCTGTCAGAGTCACGTCAATGTATGTCCAAGGGTTTGGAGGATAGAGACATTCAAATTTTTAGAGATTATTCGAAAGTCAATTTTTAAAAGGCAAATATCTCCCGATCTGTAGGAATCTGAGATACAAAACTTATGCCGCTTTGAGGGAATGTATATGTCAACTTCATGTCGCAGTGACGTCAATGTATGTAAAAGGGTTTCGAGGATAGAGACATTTAACTTTTTAGAGATTATTCGAAAGTCAATTCTTAAGATTCAAATATCTCCCGGTCTGTAGGAACCTGAGAGACAAAACTTATGTCACTTTGAGGGAACGTATATGTAAACGTCATGTCAGTGTCACGTCAATGTATGTCCTAGGGTTTGGAGGATACAGACATTTTAATTTTTCGAGATTATTCGAAAGTCAATTTGTGAAAAGGAAAATATCTCCAGATCTGTTGGAATCTCAGAGACAAACCTTATGTCACTTTGAGGGAACGCATATGTCAACGTCCTATCAGAGTCACGTCAATGTATGTCCAAGGGTTTGGAGGATAGAGACATTTAAATTTTTAGAGATTAATCGAAAGTCAATTTTTAAAAGGCAAATATCTCCCGATCTGTAGGAATCTGAGAGACAAAACGTATGTCACTTTGAGCGAACGCATATGTCAACGTCGTGTCAGAGTCACGTCAATGTAGGTCCAAGGGTTTGTAGGCTAGAGACATTTGAATTTTTCGACATTATTCCAAAGTCAATTTTTTAAAGGCAAATATCTCCCGATCTGTAGAATCTGAGAAACAAACCTTATGTAACTTTGAGGGAACGCAATTGTCAACTTCATGTCAGAGTCACGTCAAAGTATGTCCAAGGGTTTGGATAGAGACATTTTAATTTTTCGGGATTATTCAAAAGTCAATTTTTAAAGGCAAATATCTCCCGATCTTTAGGAATCAGAGACAAAACTTATGTCACTTTGAGGGAACGTATATGTCAACGTCCTATCAGAGTCACGTCAATGTATGTCCAAGGGTTTGGAGGATAGAGACATTTAAATTTTTAGAGATTAATCGAAAGTCAATTTTTAAAAGGCAAATATCTCCCGATCTGTAGGAATCTGAGAGACAAAACGTATGTCACTTTGAGCGAACGCATATGTCAACGTCGTGTCAGAGTCACGTCAATGTAGGTCCAAGGGTTTGTAGGCTAGAGACATTTGAATTTTTCGACATTATTCCAAAGTCAATCTTTTAAAGGCAAATATCTCCCGATCTGTAGAATCTGAGAGACAACCCTTATGTCACTTTGAGGGAACGCATATGTCAACTTCATGTCAAAGTCACGTCAATGTATGTCCAAGGGTTTGGAGGATAGAGACATTTAAAATTTTCGAGATTATTCGAAAGTCAATTTTTAAAAGGCAAATATCTCCCGATCTGTAGGAATCTGAGAGACAAACCTTATGCCACTTTGAGGGAACGTATATATCAACTTCCTGTCAGAGTCACGTCAACGTATGTCCAAGGGTTTGGAGGATAGAGACATTTTAATTTTACGAGATTATTCGAAAGTCAATTTTTAAAAGGCAAATATCTCCCGATATGTAGGAATCTGTGAGACTAACCTTATGTCGTTTTGAGGGAACGTATATGTCAACTTCATATCAGAGTCTCGTCAATGTATGTCCAAAGGTTTGGAGGATAGAGACATTTGAATTTTTCGAGATTATTCGAAAGTCAATTTTTAAAAGACAAATATCTCACGATCTGTAGGCATCTGAGAGACAAGCCTTATTTAACTGTGAGGGAACGCAAATGTTAACTTCATGTCATAGTCACGTCAATGTATGGCCAAGGGTTTGGAGGATAGAGACATTTAAATTTTTAGAGATTATTCGAAAGTCAATTATTAATAGGCAAATATCTCCCGATCTGTAGAAATCTGAGAGACAAACCTTTTGTCACTTTGAGGGAACGTATATGTCAACGTCCTGTCAAAGACACGTAAATGTATGTCAAAGGGTTTGGAGGATAGAGACATTTAAATTTTTAGAGATTATTCGAAAGTCAATTTTTAAAAGGCAAATATCTCCCGATCTGTAGGAATCTGAGAGACAACCCTTATGTCACTTTGAGGGAACGCATATGTCAACTTCATGTCAGAGTCACGTCAATGTATGTCCAAGGGTTTGGAGGATAGAGACATTCAAATTTTTAGAGATTATTCGAAAGTCAATTTTTAAAAGGCAAATATCTCCCGATCTGTAGGAATCTGAGAGGCAACCCTTTTGCCACTTTGAGGGAACGCATATGTCAACTTCATGTCAGAATCACGTCAATGTATGTCCAAGGGTTTGGAGGATAGAGACATTCAAATTTTTAGAGATTATTCGAAAGTCAATTTTTAAAAGGCAAATATCTCCCGATCTGTAGGAATCTGCGAAACAAAACGTATGTCACTTTGAGGGAACGTATATGTCAACGTCCTGTCAGAGTTACGTCAATGTAGTTCCAAGGGTTTGGAGGATAGAGACATTTGAATTTTTCGACATTATTCGAAAGTCAATTTTTAAAAGGCAAATATCTCCCGTTCTGTAGGAATCTGAGAGACAAAACTTATGTCACTTTGAGGGAACGTACATGTCAACTTCATGTCATAGACACGTCAATGTATGTCCAAGGGTTTGGAGGATAGAGACATTTAAATGTTTCGAGATTATTCGAAAGTCAATTTTTAAAAGCCAAATATCTCCCGATCTGTAGGAATCTGAGAGACAACCCTTATGTCACTTTGAGGGAACGCATATGTGAACTTCATGTCAGAGTCACGTCAATGTATGTCCAAGGGTTTGGAGGATAGAGACATTTAAATTTTTCGAGATTATTCGAAAGTCAATTTTTAAAGGCAAATATATCCGGATCTGTAGGAATCTGAGAGACAAAACTTATGTCACTTTGAGGGAACGTATATGGCAACTTCCTGTCAGAGTCACTTCAATGTATGTCCAAGGGTATGGAGGATAGAGACATTTAAATTTTTAGAGATTATTCGAAAGTCAATTTTTAAAGGGCAAATATCTCCCGATCTGTAGGAATCTGAGAGACAAAACTTATGTCACTTTGAGCGAACGTATATGTCAAATTCCTGTCAGAGTCACGTCAATGTATGTCCAAGGGTTTGGAGGATAGAGACATTTACATTTTTAGAGATAATTCGAAAGTAAATTTTTAAAGGCAAATATCTCCGGATCTGTAGGAATCTGAGAGACAAAACTTATGTCACTTTGAGGGAACGTGCATGGCAACTTCCTGTCTGAGTCACTTCAATGTATGTCCAAGGGTATGGAGGATAGAGACATTTAAATTTTTAGAGATTATTCGAAAGTCAATTTTTAAAGGGCAAATATCTCCCGATCTGTAGGAATCTGAGAGACAAAACTTATGTCACTTTGAGGGAACGTATATGTCAAATTCCTGTCAGAGTCACGTCAATGTATGTCCAAGGGTTTGGAGGATAGAGACATTTAAATTTTTCGAGATTATTCGAAAGTCAATTTTTTAAAGGCAAATATCTCCCGATCTGTAGGAATCTGAGAGACAAAACTTATGTCACTTTGAGGGAACGTATATGTAAATTTCCTGTCAGAGTCATGTCAATGTATGTGCAAGGGTTTGGAGGATAGAGACATTTAAATTTTTAGAGATTATTCGAAAGTCAATTTTTAAATTGCAAATATCTCCCGATCTGTATGAATCTGAGATACAAAACTTATGTCACTTTGAGGGATCATATATGTCAACTTCCTGTCAGAGTCACGTCAATGTATGTCCAAGGGTTTGGAGGATAGAGACATTTAAATTTTTAGAGATTATTCGAAAGTCAATTTTTAAAGGCATATATCTCCCGATCTGTAGGGATCTGAGAGATAAACCTTATGTCACTTTGAGGGAACGTATATGTCAACATCCTATCAGAGTCACGTCAATGTATGTCCAAGGGTTTGAAGGATAGAGACATATAAATTTTTAGAGATTAATCGAAAGTCAATTATTAAAAGGCAAATATCTCCCGATCTGTAGGAATCTGAGAGACAAAACGTATGTCACTTTGAGGGAACGCATATGTCAACGTCGTGTCAGAGTCACGTCAATGTAGGTCCAAGGATTTGTAGGCTAGAGACATTTGAATTTTTCGACATTATTCCAAAGTCAATTTTTTAAAGGCAAATATCTCCCGATCTGTAGAATCTGAGAGACAACTCTTATGTCACTTTGAGGGAACGCATATGTCAACTTCATGTCAGAGTCACGTCAATGTATGTCCAAGGGTTTGGAGGATAGAGACATTTCAATTTTTCGAGATTATTCGAAAGTCAATTTTTAAAAGGCAAATATCTCCCGATCTGTAGGAATCTGAGAGACAAACCTTATGTCACTTTGAGGGAACGTATATATCAACTTCCTGTCAGAGTCACGTCAACGTATGTCCAAGGGTTTGGAGGATAGAGACATTTTAATTTTACGAGATTATTCGAAAGTCAATTATTAAAAGGCAAATATCTCCCGATATGTAGGAATCTGTGAGACTAACCTTATGTCGCTTTGAGGGAACGTATATGTCAACTTCATATCAGAGTCTCGTCAATGTATGTCCAAAGGTTTGGAGGATAGAGACATTTGAATTTTTCGAGATTATTCGAAAGTCAATTTTTAAAAGGCAAATATCTCCCGATCTGTAGGCATCTGAGAGACAAGCCTTATTAAACTTTGAGGGAACGTATATGTCAACGTCCTGTCATAGACACGTAAATGTATGTCCAAGGGTTTGGAGGATAGAGACATTTAAATTTTTAGAGATTATTCGCAAGTCAATTTTTAAAAGGCAAATATCTCCCGATCTGTAGGAATCTGAGAGACAACCCTTATGTCACTTTGAGGGAACGCATATGTCAACTTCATGTCAGAGTCTCGTCAATGTATGTCCAAGGGTTTGGAGGATAGAGACATTCAAATTTTTAGAGATTATTCGAAAGTCAATTTTTAAAAGGCAAATATCTCCCGATCTGTAGGGATCTGAGAGACAAACCTTATGTCACTTTGAGGGAACGAACATGTCAACGTCCTGTCAGAGTCACGTCAATGTATGTCCAAGGGTTTGGAGGATAGATACATTTAAATTTTTAGAGATTAATCGAAAGTCAATTTTTAAAAGGCAAATATCTCCCGATCTGTAGGAATCTGCGAAACAAAACTTATGTCACTTTGAGGGAACGCATATGTCAACGTCCTGTCAGAGTCACGTCAATGTAGGTCCAAGGGTTTGGAGGATAGAGACATTTGAATTTTTCGACATTATTCGAAAGTCAATTTTTAAAAGGCAAATATCTCCCGTTCTGTATTAATCTGAGAGACAAACCTTAAGTCACTTTGAGGGAACGTACATGTCAACTTCATGTCATAGACACGTCAATGTATGTCCAAGGGTTTGGAGGATAGAGACATTTAAATGTTTCGAGCTTATTCAAAAGTCAATTTTTAAAAGCCAAATATTTCCCGATCTGTAGGAATCTGAGAGACAACCGTTATGTCACTTTGAGGGAACGCATATGTGAACTTCATGTCAGAGTCACGTCAATGTATGTCCAAGGGTTTGGAGGATAGAGACATTTAAATTTTTCGAGATTATTCGAAAGTCAATTTTTAAAGGGCAAATATCTCCCGATCTGTAGGAATCTGAGATACAAAACTTATGAAGCTTTGAGGGAATGTATATGTCAACTTCATGTCGCAGTGACGTCAATGTATGTAAAAGGGTTTCGAGGATAGAGACATTTAACTTTTTAGAGATTATTCGAAAGTCAATTTTTAAGATTCACTTATCTCCCGGTCTGTAGGAACCTGAGAGACAAAACTTATGTCACTTTGAGGGAACGTATATGTAAACGTCCTGTCAGTGTCACCTCAATGTATGTCCTAGGGTTTGGAGGATACAGACATTTTAATTTTTCGAGATTATTCGAAAGTCAATTTTTAAAGGCAAATATCTCCCGATCTTTAGGAATCAGAGACAAAACTTATGTCACTTTGAGGGAACGTATATGTCAACTTCATGTCATAGTCACGTCAATGTATGTCCAAGGGTTTGGAGGATAGAGACATTTAAATTTTTAGAGATTATTCGAAAGTCAATTTTTAAAAAGGCAAATATCTCCCGATCTGTAGGCATCTGAGAGACAAGCCTTATGTCACTTTGAGGGAACGTATATCTCAACTTCATGTCAGAGTCTCGTCAATGTATGTCCAAAGGTTTGCAGGATAGAGACATTAGAATTTTTCGAGATTATTCGAAAGTCAATTTTTAAAAGGCAAATATCTCCCGATCTCTAGGCATCTGAGAGACAAAACTTATGTCACTTTGAGGGAACTTATATGTCAATTTCCTGTCAGAGTCACGTCAATGTATGTCCTAGGGTTTGGAGGATAGAGACATTTAAATTTTTAGAGATTATTCGAAAGTCAATTTTTAAAGGGCAAATATCTCCCGATCTGTATGAATCTGAGATACAAAACTTATGTCACTTTGAGGGATCGTATATGTCAACTTCCTGTCAGAGTCACGTCAATGTATGTCCAAGGGTTTGAAGGATAGAGACATTTAAATTTTTAGAGATTATTCGAAAGTCAATATTTATAGGCAAATATCTCCCGATCTGTAGGGATCTGAGAGATAAACCTTATGTCACTTTGAGGGAACGTATATGTCAACGTCCTATCAGAGTCACGTCAATGTATGTCCAAGGGTTTGGAGGATAGAGACATTTAAATTTTTAGAGATTAATCGAAAGTCAATTTTTAAAAGGCAAATATCTCCCGATCTGTAGGAATCTGAGAGACAAAACGTATGTCACTTTGAGGGAACGCATATGTCAACGTCGTGTCAGAGTCACGTTAATGTAGGTCCAAGGGTTTGTAGGCTAGAGACATTTGAATTTTTCGACATTATTCCAAAGTCAATTTTTTAAAGGCAAATATCTCCCGATTAGTAGAATCTGAGAGACAACCCTTATGTCACTTTGAGGGAACGCATATGTCAAATACATGTCAAAGTCACGTCAATGTATGTCCAAGGGTTTGGAGGATAGAGACATTTAAATTTTTAGAGATTATTCGAAAGTCAATATTTATAGGCAAATATCTCCCGATCTGTAGGGATCTGAGAGATAAACCTTATGTCACTTTGAGGGAACGTATATGTCAACGTCCTATCAGAGTCACGTCAATGTATGTCCAAGGGTTTGGAGGATAGAGACATTTAAATTTTTAGAGATTAATCGAAAGTCAATTTTTAAAAGGCAAATATCTCCCGATCTGTAGGAATCTGAGAGACAAACCTAATGTCACTTTGAGGGAACATATATGTCAACGTCGTGTCAGAGTCACGTTAATGTAGGTCCAAGGGTTTGTAGGCTAGAGACATTTGAATTTTTCGACATTATTCCAAAGTCAATTTTTTAAAGGCAAATATCTCCCGATTAGTAGAATCTGAGAGACAACCCTTATGTCACTTTGAGGGAACGCATATGTCAACTTCATGTCAAAGTCACGTCAATGTATGTCCAAGGGTTTGGAGGATAGAGACATTTAAATTTTTCGAGATTATTCGAAAGTCAATTTTTAAAAGGCAAATATCTCCCGATCTTTAGGAATCTGAGAGACAAATCTTATGTCACTTTGAGGGAACGTATATGTCAACTTCCTGTCAGAGTCACGTCAACGTATGTCCAAGGGTTTGGAGGATAGAGACATTTAAATTTTACGAGATTATTCGAAAGTCAATTTTTAAAAGGCAAATATCTCCCGATATGTAGGAATCTGTGAGACTAACCTTGTGTCGCTTTGAGGGAACGTATATGTCAACTTCATATCAGAGTCTCGTCAATGTATGTCCAAAGGTGTGGTGGATAGAGACATTTGAATTTTTCGAGATTATTCGAAAGTCAATTATTAAAAGGCAAATATCTCCCGATCTGTAGGCATCTGAGAGACAAACCTTATTTAACTTTGAGGGAACGCAAATGTTAACTTCATGTCATAGTCACGTCAATGTATGGCCAAGGGTTTGGAGGATAGAGACATTTAAATTTTTAGAGTATATTCGAAAGTCAATTATTAATAGGCAAATATCTCCCGATCTGTAGAAATCTGAGAGACAAACCTTTTGTCACTTTGAGGGAACGTATATGTCAACGTCCTGTCAGAATCATGTCACTGTAGGTCCAAGGGTTTGGAGGATAGAGACATTTGAATTTTTTGACATTATTCGAAAGTCAATTTTTAAAAGGCAAATATCTCCCGATCTGTAGGAATCTGAGAGACAACCCTTATGTCACTTTGAGGGAACGTATATGTCAACGTTCTGTCAGAGTCACGTCAATGTATGTCCAAGGGTTTGAGGAAAGAGACATTTAAATTTTTAGAGATTATTCGAAAGTCAAATATTAATAGGCAAATATCTCCCGATCTGTAGGAATCTGAGAGACAAACCTTACGTCACTTTGAGGGAACGTATATGTCAACGTCCTGTCATAGACACGTAAATGTATGTCCAAGGGTTTGGAGGATAGAGACATTTAAATTTTTAGAGATTATTCGAAAGTCAATTTTTAAAAGGCAAATATCTCCCGATCTGTAGGAATCTGAGAGACAAACCTTATGTCACTTTGAGGGAACGTACATGTCAACTTCATGTCATAGACACGTCAATGTATGTCCAAGGGTTTGGAGGATAGAGACATTTAAATTTTTCGAGATTATTCGAAAGTCAATTTTTAAAGGCAAATATCTCCCGATCTGTAGGAATCTGAGAGACAAAACTTATGTCACTTTGAGGGAACGTATATGGCAACTTCCTGACAGAGTCACATCAATGTATGTCCAAGGGTTTGGAGGATAGAGACATTTAAATTTTTAGAGATTATTCGAAAGTCAATTCTTAAAGGGCAAATATCTCCCGATCTGTAGGAATCTGAGAGACAAAACTTATGTCACTTTGAGGGATCGTATATGTCAACTTCCTGTCAGAGTCACGTCAATGTATGTCCAAGGGTTTGGAGGATAGAGACATTTAAATTTTTAGAGATTATTCGAAAGTCAATTTTTGAAAAGGCAAATATCTCCCGATCTGTAGGCATCTGAGAGACAAACCTTATGTCACTTTAAGGAACGTATATGTAAACGTCCTGTCAGTGTCACGTCAATGTATGTCCAAGGGTTTGGAGGATAGAGACATTTTTATTTTTCGAGTTTATTCGAAAGTCAATTTGTGAAAAGGCAAATATCTCCAGATCTGTTGGAATCTCAGAGACAAAGCATATGTCACTTTGAGGGAACGCATATGTCAACTTCATGTCAGAGTCACGTCAATGTATGTCCAAGGGTTTGGATAGAGACATTTTAATTTTCGAGATTATTTAAAAGTCAATATTTAAAGGCAAATATCTCCCGATCTGTAGGAATCAGAGACAAAACATATGTCACTTTGAGAGAACGTATATGTCAACTTCATGTCATAGTCACGTCAATGTATGTCCAAGGGTTTGGAGGATAGAGACATTTAAATTTTTAGAGATTATTCGAAAGTCAATTTTTTAAAAGGCAAATATCTCCCGATCTGTAGGAATCTGAGAGACAAACCTAATGTCACTTTGAGGGAACGCAAATGTCAACTTCATGTCATAGTCACGTCAATGTATGGCGAAGGGTTTGGATGATAGAGACATTTAAATTTTTAGAGATTATTCGAAAGTCAATTATTAATAGGCAAATATCTCCCGATCTGTAGGAATCTGAGAGACAAACCTAATGTCACTTTGAGGGAACGCAAATGTCAACTTCATGTCATAGTCACGTCAATGTATGGCGAAGGGTTTGGATGATAGAGACATTTAAATTTTTAGAGATTATTCGAAAGTCAATTATTAATAGGCAAATATCTCTCGATCTGTAGGAATCTGAGAGACAAACCTTATGTCACTTTGAGGGAACGTATATGTCAACGTCCTGTCAGAGTCACGTCAATGTAGGTCCAAGGGTTTGGAGGATAGAGACATTTGAATTTTTCGACATTATTCGATAGTCAATTTTTAAAAGGCAAATATCTCCCGATCTGTAGGAATCTGAGAGACAAAACTTATGTCACTTTGAGGGAACGTATATGTCAACTTCATGTCATAGACACGTCAATGTATGTCCAAGGGGTTGGAGGATAGAGACATTTAAATTTGTAGAGATTATTCGAAAGTCAATTTTTAAAAGGCAAATATCTCCCGATCTGTAGGAATCTGAGAGACAAGACTTATATAACTTTGAGGGAACGTATATGTCAAATTCCTGCAAGAGTCACGTTAATGTATGTCCAAGGGTTTGGAGGATGGAGACATTTAAATTTTTATAAATTATTCGAAAGTCAATTTTTAAAAGGCAAATATCTCCCGAACTGTAGGAATCTGAGAGACAAAAAAGATGCCGCTTTGACGGGAATGTATATGTCAACTTCATGTCGCAGTGACGTCAATGTATGTCCAAGGGTTTGGAGGATAGAGACATTTAACTTTTTAGAGATTATTCGAAAGTCAACTTTTAACATTCAAATATCTCCCGGTCTGTAGGAATCTGAGAGACAAACCTTATGTCACTTTGAGGGAACGTATATGTCAACGTCCTGTCAGAGTCACGTCAATGTATGTCCAAGGGTTTGGAGGATAGAGACATTTAAATATTTCGAGAATATTCGAAAGTCAATTATTTATAGGCAAATATCTCTCGATCTGTAGGAATCTGAGAGACAAACCTTATGTCACTTTGAGGGAACGTATATGTCAACGTCCTGTCAGAGTCACGTCAATGTATGTCCAAGGGTTTGGAGGATAGAGACATTTAAATTTTTCGAGATTATTCGAAAGTCAATTTTTAAAGGGGAAATATCTCCCGATCTGTAGGAATCTGAGATACAAAACTTATGTCACTTTGTGGGATCGTATATGTCAACTTCCTGTCAGAGTCACGTCAATGTGTGTCCAAGGGTTTGGAGGATAGAGACATTTAAATTTTTAGGGATTATTCGAAAGTCAATTTTTAAAAGGCAAATATCTCCCGATCTGCAGGGATCTGAGAGATAAACCTTATGTCACTTTGAGGGAACGTATATGTCAACGTCCTGTCAGAGTCACGTCAATGTATGTCCAAGGGTTTGGAGGATAGAGATATTTAAATTTTTAGAGTTTAATCGAAAGTCAATTTTTAAAAGGCAAATATCTCCCGATCTGTAGGATTCTGAGAGACAAAACGTATGTCACTTTGAGGGAACGCATATGTCAACGTCCTGTCAGAGTCACGTCAATGTAGGTCCAAGGGTTTGGAGGATAGAGACATTTAAATTTTTCGAGATTATTCGAAAGTCAATTTGTGAAAAGGCAAATATCTCCCGATCTGTAGGAATCTCAGAGACAAACCTTATGTCACTTTGAGGGAACGCATATGTCAACTTCATGTCAGAGTCACGTCAATGTATGTCCAAGGGTTTGGAGGATAGAGACATTTAAATTTTTAGAGATTATTCGAAAGTCAATTTTTAAGAGACAAATATCTCCCGGTCTGTAGGAATCAGAGACAAAACTTATGTCACTTTGAGGGAACGTATATGTCAACTTCATGTCATAGTCACGTCAAGTTATGTCCAAGGGTTTGGAGGATAGAGACATTTAAATTTTTAGAGATTATATGAAAGTCAATTTTTGAAAAGGCAAATATCTCCCGATCTGTAGGCATCTGAGAGACAAACCTTACGTCACTTTGAGGGAACGTATACGTCAACTTCCTGTCAGAGTCACGTCAACGTATGTCCAAAGGTTTGCATGATAGAGACATTTGAATTTTTCGAGATTATTCGAAAGTCAACTTTTAAAAGGCAAATATCTCCCGATCTGTAGGAATCTGAGAGACAAACCTTATGTCACTTTGAGGGAACGTATATGTCAACTTCATGTCAGAGTCTCGTCAATGTATGTCCAAAGGTTTGCAGGATGGAGACATTTGAATTTTTCGAGATTATTCGAAATTCAATTTTTAAAAGGCAAATATCTCCCGATCTCTAGGCATCTGAGAAACAAACCTTATGTAACTTTGAGGGAACGCAATTGTCAACTTCATGTCATAGTCACGTCAATGTATGGCCAAGGGTTTGGAGGATAGAGACATTTAAATTTTTAGAGATTATTCGAAAGTCAATTATTAATAGGCAAATATCTCCCGATCTATAGGGATCTGAGAGATAAACCTTATGTCACTTTGAGGGAACGTATATGTCAACTTCATGTCAAGTCACGTCAACGTATGTCCAAGGGTTTGGAGGATAGAGACATTTAAATTTTTAGAGATTATTCGAAAGTCAATTTGTGAAAAGGCAAATATCTCCCGATCTGTAGGAATCTCAGAGACAAACCTTATGTCACTTTGAGGGAACGCATATGTCAACTTCATGTCAAGTCACGTCAACGTATGTCCAAGGGTTTGGAGGATAGAGACATTTAAATTTTTAGAGATTATTCGAAAGTCAATTTTAAAGGGCAAATATCTCCCGATCTGTAGGAATCTGAGAGACAAACCTTACGTCACTTTTAGGGAACGTATATGTCAACTTCCTGTCAGAGTCATGTCAACGTATGTCCCAGGGTTTGGAGGATAGAGACATTTTAATTTTACGAGATTATTCGAAAGTCAATTTTTAAAAGGCAAATATCTCCCGATCTGTAGGAATCTGAGAGACAAGACTTATATAACTTTGAGGGAACGTATATGTCAAATTCCTGCAAGAGTCACGTTAATGTATGTCCAAGGGTTTGGAGGATGGAGACATTTAAATTTTTATAAATTATTCGAAAGTCAATTTTTAAAGGCAAATATCTCCCGAACTGTAGGAATCTGACAGACAAAACTGATGCCGCTTTGACGGGAATGTATATGTCAACTTCATGTCGCAGTGACGTCAATGTATGTCCAAGGGTTTGGAGGATAGAGACATTTAACTTTTTAGAGATTATTCGAAAGTCAATTTTTAAGATTCAAATATCTCCCGGTCTGTAGGAATCTGAGAGACAAACCTTATGTCACTTTGAGGGAACGTATATGTCAACGTCCTGTCAGAGACACGTCAATGTATGTCCAAGGGTTTGGAGGATAGAGACATTTAAATTTTTCGAGAATATTCGAAAGTCAATTATTTATAGGCAAATATCTCTCGATCTGTAGGAATCTGAGAGACAAACCTTATGTCACTTTGAGGGAACGTATATGTCAACGTCCTGTCAGAGTCACGTCAATGTATGTCTAAGGGTTTGGAGGATAGAGACATTTAAATTTTTCGAGATTATTCGAAAGTCAATTTGTGAAAAGGCAAATATCTCCCGATCTGTAGGAATCTGAGAGACAAACCTTATGTCACTTTGAGGGAACGTATATGTCAACGTCCTGTCAGAGTCACGTCAATGTATGTTGAAGGGTTTGGAGGATAGAGACAATTAAATTTTTAGAGATTAATCGAAAGTCAATTTTTAAAAGGCAAATATCTCCCGATCTGTAGGATTCTGAGAGACAAAACGTATGTCACTTTGAGAGAACGCATATGTCAACGTCCTGTCAGAGTCACGTCAATGTAGGTCCAAGGGTTTGGAGGATAGAGACATTTGAATTTTTCGAGATTATTCGAAAGTCAATTTATAAAATGCAAATATCTCCCGATCTCTAGGCATCTGAGAAACAAACCTTATGTAACTTTGAGGGAACGCAATTGTCAACTTCATGTCATAGTCTTGTCAATGTATGTCCAAGGGTTTCGAGGATAGAGACATTTAATTTTTTAGAGATTATTCGAAAGTCAATTATTAATAGGCAAATATCTCCCGATCTGTAGGAATCTGAGAGACAAACCTTATGTCACTTTGAGGGAACGTATATGTCAACGTCCTGTCAGAGTCACGTCACTGTAGGTCCAAGGGTTTGGAGGACAGAGATATTTGAATTTTTCGACATTATTCGAAAGTCAATTTTTAAAAGGCAAATATCTTCCGATCTGTAGGAATCTGAGAGACAAACCTGATGTCACTTTGAGGGAACGTACATGTCAACTTCATGTCATAGACACGTCAATGTATGTCCAAGGGTTTGGAGAATAGAGACATTTAAATTTTTAGAGATTATTCGAAAGCCAATTTTAAAAGGCAAATATCTCCCGATCTGTAGAATCTGAGAGACAACCCTTATGTTACTTTGAGGGAACGCAAATGTCAACTTCATGTCAGAGTCACGTCATTGTATGTCCAAGGGTTTGGAGGATAGAGACATTTAAATTTTTAGAGATTATTCGAAAGTCAATTTTTAAAAGGCAAATATCTCCCGATCTGTAGGAATCTGAGAGACAAACCTTATGTCACTAATAGGGAACGTATATGTCAACTTCCTGACAGAGTCACGTCAACATATATCCAAGGGTTTGGAGGATAGAGACATTTGAATTTTTTGACATTATTCGAAAGTCAATTTTTAAAAAAGCAAATATCTCCCGATATGCAGGAATCTGAGAGACAACACTTATGTCACTTTGAGGGAACGCATATGTCAACTTCATGTCAGAGTCACGTCATTGTATGTCCAAGGGTTTGGAGGATAGAGACATTTAAATTTTTCGAGATTATTCGAAAGTCAATTTTTTAAAGGCAAATATCTCCCGATCTGTAGGAATCTGAGAGACAAAACATATGTCACTTTGAGGGAACGTATATGTAAACGTCCTGTCAGTGTCACGTCAATGTAGGTCCTAGGGTTTGGAGGATACAGACATTTAAATTTTTCGAGATTATTCGAAAGTCAATTTGTGAAAAGGCAAATATCTCCCGATCTGTAGGAATCTCAGAGACAACACTTATGTCACTTTGAGGGAACGCATATGTCAACTTCATGTCAGAGTCACGTCATTGTATGTCCAAGGGTTTGGAGGATAGAGACATTTAAATTTTTCGATATTATTCGAAAGTCAATTTTTAAGATTGAAATATCTCCCGGTCTGTAGGAATCTGAGAGACGAAACTTATGTCACTTTGAGGGAACGTATATGTAAACGTCCTGTCAGTGTCACGTCAATGTAGGTCCTAGGGTTTGGAGGATACAGACATTTAAATTTTTCGAGATTATTCGAAAGTCAATTTGTGAAAAGGCAAATATCTCCCGATCTGTAGGAATCTCAGAGACAAACCTTATGTCACTTTGAGGGAACGCATATGTCAACTTCATGTCAGAGTCACGTCAATGTATGTCCAAGGGTTTGGATAGAGACATTTTAATTTTTCAAGATTATTCGAAAGTCAATTTTTAAAGGCAAATATCTCCCGATCTGTAGGAATCAGAGACAAAACTTATGTCACTTTGAGGGAACGTATGTGTCAACTTCATGTCATAGTCACGTCAAGGTATGTCCAAGGGTTTGGAGGATAGAGACATTTAAATTTTTAGAGATTATTCGAAAGTCAATTTTTGAAAAGGCAAATATCACCCGGTCTATAGGTATCTGAGAGACAAACCTTATGTAACTTTGAGGGAACGCAGTTGTCAACTTCATGTCATAGTTACGTCAATGTATGGCCAAGGGTTTAGAGGATAGAGACATTTAAATTTTTAGAGATTATTCGAAAGTCAATTTTTAAAGGGCAAATATCTCTCGATCTGTAGGAATCTGAGAGACAAAACTTATGACACTTTGAGGGATCGTATATTTCAACTTCCTTGCAGAGTCACGTCAATGTATGTCCAAGGGTTTGGAGGATAGAGACATTTAAATTTTTAGAGATTATTCGAAAGTCAATTATTAAAAGGCAAATATCTCCCGATCTGAATAAATCTGAGACACAAAACTTATATCACTTTGAGGGAACGTATATGTCAACTTCCTGTCAGAGTCACTTCAATGTATGTCCAAGGGATTGGAGGATAGGGACATTTAAATTTTTAGAGATTATTCGAAAGTCAATTTTTAAAAGGCAAATATCTCCGGATCTGTTAGAATCTGAGAGACAAAACTTATATAACTTTGAGGGAACGTATATGTAAAATTCCTGTCAGAGTCAGGTCAATGTATGTCTTAGGGTTTGGAGGATAGAGACATTTAAATTTTTATAGATTATTCGAAAGTCAATTTTTAAAATTGAAATATCTCCCGATTGTAGGAATCTGAGAGACAAAACGTATGTCACTTTGAGGAAACGCATATGTCAACGTCCTGTCAGAGTCACGTCATTGTAGGTAAAAGGGTTTGGAGGATAGAGACATTTGAATTTTTCGACATATTCGAAAGTCAATTTTTAAAAGGCAAATATCTCCCGATTTGTAGGAATCTGAGAGACAAACCTTATGTCACATTGAGGGAACGTACATGTCAACTTCATGTCATAGACACGTCAATGTATGTCCAAGGGTTTGGAGGATAGAGACATTTAAATTTTTAGAGATTATTCCAAAGTCAATATTTAAAAGGCAAATATCTCCCGATCAGTAGAATCTGAGAGACAACCCTTATGTCACTTTGAGGGAACGCAAATGTCAACTTCATATCAGAGTCACGTCATTGTATGTCCAAGGGTTTGGAGGATAGAGACATTTAAATATTTCGAGATTATTCGAAAGTCAATTATTAAAATGCAAATATCTCCCGACCTGTAGGAATCTGAGAGACAAACCTAATGTCACTTTTAGGGAACGTATATGTCAACTTCCTGTCAGAGTCACGTCAACGTATGTCCAAGGGTTTGGAGGATAGAGACATTTAAATTTTACGAGATTATTCCAAAGTCAATTTTTAAAAGGCAAATATCTCCCGATCTGTAGGAATCTGTGAGACAAACCTTATGTCACTTTGAGGGAACGTATATGTCAACTTCAAATCAGAGTCTCGACAATGTATGTCCAAAGGTTTGGAGGATAGAGACATTTGAATTTTTCGAGATTATTCGAAAGTCAATTTTTAAAAGGCAAATATCTCCCGATCTGTAGGCATCTGAGAGACAAACCTTATTTAACTTTGAGGGAACGCAAATGTTAACTTCATGTCATGGTCACGTCAATGTATGGCCAAGGGTTTGGATTATAGAGACATTTAAATTTTTAGGGATTATTCGAAAGTCAATTATTAATAGGAAAATATCTCCCGATCTGTAGGAATCTGAGAGACAAAACTTATGTCACTTTGAGGGAACGTATATGGCAACTTCCTGTCAAGTCACGTCAACGTATGTCCAAGGGTTTGGAGGATAGAGACATTTAAATTTTTAGAGATTATTCGAAAGTCAATTTTAAAGGGCAAATATCTCCCGATCTGTAGGAATCTGAGATACAACCCTTATGTCACTTTGAGGGATCGTATATGTCAACTTCCTGTCAGAGTCACGTCAATGTATGTCCAAGGGTTTGGAGGATAGAGACATTTAAATTTTTATAGATTATTCGAAAGTCAATTTTTAAAAGGGAAATATCTCCCGATCTGTAGGTATCTGAGAGACAAAAGTTATGCCGCTTTCTAGGGAATGTATATGTCAACTTCATGTCGCAGTGACTTCAATGTATGTCCAAGGGTTTGGAGGATAGAGACATTTAACTTTTTAGAGATTATTCGAAAGTCAATTTTTAAGATTCAAATATCTCCCGGTCTTTAGGAATCTGAGAGACAAAACTTATGCCATTTTGAGGGAACGTATATGTAAACGTCCTGTCAGTGTCACGTCAATGTATGTCCTAGGGTTTAGAGGATACAGACATTTTATTTTTTAGAGATTATTCGAAAGTCAATTATTAAAGGGCAAATAACTCCCGATCTGTAGGAATCTGAGAGACAAAACTTATGTCACTTTGCGGGATCGTATATGTCAACTTCCTGTCAGAGTCACGTCAATGTATGTCCAAGGGTTTGGAGGATAGAGACATTTAAATTTTTAGAGATTACGCGAAAGTCAATTTTTAAAAGGCAAATATCTCCCGATCTGTAGGAATCTGAGAGACAAACCTTATGTCACTTTTAGGGAACGTATATGTCAACTTCCTGTCAGAGTCACGTCAACATATGTCCAAGGGTTTCGAGGAAATAGACATTTTAATTTTTCGAGATTATTCGAAAGTCAATTTTTAAAAGGCAAATATCTCCCGATCTGTAGGAATCTGTGAGACAAACCTTATGTCACTTTGAGGGAACGTATATGTCAACTTCATATCAGAGTCTCGTCAATGCATGTCCAAAGGTTTGGAGGATAGAGACATTTAAATTTTTAGAGATTATTCGAATGTCAATTTTTAAAAGGCAAATATCTCCCAATCTGTAGGAATCTGAGAGACAAAACTTATGTCACTTTGAGGGAACGCATATGTCAACTTCATGTCATAGTCACGTCAATGTATGGCCAAGGGTTTGGAGGATAGAGACATTTAAATTTTTAGAGATTATTCGAAAGTCAATTATTAATAGGCAAATATCTCCCGATCTGTAGGAATCTGAGAGACAAAGCTTATGTCACTTTGAGGGAACGCATGTGTCAACTTCCTGTCAGAGTCATGGCAATGTAGGTCAAAGGGTTTGGAGGATAGAGACATTTGAATTTTTTGACATTATTCGAAAGTCAATTTTTAAAAGAGCAAATATCTCCCGATCTGCAGGAATCTGAGAGACAACACTTATGTCACTTTGAGGGAACGCATATGTCAACTTCATGTCAGAGTCACGTCATTGTATGTCCAAGGGTTTGGAGGATAGAGACATTTAAATTTTTCGAGATTATTCGAAAGTCAATTTTTTAAAGGCAAATATCTCCCGATCTGTATGAATCTGAGAGACAAAACTTATGTCACTTTGAGGGAACGCATATGTGAACTTCATGTCAGAGTCACGTCAATGTATGTCCAAGGGTTTGGAGGATAGAGACATTTAAATTTTTCGAGATTATTCGAAAGTCAATTTTTAAGATTGAAATATCTCCCGGTCTGTAGGAATCTGAGAGACAAAACTTATGTCACTTTGAGGGAACGTATATGTAAACGTCCTGTCAGTATCACGTCAATGTAGGTCCTAGGGTTTGCAGGATACAGACATTTTAATTTTTCGATATTATTCGAAAGTCAATTTGTGAAAAGGCAAATATCTCCCGATCTGTAGGAATCTCAGAGACAAACCTTATGTCACTTTGAGGGAACGCATATGTCAACTTCATGTCAGAGTCACGTCAATGTATGTCCAAGGGTTTGGATAGAGACATTTTAATTTTTCGAGATTATTCGAAAGTCAATTTTTAAAGGCAAATATCTCCCGATCTGTAGGAATCAGAGACAAAACTTATGTCACTTTGAGGGAACGTATATGTCAACTTCATGTCATAGTCACGTCAAGGTATGTCCAAGGGTTTGGAGGATAGAGACATTTAAATTTTTAGAGATTATTCGAAAGTCAATTTTTGAAAAGGCAAATATCTCCCGGTCTGTACGCATCTGAGAGACAAACCTTATGTAACTTTGAGGGAACGCAGTTGTCAACTTCATGTCATAGTCACGTCAATGTATGGCCAAGGGTTTGGAGGATAGAGACATTTAAATTTTTAGAGATTATTCGAAAGTCAATTTTTAAAGGGCAAATATCTCTCGATCTGTAGGAATCTGAGAGACAAAACTTATGACACTTTGAGGGATCGTATATTTCAACTTCCTGTCATAGTCACGTCAATGTATGTCCAAGGGTTTGGAGGATAGAGACATTTAAATTTTTAGAGATTATTCGAAAGTCAATTTTTAAAAGGCAAATATCTCCCGATCTGAACAAATCTGAGAGACAAAACTTATATCACTTTGAGGGAACGTCTATGTCAACTTCCTGTCAGAGTCACGTCAATGTATGTCTTAGGGTTTGGAGGATAGAGACATTTAAATTTTTAAAGATTATTCGAAAGTCAATTTTTAAAAGGGAAATATCTCCCGATTGTAGGAATCTGAGAGACAAAACGTATGTCGCTTTGAGGAAACGCATATGTCAACGTCCTGTCAGAGTCACGTCATTGTAGGTCCAAAAGTTTGGAGGATAGAGACATTTGAATTTTTCGACATATTCGAAAGTCAATTTTTAAAAGGCAAATATCTCCCGATTTGTAGGAATCTGAGAGACAAACCTTATGTCACATTGAGGGAACGTACATGTCAACTTCATGTCATAGACACGTCAATGTATGTCCAAGGGTTTGGAGGATAGAGACATTTAAATTTTTAGAGATTATTCCAAAGTCAATATTTAAAAGGCAAATATCTCCCAATCTGTAGAATCTGAGAGACAACCCTTATCGTCACTTTGAGGGAACGCAAATGTCAACTTCATGTCAGAGTCACGTCATTGTATGTCCAAGGGTTTGGAGGATAGAGACATTTAAATTTTTCGAGATTATTCGAAAGTCAATTTTTAAAATGCAAATATCTCCCGATCTGTAGGAATCTGAGAGACAAACCTTATGTCACTTTTAGGGAACGTATATCTCAACTTCATGTCAGAGTCACGTCAATGTATGTCCAAGGGTTTGGAGGATAGAGACATTTTAATTTTACGAGATTATTCGAAAGTCAATTTTTAAAAGGCAAATATCTCCCGATCTATAGGAATCTGTGAGACAAACCTTATGTCACTTTGAGGGAACGTATATGTCAACTTCAAATCAGAGTCTCGTCAATGTATGTCCAAACGTTTGGAGGATAGAGACATTTGAATTTTTCGAGATTATTCGAAAGTCAATTATTAATAGGCAAATATCTCCCGATCTGTAGGAATCTGAGAGACAAAACTTATGTCACTTTGAGGGAACGTATATGGCAACTTCCTGTCAAGTCACGTCAACGTATGTCCAAGGGTTTGGAGGATAGAGACATTTAAATTTTTAGAGATTATTCGAAAGTCAATTTTAAAGGGCAAATATCTCCCGATCTGTAGGAATCTGAGATACAACCCTTATGTCACTTTGAGGGATCGTATATGTCAACTTCCTGTCAGAGTCACGTCAATGTATGTCCAAGGGTTTGGAGGATAGAGACATTTAAATTAATAGAGATTATTCGAAAGTCTATTTTTAAAAGGCAAATATCTCCCGATCTGTACAAATCTGAGAGACAAAACTTATATAACTTTGAGGGAACGTATATGTCAAATTCCTGTCAGAGTCACGTCAATGTATGTCCAAGGGTTTGGAGGATAGAGACATTTAAATTTTTATAGATTATTCGAAAGTCAATTTTTAAAAGGGAAATATCTCCCGATCTGTAGGAATCTGAGAGACAAAACTTATGCCGCTTTCTAGGGAATGTATATGTCAACTTCATGTCGCAGTGACGTCAATGTATGTCCAAGGGTTTGGAGGATAGAGACATTTAACTTTTTAGAGATTATTCGAAAGTCAATTTTTAAGATTCAAATATCTCCCGGTCTTTAGGAATCTGAGAGACAAAACTTATGTCACTTTGAGGGAACGTATATGTAAACGTCCTGTCAGTGTCACGTCAATGTATGTCCTAGGGTTTAGAGGATACAGACATTTTATTTTTTAGAGATTATTCGAAAGTCAATTCTTAAAGGGCAAATATCTCCCGATCTGTAGGAATCTGAGAGACAAAACTTATGTCACTTTGAGGGATCGTATATGTCAACTTCCTGTCAGAGTCACGTCAATGTATGTCCAAGGGTTTGGAGGATAGAGACATTTAAATTTTTAGAGATTATTCGAAAGTCAATTTTTAAAAGGCAAATATCTCCCGATCTGAACAAATCTGAGAGACAAAACTTATATCACTTTGAGGGAACGTATATGTCAACTTCCTGTCAGAGTCACGTCAATGTATGTCCAAGGGATTGGAGGATAGGGACATTTTAATTTTTCGAGATTATTCCAAAGTCAATTTTTAAAAGGCAAATATCTCCGGATCTGTAGGAATCTGAGAGACAAAACTTATATAACTTTGAGGGAACGTATATGTCAAATTCCTGTCAGAGTCACGTCAATGTATGTTTAAGGGTGGAGGATAGAGACATTTAAATTTTTAAAGATTATTCGGAAGTCAAATTTTAAAAGGGAAATATCTCCCGATTGTAGGAATCTGAGAGACAAAACGTATGCCACTTTGAGGAAACGCATATGTCAACGTCCTGTCAGAGTCACGTCATTGTAGGTCCAAGGGTTTGGAGGATAGAGACATTTGAATTTTTCGACATATTCGAAAGTCAATTTTTAAAAGGCAAATATCTCCCGATTTGTAGGAATCTGAGAGACAAACCTTATGTCACATTGAGGGAACGTACATGTCAACTTCATGTCATAGACACGTCAATGTATGTCCAAGGGTTTGGAGGATAGAGACATTTAAATTTTTAGAGATTATTCCAAAGTCAATATTTAAAAGGCAAATATCTCCCGATCTGTAGAATCTGAGAGACAACCCTTATGTCACTTTGAGGGAACGCAATTGTCAACTTCATGTCAGAGTCACGTCATTGTATGTCCAAGGGTTTGGAGGATAGAGACATTTAAATTTTTCGAGATTATTCGAAAGTCAATTTTTAAAATGCAAATATCTCCCGATCTGTACAAATCTGAGAGACAAAACTTATATAACTTTGAGGGAACGTATATGTCAAATTCCTGTCAGAGTCACGTCAATGTATGTCCAAGGGTTTGGAGAATAGAGACATTTAAATTTTTATAGATTATTCGAAAGTCAATTTTTAAAAGGGAAATATCTCCCGATCTGTAGGAATCTGAGAGACAAAACTTATGCCGCTTTCTAGGGAATGTATATGTCAACTTCATGTCGCAGTGACGTCAATGTATGTCCAAGGGTTTGGAGGATAGAGACATTTAAATTTTTCGAGATTATTCGAAAGTCAATTTTTTAAAGGCAAATATCTCCCGATCTGTAGGAATCTGAGAGACAAAACATATGTCACTTTGAGGGAACGTATATGTAAACGTCCTGTCAGTGTCACGTCAATGTAGGTCCTAGGGTTTGGAGGATACAGACATTTAAATTTTTCGAGATTATTCGAAAGTCAATTTGTGAAAAGGCAAATATCTCCCGATCTGTAGGAATCTCAGAGACAACACTTATGTCACTTTGAGGGAACGCATATGTCAACTTCATGTCAGAGTCACGTCATTGTATGTCCAAGGGTTTGGAGGATAGAGACATTTAAATTTTTCGATATTATTCGAAAGTCAATTTTTAAGATTGAAATATCTCCCGGTCTGTAGGAATCTGAGAGACGAAACTTATGTCACTTTGAGGGAACGTATATGTAAACGTCCTGTCAGTGTCACGTCAATGTAGGTCCTAGGGTTTGGAGGATACAGACATTTAAATTTTTCGAGATTATTCGAAAGTCAATTTGTGAAAAGGCAAATATCTCCCGATCTGTAGGAATCTCAGAGACAAACCTTATGTCACTTTGAGGGAACGCATATGTCAACTTCATGTCAGAGTCACGTCAATGTATGTCCAAGGGTTTGGATAGAGACATTTTAATTTTTCAAGATTATTCAAAAGTCAATTTTTAAAGGCAAATATCTCCCGATCTGTAGGAATCAGAGACAAAACTTATGTCACTTTGAGGGAACGTATGTGTCAACTTCATGTCATAGTCACGTCAAGGTATGTCCAAGGGTTTGGAGGATAGAGACATTTAAATTTTTAGAGATTATTCGAAAGTCAATTTTTGAAAAGGCAAATATCACCCGGTCTATAGGCATCTGAGAGACAAACCTTATGTAACTTTGAGGGAACGCAGTTGTCAACTTCATGTCATAGTTACGTCAATGTATGGCCAAGGGTTTAGAGGATAGAGACATTTAAATTTTTAGAGATTATTCGAAAGTCAATTTTTAAAGGGCAAATATCTCTCGATCTGTAGGAATCTGAGAGACAAAACTTATGACACTTTGAGGGATCGTATATTTCAACTTCCTTGCAGAGTCACGTCAATGTATGTCCAAGGGTTTGGAGGATAGAGACATTTAAATTTTTAGAGATTATTCGAAAGTCAATTATTAAAAGGCAAATATCTCCCGATCTGAACAAATCTGAGACACAAAACTTATATCACTTTGAGGGAACGTATATGTCAACTTCCTGTCAGAGTCACGTCAATGTATGTCCAAGGGATTGGAGGATAGGGACATTTAAATTTTTAGAGATTATTCGAAAGTCAATTTTTAAAAGGCAAATATCTCCGGATCTGTTAGAATCTGAGAGACAAAACTTATATAACTTTGAGGGAACGTATATGTAAAATTCCTGTCAGAGTCAGGTCAATGTATGTCTTAGGGTTTGGAGGATAGAGACATTTAAATTTTTATAGATTATTCGAAAGTCAATTTTTAAAATTGAAATATCTCCCGATTGTAGGAATCTGAGAGACAAAACGTATGTCACTTTGAGGAAACGCATATGTCAACGTCCTGTCAGAGTCACGTCATTGTAGGTAAAAGGGTTTGGAGGATAGAGACATTTGAATTTTTCGACATATTCGAAAGTCAATTTTTAAAAGGCAAATATCTCCCGATTTGTAGGAATCTGAGAGACAAACCTTATGTCACATTGAGGGAACGTACATGTCAACTTCATGTCATAGACACGTCAATGTATGTCCAAGGGTTTGGAGGATAGAGACATTTAAATTTTTAGAGATTATTCCAAAGTCAATATTTAAAAGGCAAATATCTCCCGATCAGTAGAATCTGAGAGACAACCCTTATGTCACTTTGAGGGAACGCAAATGTCAACTTCATATCAGAGTCACGTCATTGTATGTCCAAGGGTTTGGAGGATAGAGACATTTAAATATTTCGAGATTATTCGAAAGTCAATTATTAAAATGCAAATATCTCCCGACCTGTAGGAATCTGAGAGACAAACCTAATGTCACTTTTAGGGAACGTATATGTCAACTTCCTGTCAGAGTCACGTCAACGTATGTCCAAGGGTTTGGAGGATAGAGACATTTTAATTTTACGAGATTATTCCAAAGTCAATTTTTAAAAGGCAAATATCTCCCGATCTGTAGGAATCTGTGAGACAAACCTTATGTCACTTTGAGGGAACGTATATGTCAACTTCAAATCAGAGTCTCGACAATGTATGTCCAAAGGTTTGGAGGATAGAGACATTTGAATTTTTCGAGATTATTCGAAAGTCAATTTTTAAAAGGCAAATATCTCCCGATCTGTAGGCATCTGAGAGACAAACCTTATTTAACTTTGAGGGAACGCAAATGTTAACTTCATGTCATGGTCACGTCAATGTATGGCCAAGGGTTTGGATTATAGAGACATTTAAATTTTTAGGGATTATTCGAAAGTCAATTATTAATAGGCAAATATCTCCCGATCTGTAGGAATCTGAGAGACAAAACTTATGTCACTTTGAGGGAACGTATATGGCAACTTCCTGTCAAGTCACGTCAACGTATGTCCAAGGGTTTGGAGGATAGAGACATTTAAATTTTTAGAGATTATTCGAAAGTCAATTTTAAAGGGCAAATATCTCCCGATCTGTAGGAATCTGAGATACAACCCTTATGTCACTTTGAGGGATCGTATATGTCAACTTCCTGTCAGAGTCACGTCAATGTATGTCCAAGGGTTTGGAGGATAGAGACATTTAAATTTTTATAGATTATTCGAAAGTCAATTTTTAAAAGGGAAATATCTCCCGATCTGTAGGTATCTGAGAGACAAAAGTTATGCCGCTTTCTAGGGAATGTATATGTCAACTTCATGTCGCAGTGACTTCAATGTATGTCCAAGGGTTTGGAGGATAGAGACATTTAACTTTTTAGAGATTATTCGAAAGTCAATTTTTAAGATTCAAATATCTCCCGGTCTTTAGGAATCTGAGAGACAAAACTTATGCCACTTTGAGGGAACGTATATGTAAACGTCCTGTCAGTGTCACGTCAATGTATGTCCTAGGGTTTAGAGGATACAGACATTTTATTTTTTAGAGATTATTCGAAAGTCAATTATTAAAGGGCAAATAACTCCCGATCTGTAGGAATCTGAGAGACAAAACTTATGTCACTTTGCGGGATCGTATATGTCAACTTCCTGTCAGAGTCACGTCAATGTATGTCCAAGGGTTTGGAGGATAGAGACATTTAAATTTTTAGAGATTACGCGAAAGTCAATTTTTAAAAGGCAAATATCTCCCGATCTGTAGGAATCTGAGAGACAAACCTTATGTCACTTTTAGGGAACGTATATGTCAACTTCCTGTCAGAGTCACGTCAACATATGTCCAAGGGTTTCGAGGAAATAGACATTTTAATTTTTCGAGATTATTCGAAAGTCAATTTTTAAAAGGCAAATATCTCCCGATCTGTAGGAATCTGTGAGACAAACCTTATGTCACTTTGAGGGAACGTATATGTCAACTTCATATCAGAGTCTCGTCAATGCATGTCCAAAGGTTTGGAGGATAGAGACATTTAAATTTTTAGAGATTATTCGAATGTCAATTTTTAAAAGGCAAATATCTCCCAATCTGTAGGAATCTGAGAGACAAAACTTATGTCACTTTGAGGGAACGCATATGTCAACTTCATGTCATAGTCACGTCAATGTATGGCCAAGGGTTTGGAGGATAGAGACATTTAAATTTTTAGAGATTATTCGAAAGTCAATTATTAATAGGCAAATATCTCCCGATCTGTAGGAATCTGAGAGACAAAGCTTATGTCACTTTGAGGGAACGCATGTGTCAACTTCCTGTCAGAGTCATGGCAATGTAGGTCAAAGGGTTTGGAGGATAGAGACATTTGAATTTTTTGACATTATTCGAAAGTCAATTTTTAAAAGAGCAAATATCTCCCGATCTGCAGGAATCTGAGAGACAACACTTATGTCACTTTGAGGGAACGCATATGTCAACTTCATGTCAGAGTCACGTCATTGTATGTCCAAGGGTTTGGAGGATAGAGACATTTAAATTTTTCGAGATTATTCGAAAGTCAATTTTTTAAAGGCAAATATCTCCCGATCTGTATGAATCTGAGAGACAAAACTTATGTCACTTTGAGGGAACGCATATGTGAACTTCATGTCAGAGTCACGTCAATGTATGTCCAAGGGTTTGGAGGATAGAGACATTTAAATTTTTCGAGATTATTCGAAAGTCAATTTTTAAGATTGAAATATCTCCCGGTCTGTAGGAATCTGAGAGACAAAACTTATGTCACTTTGAGGGAACGTATATGTAAACGTCCTGTCAGTATCACGTCAATGTAGGTCCTAGGGTTTGCAGGATACAGACATTTTAATTTTTCGATATTATTCGAAAGTCAATTTGTGAAAAGGCAAATATCTCCCGATCTGTAGGAATCTCAGAGACAAACCTTATGTCACTTTGAGGGAACGCATATGTCAACTTCATGTCAGAGTCACGTCAATGTATGTCCAAGGGTTTGGATAGAGACATTTTAATTTTTCGAGATTATTCGAAAGTCAATTTTTAAAGGCAAATATCTCCCGATCTGTAGGAATCAGAGACAAAACTTATGTCACTTTGAGGGAACGTATATGTCAACTTCATGTCATAGTCACGTCAAGGTATGTCCAAGGGTTTGGAGGATAGAGACATTTAAATTTTTAGAGATTATTCGAAAGTCAATTTTTGAAAAGGCAAATATCTCCCGGTCTGTACGCATCTGAGAGACAAACCTTATTTAACTTTGAGGGAACGCAAATGTTAACTTCATGTCATGGTCACGTCAATGTATGGCCAAGGGTTTGGATTATAGAGACATTTAAATTTTTAGGGATTATTCGAAAGTCAATTATTAATAGGCAAATATCTCCCGATCTGTAGGAATCTGAGAGACAAAACTTATGTCACTTTGAGGGAACGTATATGGCAACTTCCTGTCAAGTCACGTCAACGTATGTCCAAGGGTTTGGAGGATAGAGACATTTAAATTTTTAGAGATTATTCGAAAGTCAATTTTAAAGGGCAAATATCTCCCGATCTGTAGGAATCTGAGATACAACCCTTATGTCACTTTGAGGGATCGTATATGTCAACTTCCTGTCAGAGTCACGTCAATGTATGTCCAAGGGTTTGGAGGATAGAGACATTTAAATTTTTATAGATTATTCGAAAGTCAATTTTTAAAAGGGAAATATCTCCCGATCTGTAGGTATCTGAGAGACAAAAGTTATGCCGCTTTCTAGGGAATGTATATGTCAACTTCATGTCGCAGTGACTTCAATGTATGTCCAAGGGTTTGGAGGATAGAGACATTTAACTTTTTAGAGATTATTCGAAAGTCAATTTTTAAGATTCAAATATCTCCCGGTCTTTAGGAATCTGAGAGACAAAACTTATGCCACTTTGAGGGAACGTATATGTAAACGTCCTGTCAGTGTCACGTCAATGTATGTCCTAGGGTTTAGAGGATACAGACATTTTATTTTTTAGAGATTATTCGAAAGTCAATTATTAAAGGGCAAATAACTCCCGATCTGTAGGAATCTGAGAGACAAAACTTATGTCACTTTGCGGGATCGTATATGTCAACTTCCTGTCAGAGTCACGTCAATGTATGTCCAAGGGTTTGGAGGATAGAGACATTTAAATTTTTAGAGATTACGCGAAAGTCAATTTTTAAAAGGCAAATATCTCCCGATCTGTAGGAATCTGAGAGACAAACCTTATGTCACTTTTAGGGAACGTATATGTCAACTTCCTGTCAGAGTCACGTCAACATATGTCCAAGGGTTTCGAGGAAATAGACATTTTAATTTTTCGAGATTATTCGAAAGTCAATTTTTAAAAGGCAAATATCTCCCGATCTGTAGGAATCTGTGAGACAAACCTTATGTCACTTTGAGGGAACGTATATGTCAACTTCATATCAGAGTCTCGTCAATGCATGTCCAAAGGTTTGGAGGATAGAGACATTTAAATTTTTAGAGATTATTCGAATGTCAATTTTTAAAAGGCAAATATCTCCCAATCTGTAGGAATCTGAGAGACAAAACTTATGTCACTTTGAGGGAACGCATATGTCAACTTCATGTCATAGTCACGTCAATGTATGGCCAAGGGTTTGGAGGATAGAGACATTTAAATTTTTAGAGATTATTCGAAAGTCAATTATTAATAGGCAAATATCTCCCGATCTGTAGGAATCTGAGAGACAAAGCTTATGTCACTTTGAGGGAACGCATGTGTCAACTTCCTGTCAGAGTCATGGCAATGTAGGTCAAAGGGTTTGGAGGATAGAGACATTTGAATTTTTTGACATTATTCGAAAGTCAATTTTTAAAAGAGCAAATATCTCCCGATCTGCAGGAATCTGAGAGACAACACTTATGTCACTTTGAGGGAACGCATATGTCAACTTCATGTCAGAGTCACGTCATTGTATGTCCAAGGGTTTGGAGGATAGAGACATTTAAATTTTTCGAGATTATTCGAAAGTCAATTTTTTAAAGGCAAATATCTCCCGATCTGTATGAATCTGAGAGACAAAACTTATGTCACTTTGAGGGAACGCATATGTGAACTTCATGTCAGAGTCACGTCAATGTATGTCCAAGGGTTTGGAGGATAGAGACATTTAAATTTTTCGAGATTATTCGAAAGTCAATTTTTAAGATTGAAATATCTCCCGGTCTGTAGGAATCTGAGAGACAAAACTTATGTCACTTTGAGGGAACGTATATGTAAACGTCCTGTCAGTATCACGTCAATGTAGGTCCTAGGGTTTGCAGGATACAGACATTTTAATTTTTCGATATTATTCGAAAGTCAATTTGTGAAAAGGCAAATATCTCCCGATCTGTAGGAATCTCAGAGACAAACCTTATGTCACTTTGAGGGAACGCATATGTCAACTTCATGTCAGAGTCACGTCAATGTATGTCCAAGGGTTTGGATAGAGACATTTTAATTTTTCGAGATTATTCGAAAGTCAATTTTTAAAGGCAAATATCTCCCGATCTGTAGGAATCAGAGACAAAACTTATGTCACTTTGAGGGAACGTATATGTCAACTTCATGTCATAGTCACGTCAAGGTATGTCCAAGGGTTTGGAGGATAGAGACATTTAAATTTTTAGAGATTATTCGAAAGTCAATTTTTGAAAAGGCAAATATCTCCCGGTCTGTACGCATCTGAGAGACAAACCTTATGACACTTTGAGGGATCGTATATTTCAACTTCCTGTCATAGTCACGTCAATGTATGTCCAAGGGTTTGGAGGATAGAGACATTTAAATTTTTAGAGATTATTCGAAAGTCAATTTTTAAAAGGGAAATATCTCCCGATTGTAGGAATCTGAGAGACAAAACGTATGTCGCTTTGAGGAAACGCATATGTCAACGTCCTGTCAGAGTCACGTCATTGTAGGTCCAAAAGTTTGGAGGATAGAGACATTTGAATTTTTCGACATATTCGAAAGTCAATTTTTAAAAGGCAAATATCTCCCGATTTGTAGGAATCTGAGAGACAAACCTTATGTCACATTGAGGGAACGTACATGTCAACTTCATGTCATAGACACGTCAATGTATGTCCAAGGGTTTGGAGGATAGAGACATTTAAATTTTTAGAGATTATTCCAAAGTCAATATTTAAAAGGCAAATATCTCCCAATCTGTAGAATCTGAGAGACAACCCTTATCGTCACTTTGAGGGAACGCAAATGTCAACTTCATGTCAGAGTCACGTCATTGTATGTCCAAGGGTTTGGAGGATAGAGACATTTAAATTTTTCGAGATTATTCGAAAGTCAATTTTTAAAATGCAAATATCTCCCGATCTGTAGGAATCTGAGAGACAAACCTTATGTCACTTTTAGGGAACGTATATCTCAACTTCATGTCAGAGTCACGTCAATGTATGTCCAAGGGTTTGGAGGATAGAGACATTTTAATTTTACGAGATTATTCGAAAGTCAATTTTTAAAAGGCAAATATCTCCCGATCTGTAGGAATCTGTGAGACAAACCTTATGTCACTTTGAGGGAACGTATATGTCAACTTCAAATCAGAGTCTCGTCAATGTATGTCCAAACGTTTGGAGGATAGAGACATTTGAATTTTTCGAGATTATTCGAAAGTCAATTATTAATAGGCAAATATCTCCCGATCTGTAGGAATCTGAGAGACAAAACTTATGTCACTTTGAGGGAACGTATATGGCAACTTCCTGTCAAGTCACGTCAACGTATGTCCAAGGGTTTGGAGGATAGAGACATTTAAATTTTTAGAGATTATTCGAAAGTCAATTTTAAAGGGCAAATATCTCCCGATCTGTAGGAATCTGAGATACAACCCTTATGTCACTTTGAGGGATCGTATATGTCAACTTCCTGTCAGAGTCACGTCAATGTATGTCCAAGGGTTTGGAGGATAGAGACATTTAAATTAATAGAGATTATTCGAAAGTCTATTTTTAAAAGGCAAATATCTCCCGATCTGTACAAATCTGAGAGACAAAACTTATATAACTTTGAGGGAACGTATATGTCAAATTCCTGTCAGAGTCACGTCAATGTATGTCCAAGGGTTTGGAGGATAGAGACATTTAAATTTTTATAGATTATTCGAAAGTCAATTTTTAAAAGGGAAATATCTCCCGATCTGTAGGAATCTGAGAGACAAAACTTATGCCGCTTTCTAGGGAATGTATATGTCAACTTCATGTCGCAGTGACGTCAATGTATGTCCAAGGGTTTGGAGGATAGAGACATTTAACTTTTTAGAGATTATTCGAAAGTCAATTTTTAAGATTCAAATATCTCCCGGTCTTTAGGAATCTGAGAGACAAAACTTATGTCACTTTGAGGGAACGTATATGTAAACGTCCTGTCAGTGTCACGTCAATGTATGTCCTAGGGTTTAGAGGATACAGACATTTTATTTTTTAGAGATTATTCGAAAGTCAATTCTTAAAGGGCAAATATCTCCCGATCTGTAGGAATCTGAGAGACAAAACTTATGTCACTTTGAGGGATCGTATATGTCAACTTCCTGTCAGAGTCACGTCAATGTATGTCCAAGGGTTTGGAGGATAGAGACATTTAAATTTTTAGAGATTATTCGAAAGTCAATTTTTAAAAGGCAAATATCTCCCGATCTGAACAAATCTGAGAGACAAAACTTATATCACTTTGAGGGAACGTATATGTCAACTTCCTGTCAGAGTCACGTCAATGTATGTCCAAGGGATTGGAGGATAGGGACATTTTAATTTTTCGAGATTATTCCAAAGTCAATTTTTAAAAGGCAAATATCTCCGGATCTGTAGGAATCTGAGAGACAAAACTTATATAACTTTGAGGGAACGTATATGTCAAATTCCTGTCAGAGTCACGTCAATGTATGTTTAAGGGTGGAGGATAGAGACATTTAAATTTTTAAAGATTATTCGGAAGTCAAATTTTAAAAGGGAAATATCTCCCGATTGTAGGAATCTGAGAGACAAAACGTATGCCACTTTGAGGAAACGCATATGTCAACGTCCTGTCAGAGTCACGTCATTGTAGGTCCAAGGGTTTGGAGGATAGAGACATTTGAATTTTTCGACATATTCGAAAGTCAATTTTTAAAAGGCAAATATCTCCCGATTTGTAGGAATCTGAGAGACAAACCTTATGTCACATTGAGGGAACGTACATGTCAACTTCATGTCATAGACACGTCAATGTATGTCCAAGGGTTTGGAGGATAGAGACATTTAAATTTTTAGAGATTATTCCAAAGTCAATATTTAAAAGGCAAATATCTCCCGATCTGTAGAATCTGAGAGACAACCCTTATGTCACTTTGAGGGAACGCAATTGTCAACTTCATGTCAGAGTCACGTCATTGTATGTCCAAGGGTTTGGAGGATAGAGACATTTAAATTTTTCGAGATTATTCGAAAGTCAATTTTTAAAATGCAAATATCTCCCGATCTGTACAAATCTGAGAGACAAAACTTATATAACTTTGAGGGAACGTATATGTCAAATTCCTGTCAGAGTCACGTCAATGTATGTCCAAGGGTTTGGAGAATAGAGACATTTAAATTTTTATAGATTATTCGAAAGTCAATTTTTAAAAGGGAAATATCTCCCGATCTGTAGGAATCTGAGAGACAAAACTTATGCCGCTTTCTAGGGAATGTATATGTCAACTTCATGTCGCAGTGACGTCAATGTATGTCCAAGGGTTTGGAGGATAGAGACATTTAACTTTTTAGAGATTATTCGAAAGTCAATTTTTAAGATTCAAATATCTCCCGGTCTTTAGGAATCTGAGAGACAAAACTTATGTCACTTTGAGGGAACGTATATGTAAACGTCCTGTCAGTGTCACGTCAATGTATGTCCTAGGGTTTAGAGGATACAGACATTTTATTTTTTAGAGATTATTCGAAAGTCAATTTTAAAGGGCAAATATCTCCCGATCTGTAGGAATCTGAGAGACAAAACTTATGTCACTTTGAGGGATCGTATATGTCAACTTCCTGTAAGAGTCACGTCAATGTATGTCTTAGGGGTGGAGGATAGAGACATTTAAATTTTTAAAGATTATTCCAAAGTCAATATTTAAAAGGCAAATATCTCCCGATCTGTAGAATCTGAGAGACAACCCTTATGTCACTTTGAGGGAACGCAAATGTCAACTTCATGTCAGAGTCACGTCATTGTATGTCCAAGGGTTTGGAGGATAGAGACATTTAAATTTTTCGAGATTATTCGAAAGTCAATTTTTAAAATGCAAATATCTCCCGATCTGTAGGAATCTGAGAGACAAACCTTATGTCACTTTTAGGGAACGTATATGTCAACTTCCTGTCAGAGTCACGTCAACGTATGTCCAAGGGTTTGGAGGATAGAGACATTTTAATTTTACGAGATTATTCGAAAGTCAATTTTTAAAAGGCAATTATCTCCCGATCTGTAAGAATCTGTGAGACAAACCTTATGTCACTTTGAGGGAACGTATATGTCAACTTCAAATCAGAGTCTCGTCAATGTATGTCCAAACGTTTGGAGGATAGAGACATTTGAATTTTTCGAGATTATTCGAAAGTCAATTATTAATAGGCAAATATCTCCCGATCTGTAGGAATCTGAGAGACAAAACTTATGTCACTTTGAGGGAACGTATATGGTAACTTCCTGTCAAGTCACGTCAACGTATGTCCAAGGGTTTGGAGGATAGAGACATTTAAATTTTTAGAGATTATTCGAAAGTCAATTTTAAAGGGCAAATATCTCCCGATCTGTAGGAATCTGAGATACAACCCTTATGTCACTTTGAGGGATCGTATATGTCAACTTCCTGTCAGAGTCACGTCAATGTATGTCCAAGGGTTTGGAGGATAGAGACATTTAAATTATTAGAGATTATTCGAAAGTCTATTTTTAAAAGGCAAATATCTCCCGATCTGTACAAATCTGAGAGACAAAACTTATATAACCTTGAGGGAAAGTATATGTCAAATTCCTGTCAGAGTCACGTTAATGTATGTCCAAGGGTTTGGAGGATAGAGACATTTAAATTTTTATAGATTATTCGAAAGTCAATTTTTAAAAGGGAAATATCTCCCGATCTGTAGGAATCTGAGAGACAAAACTTATGCCGCTTTCTAGGGAATGTATATGTCAACTTCATGTCGCAGTGACGTCAATGTATGTCCAAGGGTTTGGAGGATAGAGACATTTAACTTTTTAGAGATTATTCGAAAGTCAATTTTTAAGATTCAAATATCTCCCGGTCTTTAGGAATCTGAGAGACAAAACTTATGTCACTTTGAGGGAACGTATATGTAAACGTCCTGTCAGTGTCACGTCAATGTATGTCCTAGGGTTTAGAGGATACAGACATTTTATTTTTTAGAGATTATTCGAAAGTCAATTTTTAAAGGGCAAATATCTCCCGATCTGTAGGAATCTGAGAGACAAAACTTATGTCACTTTGAGGGATCGTATATGTCAACTTCCTGTCAGAGTCACGTCAATGTATGTCCAAGGGTTTGGAGGATAGAGACATTTACATTTTTAGAGATTATTCGAAAGTCAATTTTTAAAAGGCAAATATCTCCCGATCTGTACAAATCTGAGAGACAAAACTTATACCACTTTGAGGGAACGTATATGTCAACTTCCTGTCAGAGTCACGTCAATGCATGTCCTAGGGTTTGGAGGATAGGGACATTTAAATTTTTAGAGATTATTCGAAAGTCAATTTTTAAAAGGCAAATATCTCCCGATCTGTAGGAATCTGAGAGACAAACCTTATGTCACTTTGAGGGAACGTATATGTCAACGTCCTGTCATAGTCACGTCAATGTATGTCCAAGGGTTTGGAGGATAGAGACATTTAAATTTTTAGAGATTATTCGAAAGTCAATTTTTAAGATTTAAATATCTCCCGATCTGTAGGAATCCGAGAGACAAACCTTATGTCACTTTGAGGGAACGTATATGTCAACTTCCTGTCAGAGTTACGTCAATGTATGTCCAAGGGTTTGGAGGGTAGAAACATTTAAATTTTTAGAGATTATTCGAAAGTCAATTTTTAAACGGCAAATATCTCCCGATCTGTAGGAATCTGAGATACAAAATTTATGTCACTTTGAGGGATGGTATATGTCAACTTCCTGTCAGAGTCACGTCAATGTATGTCCAAAGGTTTGGAAGATAGAGACATTTAAATTTTAGAGATTATTCGAAAGTCAATTTTTAAAAGGCAAATATCTCCCGATCTGTAGGAATCTGAGAGACAAAACTTATGTCACTTTGAGGGAACGTATATGTCAACCTCATGTCAGAGTCACGTCAATGTATGTCCAAGGGTTTGGAGAATAGAGACATTTAAATTTTTAGAGATTATTAAAAAGTCAATTTTTGAAAAGGCAAATATCTCCCGATCTGTAGGCATCTGAGAGACAAAACTTATGTCACATTGAGGGAACGTTTATGTCAGAGTCATGTCATAGTCACGTCAATGTATGTCCAAGGGTTTGGAGGATAGAGACATTTTAATTTTTCGAGATTATTCGAAAGTCAATTTTTAAAAGGCAAATATCTCCCGATCTGTAGGAATCTGAGAGACAAGCCTTATGCCACCTTGAGAGAACTTATATGTCAACTTCATGTCAGAGTCTCGTCACTGTATGTCCAAGGGTTTGGAGGATAGAAATATTTGAATTTTTCGAGATTATTCGAAAGTCAATTTCTAAAAGGCAAATATCTCCCGATCTGTAGGCATCTGAGAGACAAACCTTATGTCACTTTGAGGGAACGCAAATGTCAACTTCATGTCATAGTCACGTCAATGTATGTCCAAGGGTTTGGAGGATAGAGACATTTAAATTTTTAGAGATTATTCGAAAGTCAATTATTAATAGGCAAATATCTCCCGATCTGTAGGAATCTGAGAGACAAAACTTATGTCACTTTGAGGGAACGTATATGTCAACGTCCTGTCAGAGTCACGTCAATGTATGTCCAAGGGTTTGGAGGATAGGGAGATTTGAATTTTTCGAGATTATTCGAAAGTCAATTTTTGAAAAGGCAAATATCTCCCGATCTGTAGGAATCTGAGAGACAAAACTTATGTCACTTTGAGGGAACGTATATGTCAACTTCATGCCAGATTTAAGTCATTGTATGTCCAAGGGTTTGGAGGATAGAGACATTTGAATTTTTAGAGATTATTCGAAAGTCAATTTTTGAAAAGGCAAATATCTCCCGATCTGTAGGAATCTTAGAGACAAAACTTATGTCACTTTGAGGGAACGTATATGTCAACTTCATGTCAGAGTCACGTCAATGTATGTCCAAGGGTTTGAAGGATAGAGACATTTTAATTTTTCACAGTTATTCGAAAGTCAATTTTTCAAAGGCATATATCTCGCGATGTGTAGGAATCTGTGAGACAAACCTCATATCAGTATGAGGACACTTATATGTCAACTTCATGTCAGAGTCACGTCAATGTATGTCCAAGGGTTTGAAGGATAGAGACATTTTAATTTTTCACGGTTATTCTAAAGTCAATTTTTCAAAGGCATTTATCTCGCGATGTGTAGGAATCTGAGAGAAAGAACTCATGTCACTGTGGGGTCACGTACATGTCAACTTCATGTCAGAGTCACGACAATGTACGTCCAAGGGTTTGCAGGATAGAGAACTTTTACTTTTTCGCGGGTATTCGAAAGTCAATTTTTCAAATTCATATATCTTCCGATCTGTAGGAAACTGAGAGACAAAACTCCTGCCGTGTCTTCAAACTGTTGGTAACGTATCTGAAACACGCGTGTCATTGCTAAATGTACCTCTGCCTTGTCTTCACGGTGGTACTGTCTTTTCTCAATCTCGTACGTCATAGGTAAATGTACTCTTGTCGTGTCTTATGGAATTCATCGGAATAAAGTATAAATATCACAAAACAACGCACTTGCATACAGCACACCAGCTCAAGGAACACAATACATCATCATACAGTAGCGTATGACACAATAAATTGCCATTTGAAATATTATAAATTCTGTGTGATGTGTGACTAATTTTTGTCTTAACAAACAAAATACGAGCTACAAAACATGCATGATGTGGGTGGGTGCGTGTTTGGGTTAATCTTCGTATGTATACATAGATTGGTAAATACATGAACGGATGGATAGATATGTAGATGGGTAAATAGATAAATAGGCAGACACATAGACAGGAGACAGAGAAACAGATACACAGAGAGAGAGAGATAGAGATATTCAGATAGATAGAATAGATAGATTATATAGGTAGAGAAACCGAGATATCTAAAGCCGGCCTGATAATCTTTTATACTCCTACTATTCTGTGGCCTGAGTGAACAACCGTCTGTCATCAAATGTTATATGAGTAAGGATCGCTTTTCACTACATCCTCGAAGCTAATTCTGAAAATACCTAAACCCCATCTCTAATGAGTATTTGTATTCATAACATATTAATAATATAATTGGCTTCTTTCTCTAAATAACTAAACTAAAATATTTAATCCAAGAATGTATTCCACACATACTCAAGTGTATCCACTCATGTAGCCAAAAATCTATTATGTCATATGAAAAAAGTAACGCAGTCCTCATACACGCCATGTGGGACGCTTGGCTGGAGAGGCAGTACAGTGTATACACAAAAGAATGGTGCGGTTTCAAACGTTAATAAAAAAATTATTTACCAACTTACATGTGCACAACATACACCGTCAGCGGCGGCAACTCTCAAAGTTTCTCATGCGTTCATTACAATCCTTCAATGTGTGCATCCTGGATCACACGACACACATCCACATGGTAATCAAACTCATCCCACACCAGCGCTGTGGAAAGACATGGTTGAGAAGCACTCGTACATTCCTATGAAAATGTCCAGTTGTAGAATGTAATCGTCATAATTGGTATTCAGTTGGGGTAACAACCAGCTTTCCAACATGTCCAGAAATGAGTCGCTGTCTAAGTTGCTTCAGCGAAGAAAGATGAGCCGTGCACTTTTTTGCTGGCCACCGCACAGAAAACGTTGACTTTTGGAGAGTCACGCTGGTGCTCGGTTCCCCAGATACGGACATCGTGTATGTTCACCTTGCCACTGATGTGGAATGTGGCTTCATCGGAGAAGATCAGTCTTTCGACGAACCCATCTTCCTCCATTTTAAACCGCATCTCCTCGCAAAAGCCTCGCCTTTTCACTTTGTCTGATGGTTTAAGGGCCTGCACCAATCGCAATCTTGTACGGTTTGGCATGTCCAATTCCATGCTTCCTCTAGCCACTGACTTGCGGGGACTTCGCTGAAACGCCTCACGAACTCTTTCAATGTTGTCATCAGTCATACGAGGTCGACCAGGACTCTTGCCTTTACACAAGCATCCAGTTTCTACAAACTGTCGGTACCACCTGCTTATGTTATTCTTGTGTGGTGCGTCTTTTTGAAACCGTGCACGAAACTCACGCTCTGGACACCTCAAAACGGAGCACACAGAAAGCCTTCTCCTGCTGCAACGCCATCTTTGAAACTGGCCACGCAGTAAGCATGAGAAACTTGGACAGTTGCCATGTTCACAGCACCTGTTACTACTAGACACTATATTATCTTCACATCAAATTTTATGTCTTCCCTTCGGGGTTTTTTTCATACCCAAAATCCGTATTCACTTGTAATTTCTAAGTCATCCCCGATTTTTACCACGATTAATACTTTATTTCTGGATCCTCTGCAAGTCCGCGGTTCAACTACCGACAGCGACACAATCAAGTTCGGTCCAATTCAATAATATACACAGAAGATACCGTGAATTTTTCCTTCGGGTAAAACCGGCTGGAACGTGATGCTGTCCACGTATCTCTATCTAGCTAGCTGTTAAAGATGCACGTACCTAAACCTTCAATAACCCATACGCCTTCATGCCGTAGTGCGTAATTAAACACGGACGCAACTTATATTTAAAAAGAAATTAGTCTATCCCGTGTAAGTAATAAGATGATGAGAAAGAGCGAGAAGATGAAGATTTGCAATTCGTTTTCCTTCAAGGATGGAAACAAGGACTTCATTAGATAAAACCTCTCAACTACGGGATACTGGCAAAAACTAAGCTACAAACTACTTCTACTACAACATTGAAGAGATAAATTTCACCCACCAGCGATGAACTGGAGGTTTCTTAGATGACGTCGTCGCTGGACATGGCAATCGTCCGTTGTTTCTCGTGTCGTCTGCTACAAGTTCACTCACGTTTCAGAGCTACGCGCTGCCTCCATTCACAAAGCAATGAGCAATTTTAGTTGACTTCTTTTTTTGGGGGGGGGAGGCTCTCTATGATTTCTGTATTATTTGATTTATATATAATATGAGCGACGTTCTTTGCAAATGACTTGACAATGCAAGCTTTCATAACTCTGAAAGAACAAGGGAATTAATAGAAAGTGTCGGATGCAAAGTTGAATTTTTGCCACCAAACTCGCTAGATTTAAATCCAATTGAGAACTTTTGGTTTGCCATCAATGCACACTTTAATTTGCTAGTACGCTACTATATAATTAATAATTATAATGTAACAAGTCATGGAAATTTTAGCTGCTGTTAAAATCTGATCTCATTGAAAGTCAACTCATATGCGAAAATTTAAAGACGAAATAGTGACATGTCGTTCTTCTACCTGTTATAAAGGGAGATGAAAACAGAGGTATACAAGCAAGTGTTACAGTTTTCGATGTTTCTACAATCGGAAAAAATAAAAGTACAAGTTATTTATTTATTTATTTATTTATTAAATAACATCTTGAACATATAACAATCTGAAAACTTCATTTAAAATCTCAGTGGCGGCGTTTCAATTATTTCGGCTTCAAAAAGCCTGTATTATTTTATTCACATGTTATTTGTATGTGATTTCGTTGTCCACTACGTCTCGTCCCTAATTTCAGTGTGGATCTCCCATCAATCCACACTTTAATGTCATAGTACTGATGCCTACGATACCATAAATCTCAATCACTTTCACTGAATGAACTTTGTCTGCGTCAGAGGTGGTTAAATTTGAACTGTACGTCTGTCCTGCAATATGATTGTAATCTAAGGGCAAAGCTATGTAAATAAAGAACGATAATGTAGTTTTCAGCCCCATGAAATTTTCCAAATTTAAAATCTTCCCCGCTTTATAGTTTGTGTTAGCAGACGCTTAAGTCACCTCAAAATTACTTAACTTGAAAAGCTAGCCGTTACTCAGATCATCAAAACAGAAAATCCCCACTTTTTAAAATCCTCAATATCTTCTATATATGCTTTAGCAAATCCCACCACTGCAACTTAACGCATGGTCTGTGACCTCACACCCTCAACATTTCTAATATTGTGGGCAAACTAACTGCGTCTTTGCTGGATTCCGCTGATATTCCGTTGCAGCGCAGCGGCTGGACTGCAGGGTCGATGATGTTGTTAGTGGTTAAGAATGCATGCAGCTACAACTCTACTCTAACCCGTCCATCCTCTGAGGGTAGGAAGAAGGCGAAAAAGAAGAAAAGAAAGAAGAAGAAGAGTAAATAGAAAGAATCTGAATTCATTTTGCTCAAGGGATGGAACAAGCAAAACATTAATTGGAGACTCAAAATTAAGGAACATTGGAAGGAGTTTAACCCCTGCACCCCAGGCGTTAGTCGTGTGTTAATTTAAAATTAAAGTAATTCGTTTCACTCGCCAGCAAAGATGGTAGAAACGAAATATGCCGGAGAGATGACCGCCGACACTGGCAACACGACAAGAGTGCAGCGTCCGGGTTCCCCGGAGCGTGTACACGCAACCGCACGGGTGAAAATGCCATGAAGATCCTCCTCTGAGTTTCGGAACCACGAAGATTCACTTGCCGTTCCCCTGAAACCAGACAGAATGTCCCATATAATGACAAGAATTTATATGTAGGGTCTGAAGCTCCATATTATTCATATTAACATTAATTACGATGATAGCAAACCAAATTTAAACATAACAGTGTGTTGTTCATTAATATTTACAACTTTTATTTATCAGACTAGAAGACAAAAGATTCTAAATTCATGGTCAACGTTATTTTGATTAGAACATACAAACAGCTTGGTTGAAAGTTATCTCCTAAACACAACACACTCTTTTCTGAAATGCTAGACTAATTATAGAAAAAGCACTCATTAAAAGCAGCTTCGGGGGGGGGGGGATGCGGGTATTATCTGTCCCGACACTACGCCTCGGCCTCGCAAGATAGAAATTTGTGCCTTACATCTTCAATCTGCGCGTAAATTGTTATCTCCTGTTCTCACTGTGGTGATTGTGATGATTAATTTTACCGACGTTTAGGAAATGATATTGCTACCTCCATCATAACAGCGATGATGGTGGGCCCTTATGATGACGCAACATCACAAAAGACATTCATAAAACATTTTTCGGTTATGATTATTTGCTCCCAAGCGATTTTGGACCTTACGGGATAACATTTATAAATAACCGTTGCCATGGTAACGCTGCTAAGAGATGTTGGGTCTAATCGGATAATTCTTATGATTATTATTGTTTACTACTTACATTTTTGCCGTCATTCTTAGCGGGCAATTTATTAGTCTTAAAATTTTGTCCGTTATACCCCATAAAATGGCATGATTCTTCTAAAATATGAACTTGAAATTACATTGAATAAAGCGATAGCTGTCTACATTTAATGTGTCTTAAAATATGCTTCAGAATACTAAAAAGGACGAGAAAGATCTCTAACGATTGTCTGTCGACGGGGAGAGATTCGAACCCGAAACCTATCGAGTAGGACAACTCAATATTTATTTCTTGTATGTTTACTTACCCACCTCTCCTGATCTGTGGAACTAACCCTGACCGATCATTAAACAGACTACGTGCATGATGAGGGACCATACATCAAAGGAAGACAGTGATTTCTATCTACACCAAGACATTCCAACAGCACCAGGTTCTAGCCAGTGTGCTCAACGGTTAAACGGGTACGGGGTTACTGCGACCTGCTGTAAACATCTGACCAGTTAACGACGTATTACGGAACAGAGAATGACGTCCACATGTTCATAATCCCATGCTCTGGCAAAACAGATACGGGTGTAATTTGTCAATATTCGATTTAAAAGAAATTGGATAATAATCATTTTATGCGGAAAAGTTTACAAAGATATGAGAGACTCAAACAAGGAACAGAAATGTGATTAGTCCGTGAAACATTAAACAAGAATAATCTCTTTTAAAATTGACATATTGCAGAGGATATAGAGTCTGGATGTAATGACTCATACGACCCGGATTTAAAGAAATCAGATATTATTCGTTCAAGTATCATGTGGAGTAACAAATATTTCCGAGGAATATATTTCTTCCATCCTCAGGGCTAAAGATTGGTGAGCATTAATGTTACATTCTATAACATTAGGTGTAACTGGGAGGATAATATTAAAATTGTTCTTACGGAAGTACTTTTCAAGGTTGCGAAATGGATTAATATAGCTCAGGAAAGACACCAGTGACGGGATTTTGTGAACACTAAGCTGAACTTTCCATTCAAGGCGGATAATTTTACTGGCTGAGCCTATTGTTAGCTTCTAACTCCCACCTCAGAAATTCGCAAGACTACCTTTGATGGTCATATCGATGGCAAAGCATGTAAAATTTAAAAAAGAAAGTTGTATGGCATCTGGTGTCATTTCAATAAAATAAATTCTTTCTAAAATAATTAATAATGCCATACACGCATACGATAAAAATAGAAATTAAAGTCTCACTGATTATTACAGAAATTTGGACATATAATAATAATAATAATATTTGCATTAAAGGGTTATTTTGATCTGGGACCATGCACAGCTACTGTATAACTCACAGTCGAACGCACGTATATGTACGATGGTGTCCGACGCTACCAGAAGCTTGCTGGAATATCGACTGGATACCGGCCCTGCGATACGACCTTAAGGTCAAAACGTGCCCCCCATTTCCAAACAACCATTCGCAGTCAATACTCTTCGTTTCTAACACGTACTACTAACATTACACAGGCCGATTTTCGTCAAATTCGATATTAACTGTATGTCACTATCTGTTACCTTCCATTGGTACTATCAGCCATGACCCTCGTTATTAATTTATGTATTAAAAGTACAAAGCCACGATTAAGAATATCCATAAATTTAAACTTGCATGCATCTAGGACAAAAAATTCTGAATGGATTAGGCATTGGACAAGGCAGGTAGCTCCAAAATTGACTTTCGATATTACGCCCGTGCGCACAGACATGTTTCATTTGTTACCATGCACTTGGGCAAACATTACACGGATCCCTAGGGTCAAATCAACAGGTCACGCCGCCATTGTGCCAATTCTTTCAAGTACTGCATAATTTTTTGAAAGCGTCTCCACGAACAGCGGAGAATTTTATGGAAGTGCATTAAGACGCACTCTTTCAACCAAGGTCATCAGTTCATGACACGAAATAACAGAAAAAGATAATTATTTGTCTGAATTCGATTCCACAAGGAATTTAATCCATGGTTACACGTGATATGAGCAATGCGACAAAGTTGGAGAATGTGTAATATTCCTAAGAATTCCATTCACGCGGTGCATTTATTGAGACTATCTGCTGGTTTCTTCCAGCTTAAAACATGTTTTCAAACACGGCAGCAATTTCTTTCTCGTACTGAACACGTACACGTGTTCAACTTATTAAATGGGACACGAAGTGCTGGAAACAGCGACTTTTTCAAGTTTTGCTATTATTCTCGAGACAATGTTCAATGGCGCAACAAATATTCGAGCTGAGGAACGACTGGATTTTAGAGCAACACACACCTGAACGCGGTCCTAAATTCGTCAGAATCTGTCGAGAATCGATGAACCAATTTACTGTAACCTGAGTGTCAACCCATCCTAATCTTCGGAACTTATTAAAAACACAGACAGACAGACAGAGAGAGAGAGAGATGCTTCAACTAAGTTAACAGTCCTATAATATTTCTTGATGATTTAGACAGGCGTAATACTTCGTTTCTCACTCTGTAAGACAATCCGAACTTGAAAACACTTAGGGAAAGAGATTCAAGAAGATTATTTACAAGCGAGTGGGGCGAAGTAATACTGATAAAGAAAAAGGTATGTAAACGGTACATTAAGCCTTCAACAGAGAATGCTAAATACCAATTAGTTCAATTCTGAAAGTTTACTTCAACGTATGTACCAAGTGTTTTAATTATGATGCCTTTTATATTTATGGATTTTCTATGATTCTCACTATAAACAACGATCATTTCCTTAAACAGCGTTAACCAGTTGATCTTCGTAATGGTGAAGTGTTGTGTTTTCTTCGCGGTACGGACTGAATTCTTTAATATTAATCAGACGAACTATGATTCGCGGAATAAACAGCGATCATTTCCTTAAACAGCGTTAACCAGTTGATCTTCGTAATGCTGAAGAGTTGTGTTTTCTTCGCGGTACGAACTGGATTCTTAAATATTATTCAGACGAACTATGATTCTCGGAATAAACAGCGATCATTTCCTTAAACAGCGTTAACCAGTTGATCTTCGTAATGGTGAAGTGTTGTGTTTTCTTCGCGGTACGGACTGAATTCTTTAATATTAATCAGACGAACTATGATTCTCGGAATAAACAGCTCACAAAACTAGTCGCGTCCTTGGCAGACGGCAAATCCAAGCAATACAGACTCCGTACGCAATACTCGGTCCACCTAACACCAACAGCATTTCCTTACGAAATTTATCCAACAGAAATGAAGTAAGGACGACCAGTCAGTTTTTAAAATTTCTGTGTTTATACACGAAGAGAACGGCCTTGACCAGTTAAACGACTGTCAGCTACACGATGACTGCCGTACATGTTTACAAGACAGACGCAAGAAACTGGTCTCATACCGCAAGTGTGCGTGTCCATCACCGGACACGCAACGTCTCTGCGATTGTCTGCATTTTCTCCTTTTCCAATCTTTCCCATCAACAATTCTCAAATGATCTGTAACTTTTCCTTTCTGTTTCCAACTCATAAAAGAACTCGATTCCTTACCGTACGTAGGGGGTTTCAAACATTCTTTAATTTTTGACGATATCGGTACCTTCGCGAAATCCCATCCACGTAGACCAGGTTTTACTCAGACACTACATTACCGTCGAGACATACTAATTTCTAATTTCCCACAGAACACTATCTACGAAAGTCATTATAATTTTGAATCAACCTCGAAATAATACATCACCGTACTCACCCGAGTCCATCGCTCACAGGTGCCTCATCGTTTCAGACGTCTCGAGCCAGACGACGTCACAGAGCAGCGTCCAGGAGCGAGACGTGGAAAAATCTTCTGGTTCAGAGGTTCACGACGGCGATGAAGAATGATGATATCATAATCACCGTGAATGTGAAGAGGGCTCCGCCAATCACCTCAAAGCAGACATAATGACAAGAATTTATAATTACGTCGCTTCTGTACGTACGCTCTGAAACTCGATCAGTGGGCATTATCTGACAATTTCTCATTGTACTCACGGGAGTCCTTAGTTCGCTGCTGCTGTAATATAATTTTCGGGTTGTCGTGTTAGCGACCTCACGATGTAAACGGCCGTCATCCTCACCGCTCCGTAAACCTCAAGTCTTGAACGAGTGTCACGTGGTTGTTACCACTGACCTAGAAGGAGACGGAATGCGTGGGCAGAATCACAGAACAATCAAAACGTAAAATAAAATAATATCTCAGAATACTTAGTTCAGTATTGCAACGTCATTTCAGCCATCTTGTCTTGTGTGACGTAGGCCAAGTCACGTTGTATCGGTAACAGCACGCAATATAAGTTTTTCTCTCAACGTACTTTCAGAACTCTCTTCTTCAGAGGACGGAATATTTCATGCAACTCACCTTGAATGACTTAAGTAGGCTCGCGTTGTACAGGACGTAGCACCCGAGGACCCACAACAGGACACATGTACTCTCGCATGTGCGTTGTCACAGTCCTAGAGAAAAATATATAGACGATCTTATATCACTCCACTTTCTCCATGGAAAAGCGACGTAATTCACCTGTAAAGCCGCCAGACAGAAATGCCGATAAGTCAGGGTCGTTATCTATCCGACCAGGTTAAATCTGTATTCATTATGATAAGGTCAAATCCAGGAGTCAATTATAATCAATATTACAATTTTCATCGATTTGTGCTTACATTACACGTACAGTGAATGGCAAAAGAGGTGGAAATCCACACAATAAGAATTTATTATTATTATTTTCGCTTCAGATTTCAGGATTACATTTTCAATGGTGCAAGGGTTAATAAAATCTAACTCAAAGACGTTTGTAATTTCTAGAGAAAATCGGTTAGTATTTTCAATATCACGAAATCGCCTGCATTCTTTAGAGCCTCGTACTACCACCACGAAACCTTCAACAACTCTTTGGCTGTCGAATAAATCGAGAATTAAACCAAATACAAGCTGAGACGTAATATCAAAATGGCCGACTGAAGCCCCAACTTACGTAAAGACTGCGTACATACGCGCTGTACCGAAGCAGGAGACAGACAACCGGAAAAAACTCAACTTGTCCGTAGGAAACAAGTTTCGCGGAGCATGCTGGGAAAGGCAAAGATGAAAAACTCATCCAACGCGCGTCGGCAGAGATGACTAAGGGGCAGATAAAATTATACGTCCAGTAATAAAACACTAGAAGCGAAAATACTACGAGCAGCGAAAACTCAATGATTTAATCGAATGAAACTAAATCGCGGGACGGAGGGTCAGCCTCAGACTGTAAATGGTCGTAGAGAATAAAACAAAGCTTAAAAACATAAAATAAACGGCAGCGTCCTCTGTGCGGGAACATCGGGACCCACCACAAGCGCCGTCCCGCACAGAGGGCGCAAGTTATTATTTTGCTTTAAGAGGTTTGTTTTAAGTTCCTATGACCACTTAGCGGCTGCGGTTGAGCCCCCCTGTCGGTATTATTCCATATCAATTACTGCGCTTTCGCTGATGGTACAATTTTCGAATTTTGAGTGGTCCTTTCATTATACCTAATCTTACTATGCTCTTGCTATATCCCCTAGACAAGATCTGTTGCCAGGTCGGTTAGTCGAAAGACTTGGACGACTCGCCTCGCCCACAAGGTTCTGTTTTCCGTAGCGTGCGAGCGCAAAGCCAACGAGTTGGACTCGTCCGACTCGGGCGGTTCGTTGGAACCCGCCACCAGGCGCCCGGCGCCCAGGCCATTGTCCGGATCCGGGTCCGCGCCTCTGCTCGCTCAAGAAACAGCCTGGGCCTCCACCTCCCTTCGTGGGTCGCGGGGGTTAGGGCGCGGGGGTTAGGGCGCGGGGGTTAGGGCGCGGGGGTTAGGGCGCGGGGGTTATGGCGCGGGGGTTATGGCGCGGGGGTTATGGCGCGGGGGTTAGGGCGCGGGGGTTAGGGCGCGGGGGTTAGGGCGCGGGGGTTAGGGCGCGGGGGTTAGGGCGCGGGGGTTAGGGCGCGGGGGTTAGGGCGCGGGGGTTAGGGCGCGGGGGTTAGGGCGCGGGGGTTAGGGCGCGGGGGTTAGGGCGCGGGGGTTAGGGCGCGGGGGTTAGGGCGCGGGGGTTAGGGCGCGGGGGTTAGGGCGCGGGGGTTAGGGCGCGGGGGTTAGGGCGCGGGGGTTAGGGCGCGGGGGTTAGGGCGCGGGGGTTAGGGCGCGGGGGTTAGGGCGCGGGGGTTAGGGCGCGGGGTTTAGGGCGCGGGGTTTAGGGCGCGGGGATTAGGGCGCGGGGGTTAGGGCGCGGGGGTGAAATTTTTTTGGGGTGGCGGCCCCTCGTTTTGAATTCTGGTTGGGGATCCTATGTGGGATAATATGGGAATTTTTGGTGGGGAATCCTGCGGGATCGTGGGTTGCGACCGTGGGAAATTCTGTTGGAAATGTTTGGTGGCAGATTCTGCTAGATCTGGGTAGGGAATCCTTGGTGGGGATCCTAGGAAATCTGTGGGGAATACTAGGATGGTCATGGGGAGTCCTGGTAAATCCGAGGAATCCTGGAGGGGGTTATAGGGGATTCTAGAGGTGATTGTCTTCGGGGATCCTGCCGTGGTCCTAGAGGGCAGTGTCCCTGGAGTTCATCAGGGAATCCTTGGGTCCTAGGGGATGCTGTGGTTCCTGGGATATGGTGATGCTGAAAGGATCCTAAGGGGATGGTCCCGGGGGGGGGGCGATCTTGGGTAGGGGTGATCATGAGGGTTGGCCCAAAGAAGGGGATAGCCCTGGGAAGGGGTGCGACTGGGGTAGTGGCCCTGGGGTAAAGGGTGTGGCCCTAGGGTGGCTGGCTAGCAGAAATATTGGTGAGAAGATATAACCTTGAGATTTTTTAAGACCAGTATCTACGAAACTATTGGGCCGAATTTGTCGTGGCTTCCTTGACCTATACGTGACCTCATTTTGACATGAGTATGGTCAATCAGGTATTCACCGTTTGGCATAAATACGTATGACCTTGAGAATTTTAAAGACCTCTATCTGGCAAACTATTGGGGCGATCTTGTCTTGACTTTGTCATGACCTTGACCTAACAGTGACATCAATGTTACAAGAGAATAATCACTCTGATAACTGATGAAGATGTGAGGGCGAAATAATGTACAACAGTGGTCCCCAACGCGGTGCCCGCGTTGATACGGAAAGAGGTTATACTGAATAATAAAGGCCGTTCAACCATGAACATTATAAAATCAAAGCACAGTTCTCCACGTACTAATGCCCATCTTGACGATTGCGAGCAGCAACATCATCCTACTCTCCCAAATTTGTAAAACTGGCCGCTGAAATGCAGTGCCAAACATCACACTGACTTCCCACTTGGGTAATAATAATTGTACTTATAAAAGTACGTATTTTTGATTGCGTGGTTTCTTGTATCAATAAACGTCGTGTTCTTTTGTGTATTATTTGGTGTCCGTATCTTATTTGTCCAGAGAAAACAAAATTTGGCTTTGTTAATTGGTTGGTGCCCGCCACAATCTCATAAACTCTCAAATGTGCCCTTGGGCAAAAAAAAGGTTGGGGACCACTGACATGCCAAACATTATCATCAGTGCGTTTGGTGTAATCACGCACGTCTGCTGATATCGAAGTTTCAACGTTCCTACGTGCGGATATCCGTATATCCCATGTACACATAAGATCGAGATTAGATACATTTCTTTTGTACATTCATATTTATTTATGACGGACTTTGCTCGACTGTCTTAACTACCACGCACCGTGGGACATAGCCGCAGAGCTCGACCGTCCATGTACGACGCAGTGCGAAGAATGAAACAATAAGAGAAGGGGGGAACTCCAAATTAAAATATAAATAAACATCACGTACAAGCAGCTTACCGTGTCTCGTTTGTGTGCGGTAGTTGGCTGCCTGAGTCAAAGTCACACGGTGCGTAATATCTGACTGGCTAACTTCTTCGGTGCGTGCTACTTTCCGCGTTGCCTGACAGCACAAGTCCCTCGGCGATACCGACTACATAAGAATAAAATTAAGAATATATAAATACGCATGTGTATATAAATATGCATATATATTTTTGAGAGAATAAGAAATTTTGGTAGAATCAAAAAAGAGTAAAAACATAATATAATAAGAAATCACATAAAGTACGTTGCCGTGGCTTCTGTGTGCGCGCGCGAGTGCGGTGCATGCTACTTGGTCGGTCGAGTTCCGAGTCAATGTCCGGCGGTGCGTCGTAGTTTTCTGTAATGCTTGGCACCACAAACCCCTCGGCGATACCGACTTGATAAGAATAAAAAATAATATATATATGCATACATACGTTTTTATGTACGTATTTATATATATTTTTGCAAATAAGTGTTAGTGAGCTGTCAAGGGGAGGCTGCCCGTGCCTCTGGCGGCAGCCGAGGAGCCGACTGCCGGCCTGCGGACCCCGACGACCGGCGATTGCTGATTTACGGGTGGCTCAGAACGCAGTGCCGCGAGCGAGGCAGGCCTCGAAGAGGGGACAGATACAATGGTCGGCCGGTCGCCGGGAACTCTTTCGCGGGAAAGGCCCCATGGCCAGCCGGGCCGAGACCGTGAGAAGCAGAGATTGGGTGCTGCACAGACGGAGTCTCGCATGGACTGGGTGTCATTCAACGTTTCTGGTAGGTATAGAATGGGAAAAATTTCGACATTTTCATAATTTTTTTAATTTTTTTGAAAAAACTAAAATTGCTGGAAATTGTCAAAAAAAACAACACAAAACCCAAAAATTTTGAAATTTTTCAAAATTTTTTGAAGTTTACATTTTTCAAATTCTTTAAGCTTTCTGCGTCCTTTCAAAGTAAAGAACTATATTGAGGAGACTTTATGGCCTTACAATTTAATGACATTGCACATTAAACAACAAAGGTCCTAATACAGATCCTTGAAAGTTACCAGACAATAAATCAAAAGGAAATGACAAAACTTCAGAATAACGTACTTGCGAATGTCTGCTGGTTAGGTAACTAAGAAATCAATCATATATCCAGCAGACAGTTCATAGTCACCAAGTTTGTGCAAACGTAAGACATGCAAAACAACACTGATAAATGTTTTAATATTTGCCGTCAAATCACAATTTTTAATAAGATGATAAAATATAAAATATTTAAAATATCATTTCACGTTCCGCATCGAATGATCGATTTACAAATTGGAACGTCTCTTACGACATGTTTCGGTTATATTTAACCGTCTTCAGGTATAAATTAGATTGGTAAATTTAAAACTCGAATTACAATCCTTTACAATGTTATGCAGTTTATGAAAGATGTTCTTATCAGATTACTCTTATATATTAGAACGAAGGTATTGTTTTTTATATGGCGTGGTTCATCTGATGTTCAATATTAGTCTGTAAAGCAATGATTTAAAGAAAACATTAATAAATATGGAGTAATATAGAAAACAAAATGATAAAATCAACATAAAAGGCATCATGTACACATAAGATCGAGATTAGATACATTTCTTTTGTACATTCATGTATGTCTGAAGGTTGATATGGGTTGCCATTATCCACACATTGAAGGCAGATTCATATTTATTTATGACGGACTTTGCCACAGTACGTACGTGTTTGCCGTGTGGTATTCTACGTCCATACAGCATCCAGTTGATGTGATGTGTCCAGATGGGGGGGGGGAGGGAGGAGATCATAAATGCAGAGGGAGTTAAAGAGAGAAAAGTAATGCCGCACCAGCTTGGCCCAAAAGTTATATTCTGAGCAAAAAATTTCGAAAAGGAATTCCCACAGTGGCAAAGCGTGACTTTTTCAAAAGTGTTGGCCAAATCCCACTCCGGGATGGGGGTCAGGGGAGTTAAAACTTTGGTAGTTGAGTTTTTGGATCGTAATTTATCTTCCATGATGAACAATTAAGTGTTAGCAGTCGAGGTTTGGCTAGCATCTTAGCTTCGTAGGTCATGTAATCCTCTACTTACCCCCTCAAACCAGAACTATATTGTAAGATTTGAGGTTTCCACAGCAGATATTGTTTCTGTCATAATTGCGTTTGCGCAAATAGACTGGGAGCTTACGCCTGAATGAGGTACCCATCAACGCTTGTAGGGGAAGGTATTCCCATATGTCATTTCAGATAAATCCATTAAAACAGAACACCCAAGTTACTGCTATTCTTATGGGCACACACTCCAGAAGCATCTATACGTTAATGTGATTAAGTCAAGGTTCTTTACAATGTCTTCCGTGGTTTAATGCGTCACTGGGACATACGATTGTGTGGGTCGTATTAACCCGGCCAGTATCGCACTCCATTGCAGCACGCTGCCACTACAAACAGTCCTACATATCGGGTGGGATATCTAGTTGCTACAGGTTGCAGCGTGAACTTGTAACTTAATCAGTACACGAACTGTAAAGAAGTTCTTGACATAATCTCGCACAGTGCTAGGACAATGGATGTAAAATAAAATGTCGTACCTTTAGTTGTAACGAAGGTAACTGTTGCGAGCAGCGACAACTGGGACAATCATAATTAATAAGGAAGCTGGCCATGTCGTTGACCGATTGACTAACTAACTAGATGGCTTACCGAACCCGAAGGTTCATCACCGAACTAACCAAAGCTCTGTCCTGGGCCAACAAAATCCAGTCTCCTTCAAATCCTATCTCCCATAGATCCCGCCTGACATTATCCTCCCATCTACGTCTAGGTCTCCCCAGCGGTCTCTTCCCTTTAGGCTTCCAAACCAGTACCCGGTGCACACCTCTTGTCCCATCCATGCGCGCTACATGCCCAGCCCATCTCATTCTTCTCGACTTAATCAGCCTGACAATATTGGGGGAGGAGTACAGATTTTTAAGCTCGTCATTGTGCAGTTTTCTCCACGCCCCATCGTCTTCCCTCCTAGGCCCAAATATCCTCCTCAACACCCGATTCTCAAACACCTGCAATCTGTGTTCCTCCCTCTGAGTGAGAGACCATGTTTCGCACCCATACAAAACAACAGGCAGGATTATTGTTTTGTATACTTTAATTTTCAGGTTCTTAGAAATCAGACGGGAAGACAAAATATTTTGGACTGAGAAGTTGCAAGCATTTCCGGAATTTAGTCTCCTCCTAACTTCGTCGTGAGCATCATTTTGAATCGTTTTTGTTGTTCCCAGATATTTGAACTTTGTAACCCTTTCAAAGGATTTATGAGCCACCTTAATGTCTGTCGGGTACATCATCGTGTTCACAAAAGTCCGCCACCGGGGTCTATCCTGAGTCAGTTGCATCCAGTTCACTCCATTGAGACCCCATCTCCGTAAGATTCGTGTTAATGTTATCTTCCCACCTACGCCGAGGTGTTCCCTTCAGGCCTTGTAAACTTTCAACTCGCCCTAAAAACATCGGCTGAGGAGCTCGTCATGCATTTTTCTCTATTATCCGTCCCACCTTCATTTTGGGTCCAGACATCTTCCTCGACACTCTGTTCTCAGAGCTCCTCAGTCTATGTTCCTCCCTCAATGTGAAAGACCACGTTTTGCACCCATAAATACTTTGCACTCAATAATAGCAAGCATTCCCCGGATTTAATCTGCTGATGTAGGAGATAATGAGAGGGAGATTCTTCGATATTTATTCCTCTAAATCCGGAATAAAAATTTCTTTCAGCTCCCTAAAACGCTTTAATAATGTCCATGTATCAAGAGATGTAAAGTGTTAGAATTATTGTTCAGAATATAAACCCCACTTCTTAAGATCCATTAATTTTTATTAAGATTCTGGGATACGAAACACCTTTCATTCCTTTAAAATATTAATTGCCTACTGGAATATTCTTTTATTATCAATGTTGCCGTGAACAAACAGAAGTCAATCTAATGTTACTTGAAATTGTGTTAAAAAAGTTTAATTCTCTTACAAGAGTTCACAAATTCAGACGAAAACATTAAATGTGATGAACATTAATAATAAATAGGAATCCCTTATCTCAAACTTTGTTCAATTGTAAGAGACCATGACGTCCACCGTCAATGATCGATCTAATCAAAACTAAAACGGAGAGAGTGGAGGGCAGGAGCACAGATTTCTTAATAATTCTTTTATTAGATAAGAACTTGTGATATTCTATATTAGTAAGAATTGCCACAAACAACATATTCCCTCCACCTAACATTTACCTGGGCAATACTCGTTACAGCTGAATCTAAATGGTGACAAGCCGCTGCATCCAGTCTGTACAAAAAGTCATTATTTCAAGGTCACCAACTCTGAAATGACAAATGTTCGTGTAAAAGACAGATCAATGAAAATGTCACCTTATATTTTAAACTGCGACAGTAGCTCAGTCTCTTGTGTGGAAGGAAACAATCTTGGATGAAGATAAGTGCAAAATTCCTCTGACAGCATAGCCGAGTTTCCAGGAAATTCCAAAGTGCAATGTCTGTGACATTCCGCATGAAACCAGGTTCATTCAGAATGGAGTTGCCTCTTTCCACATCCTACGTCATTAGGAACCCTGCATATTCCAAACTGCATTACAACACTGATATTTAAACACCGCAACCTATCTGCTGTCACACCACAGCGACCAGAATGGCATATCCAGATCACATCAGGTGTTCCGAGTAAAGGTGACGATTCTGAAGAAAAAGTAACACACACATCGCGAAGACAAGTTTACTGCAATTACTGTCATCATCATTATTGCCATCTTCTTCCAAACATCTAATCTGCCATATGCAACTTCCGTGCTCATTCTTTCCCTTTCTGACTGCCTCACTAGAATCGTAACAAACTGGTAATATTACCAACTACAAAACATCAGTGCCTTCCTGGACAAACACGTAGTAACTAGTTTTAACACTTTTCTTAGTATTCAAATTGAGCTGAGTTGTTTTTTAAAGATTACGAGGACGAACAAGACCTCAAAACAATGTAGAAATACACGAATTCTGTCGGCCAATGTACAAACGTTCTAGGCTACGCTTCAGGAAGTTGTCAAATGTCACTTTCATAAATTACAAAGGGACCCTTTCCCCCCCCCCCCCCCAGTAACGTATCCAACGCAACGAATTATGGTCGTATTACGTAGGAAAATGGTGGGGACAAACGAAGTCAAATCAGACTACAAAACGATGAAGTAAAGCAAACGCGAAAAGCCGTTCAATATGACCTTCGTGACTGTGTGTTCGTAAATAATTTGTTTCGGCTACGGTAAAAAAAATGATCATTTCCTTGTTAACCAAAGCAACGCGCCATTCATTATGCTAAACTACGTTCAATTTTTCTGCTACCCTTTTTAAAACAATCCGCACACCTACGCCCACATCTTGGGGAAGATTTTTATTCGAAGTCTTGGTTACTCGTATGGTCACATTTCCAGCAATTACAGAACCAGCAGACAACTGCCTGCCTTCTCTCTGTCGCTCCACACCCAATTCACATAACATGATGGAAGGATGACTGTAAGTGCTAAAGAAACTGGCAGGGTGCTGGGGCCACCAACCCGGTCGCAAATACTTAGACACTCTGTACTGTGGACATGGGGATTCCCCACTAAGTAAAGGAGAGCCACCAAAAATTTCTTACTTTGAGGAAACATCTCTCCATGACACCAGCAGCAGCACTCTCAATGTAACAACTTTAACAAGTAGAAACACAACAAAATAAAGAAAGCAATTCTACAAAACAATATTTTGCATCTGACATTACGTCAATAAACAGTTTTACGAGATGAGTTTTAGTGCACGCTGATTACTGAATTGCCAGCATGTCTACATGAGAATTTCTGATTGTGGTCACAATGTTTATTAAGATCCCGGGACCCCTTCAACATCGTCATCGTATGTTGACTGACTACCCAATAACAAGATCAATAAAACGTGCAACAAACAAAGCTACGTTCTGCCTCCAAGAATCATACGCAAAGGAATCTTCACTCACAGACGGCTCGAACATCTAATATTTTAACAAACATCCTGCAAAAGAGCTGTACCACTTAAAGTCCTCTCCCTTCCATTTCAGCACAGATTCTTACAGTAGTAATACGTTTTAGAAATGAAAGGAGGGGAGACACGGGTTTCGTATTGTATGCATTTCCTTCCTGATTTCTGCCCTCTAAAAAAAATAACTGAGGGTTTCGTGGGTGCGATATGGGAGCCCAAGATGAGAGGAAGGAGGGGTTATGTAAAAATATATTTATGAGGGAGCAGCCAAGGTGGTCAACGAACACCAAACAGACATCATATATCATTTCATTTCCAGGTCAACAATCTTTAACCAAACTAAATGGTCAATAACTCTACATTCTTCCTATAAACAATCTGACTGACAAGACTAACAAATTAGTCTTTCCTAAGCCAAGAACTCTTCACACCATTTTACACACATAATATAACAATCCTGACAACACCAGCACTGGTACATTGTGACCCACATAAGTGGCACTGCCTTTCTATACTTGGTTCCAACCAACCACACCACTCCTCGATCCTAATGCAAATCCCATCCCCACCCCCAACCATGAAATATACCAGAAGTAATACTGAGCCTCATCACATGTCCATGAGACTGACACCTGACAACTCTCAACTTATGGTTAAGTCTCAAATAAATGGAACCTCTGACAGTCATCTCCATTTTTGCAAGCAAATCCAAATTCATAACGAATACCACACCACAAACTTACAAGTTTTGTAACCGATCCCCTTGCTCAACACAGCAAACTCTCAAAATTAACCAAAAGCACAGAAAATATCCCGGCAGCTCCGCTCACTGTGCACAAAACTAAATTACTTACACTGGCAAATGCTCACTTATTAATTAGTAAACAGACCACATTAAAGGCTCCTCAGCACTGCACACATCTCACATGTAACAAAACCTTATCACAAATAGTCACCACCCTCGTCTAAAAAGGATAAATAAACCTCACATTCTGATATCCTATGAACAATATCATGAATGCCTCTAGCGTACCACAGATACTGCAATAATGCCAATCCCTCACCACATTTACGTCTTTCAACATATCAACTCTCACACTTACAGTCACAACATCTAAAGTACCTAATAAAATTGGACAGACTCATCTCTCTCACACAACAACCACATCAAATACATTCTAATGCTCATGTACTCACACAACGAATGCCTGGTTCAGACCGATATCAGTCTCTTGCGGATACGAGGTTCCTTCTTTGTCCCAGCAGGTTTAATCTTCTGACATCAAGTCGGTCTGCCAACTGTTGCCGCACGTACTTCAACGCTTCTCTGGCTGGCAGTACGCGGATCACGTGGTGCTCAGTAGAATCTGAAGGATCATTCTGTTTCTCGTAATCTGCTACTCCCAGAAAGAGAAAATACATTCACATTCAAGAAATCAAGACATCACACTCTTCTAAGAACACACAGTTTTACTTCACCAAGCAGTTAACACTCCCACCTTAGCCAATGAACAAGGACCTTCCATTTTCAGAAGACAAATTCTGTCAAGTTCATTACAAACCCATTCACAAGTTAACTTTAAATACGGGTCACAACCAGCGACCTGACAAATTCTTAACTCCCTCGCTCACAGATTCATACTGGAGCCTTTCTTTCCTCCTCCCCAGCAAATTTAAAACATTCGCCAAGTGGGCCATTATTCCACACGTCATAATACTGCAACTACAAACTCTACAACTCACACACGTCACGTCAGTCCCACGCAACTTCCCTTGCCACTGATTCAGTGGATATTTAACGAACAGTTCGCTTGCCGTCTGTCTGGAGCCGAGGATGTTGATCGCTGTCTCCAAGATAGGAACAAGTGCCAGGTGTCCCGGCTTACACGGCTCCCTCTCCTCGTGCCCCATTATGACAGCAAGGGAGTCTATAAACACCAGTCGGTCCATGCCCTTCAGGTTCGCCTGTTTTGATGTCATAAAGAAAGGACGTAAATGAAAGATTAAGAAATGGCAAGCCACTACAACACAGCCAACATCTGTAGCACTTCTACTACTAAGGTGAATTCAACCGACAAGGGGCAAGAGGTAGCCGTATCAATTAGATTTATTTTCCATATCACCATCAGTAATGCCACTTTATAATGCCTTCTGGAAGCAAAGGTGGAAACTTCACCAACAGTAATATAAATTGTTTCAATGTTGAACAATCTAAATTTATAAAACTGAACTCACCAGCTTCCTGTGATATCGCCACCATTGTGCAGTGACACACAAGGAACACCGTCGTAACTCTTTCATGGCTGCAGCAACAAACACACCTACCAACATACACAACAGGCCTTACTGGCTGTTCCAGATATGAAGCAGACGCTTTCAACAAGTTCACGTACTAAATGTGGTTTTAAGAGAGATTTCAGGTTCTCACAGTGGTCTTTGGGTTCTAACACCACTTGGACTTACAGAAAACCAACACCGATTATGGTTTTTAAACATTTAATGGTTCGCTATATCAGCTGAAGTTATCCTTGTGACTAAGCGCAATGCCATGAGGCAGTGGGAGCATGGAGGTAAACTCCATGCATTCTCAATTATAGAACTATGTGGAGGTCAGCCTCAAAATGTGGTTCCTTAAACTGGCAAAGAAAAATCACGTTCTTCATTGTTTCTTTGTAGTCTCAATAGAAGAAATAGACAAGTTCTTTATTTCATTAAAACCATTTACTACTTTTCAGGACAAAAGGTCTTCTTCCTTCAATAATGGCATTGTAATTCAGAAAAGAAGTTTATTAAACAATTTACTCAAATGGATGAACTTACCTGTGACTGCCATCTGGTGAGTGGCTCTGTCTTGCTTGTCCTGCAATCTGAACGGAATCCCATGGACTGCGGAGATCTCCACATGTAGATCATCAAAACTGCAACAGCGAATCACAATGAGTACAGATAATTACACTCACATCCTAATGTTCAATGGTCACAGCAGTGGCCAATGCAGTAGCTGCTTCCTAAATCAGCAACTGATGTAAGAGGCACAGAGCAAATGGGAAAACTGGGTTTATGATATGACAAAGAAATACATTACTTGTAGAAGCCTCCTGGTACTGGCAGGATACTAAACACAAACTAATTGTGATACAGCCTCTAACGGGCTCACTGTACCAGTAAATAATGAGTTCTGGGTGCTCAGAGAAAAGTCTATAACAGTGTCTCATAGACTGCCTTGGGACTCGCTTACAATTCTGCGAAGAAAAGCCAGTGATTAACAATCTGTTATGTCATGTTAGTACCATCAGGCTGGAAAAACATCTTTTATTTTGTACACTATTTTAATATCAAGAATGAGGTTAGTTTGACAATAATCTTCTGCCTCCAACTGCTCTTATATACCTTGGACAGGAGAAAAGCTGCTGCACTCTATTCTCATCATCATTAAAATTCAGGGATGCCACCAAGAAACAGCAAATTATTTCCCAGCACTGACGACGGTAGAACGGATCCGTCGTGCTTGACTTCTGAGCACTAGATGCTGTCTCCACGAACTGGAAAACACAACCGACAGTTTCAAGTTATAACGAGTAAGGAAAGTCAAATGTTTTAGTTACAGTAACTTCCATGCGGCATTGTTATAATACTTTCACGTACTGCACTTACTGTAATACTCTAAACACCTTTTCTCCACATCAGGGCGCATGTCATATTTATTTCCAGAAACTTTGGGTTTCATGGACACCTAGACTTTTATTTTGCAAGTGGAAACAAGTTTGACAAATCTCAACAACACTGAAATAAAAATTAACTACAAGCATATAATTTTTGTATAGTCTATGCTAACCCTAATAAACGTCAAAAAGGAACGTACTATACGCGTACCAAGTTATTTAATAATCTTCCACCAACAATTTAAACTCTAAATGATTTAAAGGTGTTCAAGCGTGCATTGAGAGGTCACCTCATCACTCACACTTTCCATTCTGCAGTTTATTTCACCTCTGCTGAAATTTCTTCAGTTTTATGTATATCTATAATCTATATTTAAAGTGGTTTTGCATTTCTATTTAAAATTCTGAGGTTTATGTATATTAATTTGTAATTTTTTTTAATACCTGTATTGCAGAATCTGAAGGTTATGTACATTCACATATGAAACACGTCCTTGCATTGTGTCAAAAGTACTGAGGTTTACATATATTGAATGAAGTCCTGAAGTTTATGTTTATTGTATGAAATGACTTGTACTGCATCCTTTGGATTACTCCTAAGAAGGATCTATGGAATGCAAAGAAACTCTACTCTCTAACATACCTGAATAATGCAATTCCTTATCACACACACTAATAAGGCTTTTTACATGCAAAAGAAAATAATCACAACAATGGCAGGTGTCAAAAGCTGCTTACCTTATAGAGAATAATTTCGTAAATTTAATATACTTCCACTTGCAAGTGAATTTATATTCTGCTTGCTATCATTTGTGGTGGAAAAGTTGGATAATTTTAAAAGAAATACAGATGTACATAATTTAATTACAAGATGTAAACCCTGCTAAATGTCAAAGAGGAGTGTACTTTACACGTGTCAAGTTATTTAATAATCACCAACCAACAATTAAAACTCTAAATTGTGATATAAATGTATTCAAGCCTGCACTGAAATTAGCTTTCATACTTGAATTGCAAAATCTGAAGGTTATGTACATTCATATGTGAAACACGTTCTTGTAATTGTGTCAAAAGTATATTGAATGAAGTCCTGAAGTTTATGTTTACTGTATGAAATGACTTGCTCTGCATCCCATGGTTTAGTCCTAAGAAAGATCTATGGAATGCAAAGAAACTCTACTCTCTAACATACCTGAATAATGCAATTCCTTATCCAAGTCACAAACACTCCAGGTGCTTCGTTCTGTCTGGTTCTTCACAACTCCAACTCCAAATAAGCTGCTTCCCCATCACGCACACAACTGATCTTCTGAAACACTGATATTCAGACAAATTGGTCCTCCATGTCTTCGTTGATGCCAGTAAACACACACTACAGCTACAGTTCACATGAAAGTTGCTACTCAGCACATCCCCTGATCTCAAACTCCTCTTTGAGACAGACTAGGCACTCCCACTAAATCTATAACAGTACACCTCCTCGGAAAGCAAGGTATATAATCGCACGAGGGCCTGAGGTCTTCCTTGTGGCATTGTGAGGCATGCTACGAACACCCCATACTTGGTCACTAGGAATCAAAAGTGGGCAACTGTGGTGTGGTGTGGTGTGGTGGCCACATAACCAACATTACAACCTGTAACCCTAGCTGCTTACTTCTACCTTCTTCACTGCGATAAGCTCTTGCACAAAGTTAAATCAACAGCTACTGAATTTCCACATGCAAGTCACAAAAACAGAGGCTGCCACCACGAGTCTGTGGGTCATCCCAACCGCATCGACTGATGAATTGTGTCCATCATGCACAGTGGTCATGTCAGCTACCGGAGCAAAGTCTTGCTACCTCCGTAGTAATGATGGACTCGAAACTGCATAACGGCTGAAGTATCCCATATGCTTGCATTCACGCCTACCTGAAACAAAACCATGTACAGAAATAAACATCCGCATTGAGAGACCAGTATTAATTCTTACTACGAAGGCACTCTACACCACATTAATAACCTACTGGCAACTAATCCGGCCTTTCGTGCAACCAAAATATTTCCCACTTTACGTACTTCACACAGGAGAAAGATGACAAACATCAGTTCAAATAAACTTGCAAGCATTGGAAATATAAGAGAGTAAAGCTGCACTCGACTGGCCATGCATCCTACCATCACGCCGTCCGAAGTAAACAATAACAGCAGAGGAGCTGCGCCATTTTCTCGCACGCAGGGACGGCAACGTCTGAAAAACAGCGAACACATCCCGCCACCGGCGGAGCATGAGGGATATTCAATGATCAATATGTGCGCACCCTGACGAACTGTCCTGTCATCTACCGACAATACACCTGAGGTACATGCCCGTCCGCGAACACTACACGGCACTGACGAACCAAATGCTGACTGAAATACCACTCCAAAGACTGTAAAATTATGAAGACCTCAAACTTTATTCCGTGAATACCATTAGTGACACATCTTCTCCTTTAAAAACGACAGGAAGTAAAGAAAAAAATTAAGGCGAAACGAGCTACCAACTTCGCCTATAAGAAACCAACTACCAATCACTTCCATCACCTCAAAAATCATAAAATAATTTATGGATCCAACCACACCCAATAAACTACAGCTCAATCAACTTAGCACGAAGCACTATGAAACAAGTAGCCCACAATTTGCATCTACATCGCCTACATCCTAGGGCACATTTGTCACATAACCTGTCGGTCGCCGTTATGTTACTGCTCAGATTGATACCAGACACAACTCTTGAATACCTGCACGTCTACCTATAAATCACCCAGTGAAATCGTCCACGTCCTTTCCAACACGAACTTATCCTCGTCACATTTCATGTTGGCACTCAAGACATCACGCAAATTCAGCACAGACATTCTCCCTGCGCGATAATTTCTCACAAGTAATTTTGCAGAAGGGCGAAAATGTCTCGCGAGCTGAGTCATTTGAAAAATACGACCAACATCACCTATAAGACACCAACTAATAAACATTTCCATAACCTAAATATCTTCCATCATTTATGAAAACAGGTGGGATTTCGTAAACTACAGCTCAATGAACGAAGCACTATAAACGATTATTGCATATGTCGCCACTACACAGCCCCTCTGCCACCAGGTTGTACTTCACGAGCATCTATAACACACCCAACGACCCAGCCCACTGGTGACCGTACTTCAACAACACCAACTTCACTTCGTCAGACTTCATTTTGGCACATGCAGCAATCAACACTTAATACACTACCAACAAAATTAATGCCGGCAATATTCGCTGAAAACCACTTGCAGAAAAACACACACAATCCATAAAACTCATTGCACTTACCTGACTTACAAAAAGCAATCTCATCACTGGCAAGTCACACTTTTCGATCATAGGACAACTGCTATTGCGCATCTCCCGTTAAAGACTGTTTGGAAACTCCCTCTCGGTGATGATCACCAAGTATTCCCGTTACCTCCCGCTTTGACATCACTTTACAGATTTACATGAAGAAAATACAAACTAAGTAATGCGTGGTCAGCACACTTTTAAAGCCCTCCTGGGTCAGAGAACGGACACCCACTATTATCAAGACTGTCCGGTATAGCTATGCCAGAGATCTTCATCACCGCACTTCCTAAACGAGTGAAACTGCAGAGCCCCCCCCCCCCCATCTGCTTCCGAACATATTCACAATGACTGACGTTTTGAAGATCTTTCTGTGGTATTAGCTTGAACTGAGAATGTGAAATGGGATGAAGCAGATAAAAGGAAATAACATATTCTTTCCAGGAAGCAGACTCTTATCAACGCAATGTGATTGCGGCCGACATTTCTACTATTTTACTACACTCCGTAGAACACCCCACACACATAACTAGACATCCACACCTTACACGTTCACATAATTCATATCTAAGTTGCTATCACACTTGCAACACAATTACCACAACAGAGCAAGCCCCTGTCAATGGGTTAAATTTTTAGAAATTATTCGAAAGTCAATTTTCAAAAGGCAAATATCTCCCGATCTGTAGGAATCTGAGAGACAAACCTTATGTCACTTTGAGGGAAACTATATGTCAACTTCCTGTCAGAGTCACGTCAATGTATGTTCAAGGGTTTGGAGGATAGAGACATTTTAATTTTTCGAGATAATTCGAAAGTCAATTTGTGAAAGTCAAATATCTCCCGATCTGTAGGAATCTGAGAGACAAACCTTATGTCACTTTGAGGGATTGTATATGTCAACTTCCTGTCAGAGTCACGTCAATGTATGTCCAAGGGTTTGGAGGATAGAGATATTTTAATTTTTCGAGATTATTCGAAAGTCAATTTTTGAGAAGGCAAATATCTCCCGATCTGTAGGCATCTGAGAGACAAACCTTATGTCACTTTGAGGGATTGTATATGTCAACTTCCTGTCAGAGTCACGTCAATGTATGTCCAAGGGTTTGGAGGATAGAGACATTTTAATTTTTCGAGATTATTCGAAAGTCAATTTTTGAAAAGGCAAATATCTCCCGATCTGTAGGAATCTTGAGAGACGAAACTTATGTCACTTTGAGGGAACGTATATGTCAACTTCATGTCAGAGTCACGTCAATGTATGTCCAAGGGTTTGGAGAATAGAGACATTTTAATTTTTCACTGTTATTCGAAAGTCAATTTTTGAAAGGCATATATCTCGCGATGTGTAGGAATCCGAGAGACAAAACTTATGTCACTTTGAGGGAACGTATATGTCAACTTCATGTCAGAGTCACGTCAATGTATGTCCAAGGGTTTGGAGGATAGAGATATTTTAATTTTTCGAGATTATTCGAAAGTCAATTTTTGAAAAGGCAAATATCTCCTGATCTGTAGGAATCTGCGAGACAAACCTTATGTCACTTTGAGGGAACGTATATGTCAACTTCATGTCAGAGTCACGTCAATGTATGTCCAAGGGTTTGGATGATAGAGACATTTTAATTTTTCGAGATTATTCGAAAGTCAATTTTTGAAAAGGCAAATAAGTCCCGATGTGTAGGAATCTGAGAGACAAAACTGATGTCACTTTGAGGGAACGTATATGTCAACTTCATGTCAGAGTCACGTCAATGTATGTCCAAGGGTTTGAAGGATAGAGACATTTTAATTTTTCACAGTTATTCGAAAGTCAATTTTTCAAAGGCATATATCTCGCGATGTGTAGGAATCTGAGAGAAACAACTCATGTAACTATGAGGTCACGTATATGTCAACTTCGTGTCAGAGTCACGACAATGTACGTCCAAGGGTTTGGGGGATAGGGACATTTGAATTTTTTGAGATTATTCGAAAGTCAATTTTTGAAAAGGCAAATATCTCGCGATCTGTAGGAATCTGAGAGACAACACTTATGTCACTTTGAGGGAAGGTATATGTCATAGACATGTCAGAGTCGCGACAATGTAAGTCCAAGGGTTTGGAGGATAGAGACATTTTAATTTTTCGAGGTTATTCGAAAGTCACTTTTTCAAAGGCATATATCTCGCGATGTGTAGGAATCTGAGAGACAAACCTCATTCAGTGTGAGGACACTTATATGCCAACTTCATGTCAGAGTCACGTCAATGTATGTCCAAGGGTTTGCAGGATAGAGGCATTTTAATTTTTCACGGTTATTCGAATGTCAATTTTTCAAAGGCATTTATCTCGCGATGTGTACGAATCTGAGAGAAAGAACTCATGTCACTATGGGGTCACGTACATGTCAACTTCATGTCAGAGTCACGACAATGTACGTCCAAGGGTTTGCAGGATAGAGAACTTTTACTTTTTCGCGGGTATTCGAAAGTCAATTTTTCAAAGGCATATATCTTCCGATCTGTAGGAAACTGAGACACAAAACTCCTGCCGTGTCTTCAAACTGTTGGTAACGTATCTGAAACACGCATGTCATTGCTAAATGTACCTCTGACTTTTCTTCACGGTGGTACTGTCTTGTCTCAATCTCGTACGTCTTAGGTAAATGTACTCTTGTCGTGTCTTATGGAATTCATCGGAATAAAGTATAAATATCACAAAACAACGCACTTGCATACAGCACACCAGCTCAAGGAACACAATACATCATCATACAGTAGCGTATGACACAATAAATTGCCATTTGAAATATTATAAATTCTGTGTGATGTGTGACTAATTTTTGTCTTAACAAACAAAATACGAGCTACAAAACATGCATGATGTGGGTGGGTGCGTGTTTGGGTTAATCTTCGTATGTATACATAGATTGGTAAATACATGAAGGGATGGATAGATATGTAGATGGGTAAATAGATAAATAGGCAGACACATAGACAGGAGACAGAGAAACAGATACACAGAGAGAGAGAGATAGAGATATTCAGATAGATAGAATAGATAGATTATATAGGTAGAGAAACCGAGATATCTAAAGCCGGCCTGATAATCTTTTATACTCGTACTATTCTGTGGCCTGAGTGAACAACCGTCTGTCATCAAATGTTATATGAGTAAGGATCGCTTTTCACTACATCCTCGATGTTAATTCTGAAAATACCTAAACCCCATCTCTAATGAGTATTTGTATTCATAACATATTAATAATATAATTGGCTTCTTTCTCTAACTAACGAAACTAAAATATTTAATCCAAGAATGTATTCCACACATACTCAAGTGTAACCACTCATGTAGCCAAAAATCTATTATGTCATATGAAAAAAGTAACGCAGTCCTAATACACGCCATGTGGGACGCTTGGCTGGAGAGGCAGTTATTAAGTACAAATTTATTTCTGCAGTAATTTTTAACTAAATTATGATATCAATCTTATACCGTATTGAATCAAAGAAGCTACTCAGGCACCTAGTCTACAAATTATGTCTACCGATGTTCATTCCCATGTTCACAGCAGCTGTTACTAGACACTATATTATCTTCACATCAAATTTTATGTCTTCCCTTCGAGGTTTTCTTTTACAGACCCAAAATCCGTATTCACTTGTAATTTCTAAGTCATCCCCGATTTTTACCACGATTAATACTTTATTTCTGGATCCTCTGCAAATCCGCGGTTCAACTACCGACAGCGACACAATCAAGTTCGGTCCAATTCAATAATATACACAGAAGATACCGTGAATTTTTCCTTCGGGTAAAACCGGCTGGAACGTGATGCTGTCCACGTATCTCCATCTAGCTAGCTGTTAAAGATGCACGTACCTAAACCTTCAATAACCCATACGCCTTCATGCCGTAGTGCGTAATTAAACACGGGCGCAACTTATCTTTAAAAAGAAATTAGTCTATCACGTGTAAGTAATAAGATGAGAAAGAACGAGAAGATGAAAATTTGCAATTCGTTTTCCTTCAAGGATGGAAATAAGGACTTCATTAGATAAAACCTCTTAACTACGGGATACTGGCAAAAACTAAGCTACAAACTACTACGACTACTGCAACATTGAAGAGATAAATTTCACCCACCAGCGATGAACTGGAGGTTTCTCTGATGACGTCGTCGCTGGACATGGCAATCGTCCGTTGTTTCTCGTGTCGTCTGCTACAAGTTCACTCACGTTTCAGAGCTACGCGCTACCTCCATTCACAAAGCAATGAGCAATTTGAGTTGACGTCTTTTTTTTTGGGGGGGGGGGGGGAGGCTCTCTATGATTTCTGTATTATTTGATTTATATATAATATGAGCGACGTTCTTTGCAAATGACTTGACAATGCGAGCTTTCATAACTCTGAAAGAACAAGGGAATTAATAGAAAGTGTCGGATGCAAAGTTGAATTTTTGCCACCAAACTCGCTAGATTTAAATCCAATTGAGAACTTTTGGTTTGCCATCAATGCACACTTTAATTTGCTAGTACGCTACTATATAATTAATAATTATAATGTAACAAGTCATGGAAATTTTAGCTGCTGTTAAAATCTGATCTCATTGAAAGTCAACTCATATGCGAAAATTTAAAGACGAAATAGTGACATATGTCGTTCCTCTACCTGTTATAAAGGGAGATGGAAGCAAAGGTATACAAGCAAGTGTTACAGTTTTCGATGTTTCTACAATCGGAAAAAATAAAAGTACAAGTTATTTATTTATTTATTTATTAAATAATATCTTGAACATAAAACAATCTGAAAACTTCATTTAAAATCTCAGTGGCGGGCGTTTCACTTATTTCGGCTTCAAAAAGCCTGTATTATTTTATTCACACTTTATTTGCATGTGATTTCGTTGTCCACTACGTCTCGTCTCTAATTTCAGTGTGAATCTCCCATCAATCCACACTTTAATGTCCTAGTACCGATGCCTACGATATTATAAAATTTCAATCATTTCTCAATTACTTTCACTGAATGAACTTTGTCTACGTCAGAGGTGGTCAAATTTGGACTGTACGTCTGTCCTGCAATATGATTGTAATCTAAGGGCAAAGCTATGTAAATAAACAACGATAATGTAGTTTTCAGCCCCATGAAATTTTCCAAATTTAAAATCTTCCCCGCTTTATAGTTTGTGTTAGCAGACGCTTAAGTCACCTCAAAATTACTTAACTTGAAAAGCTAGCCGTTACTCAGATCATCAAAACAGAAAATCCCCACTTTTTAAAATCCTCAATATCTTCTATATATGCTTTAGCAAATCCCACCACTGCAACTTAACGCATGGTCTGTGACCTCACACCCTCAACATTTCTAATATTGTGGGCAAACTAACTGCGTCTTTGCTGGATTCCGCTGATATTCCGTTGCAGCGCAGCGGCTGGACTGCAGGGTCGATGATGTTGTTAGTGGTTAAGAATGCATGCAGCTACAACTCTACTCTAACCCGTCCATCCTCTGAGGGTAGGAAGAAGGCGAAAAAGAAGAAAAGAAAGAAGAAAAAGAGTAAATAGAAAGAATCTGAATTCATTTTGCTCAAGGGATGGAACAAGCAAAACATTAATTGGAGACTCAAAATTAAGGAACATTGGAAGGAGTTTAACCCCTGCACCCCAGGCGTTAGTCGTGTGTTAATTTAAAATTAAAGTAATTCGTTTCACTCGCCAGCAAAGATGGTAGAAACGAAATATGCCGGAGAGATGACCGCCGACACTGGCAACACGACAAGAGTGCAGCGTCCGGGTTCCCCGGAGCGTGTACACGCAACCGCACGGGTGAAAATGCCATGAAGATCCTCCTCTGAGTTTCGGAACCACGAAGATTCACTTGCCTTTCCCCTGAAACGAGACAGAATGTCCCATATAATGACAAGAATTTATATGTAGGGTCTGAAGCTCCATATTATTTAACAGTTTATTAACATTAATTACGATGATAGCAAACCAAATTTAAACATAACAGTGTGTTGTTCATTAATATTTACAACTTTTATTTATCAGACTAGAAGACAAAAGATTCTAAATTCATGGTCAACGTTATTTTGATTAGAACATACAAACAGCTTGGTTGAAAGTTATCTCCTAAACACAACACACTCTTTTCTGAAATGCTAGACTAATTATAGAAAAAGCACTCATTAAAAGCAGCTTGGTGGGGGCGGGGGGATGCGGGTATTATCTGTCCCGACACTACGCCTCGGCCTCGCAAGATAGAAATCTGTGCCTTACATCTTCAATCTGCGCGTAAATTGTTATCTCCTGTTCTCACTGTGGTGATTGTGATGATTAAGTTTGCCGACGTTTAGGAAGTGATATTGCTACCTCCATCATAACAGCGATGATGGTGGGCCCTTGTGATGACGCAATATCACAAAAGACATTCATAAAACATTCTTCGGTTATGATTATTTGCTCCCAAGTGATTTTGGACCTTACGGGATAAAATTTATAAATAACCGTTGCCATGGTAACGCTGCTAAGAGATGTTGGGTCTAATCGGATAATTCTTATGATTATTATTGTTTACTACTTTACATTTTTGCCGTCATTCTTAGCGGGCAATTTATTAGTCTTAAAATTTTGTCCGTTATACCCCATAAAATGGCATGATTCTTCTAAAATATGAACTTGAAATTACATTGAATAAAGCGATAGCTGTCTACATTTAATGTGTCTTAAAATATGCTTCAGAATACTAAAAAGGACGAGAAAGATCTCTAACGATTGTCTGTCGACGGGGAGAGATTCGAACCCGAAACCTATCGAGTAGGACAACTCAATATTTATTTCTTGTATGTTTACTTACCCAACTCTCCTGATCTGTGGAACTAACCCTGACCGATCATTAAACAGACTACGTGCATGATGAGGGACCATACATCAAAGGAAGACAGTGATTTCTATCTACACCAAGACATTCCAACAGCACCAGGTTCTAGCCAGTGTGCTCAACGGTTAAACGGGTACGGGGTTACTGCGACCTGCTGTAAACATCTGACCAGTTAACGACGTATTACGGAACAGAGAATGACGTCCACACGTTCATAATCCCATGCTCTGGCAAAACAGATACGGGTGTAATTTGTCAATATTCGATTTAAAAGAAATTGGATAATAATCATTTTATGCGGAAAAGTTTACAAAGATATGAGAGACTCAAACAAGGAACAGAAATGTGATTAGTCCGTGAAACATTAAACAAGAATAATCTCTTTTAAAATTGACATATTGCAGAGGATATAGAGTCTGGATGTAATGACTCATACGACCTGGATTTAAAGAAATCAGATATTATTCGTTCAAGTATCATGTCGAGTAACAAATATTTCCGAGGAATATATTTCTTCCATCCTCAGGGCTAAAGATTGGTGAGCATTAATGTTACATTCTACAACATTAGGTGTAACTGGGAGGATAATATTAAAATTGTTCTTACGGAAGTACTTTTCAAGGTTGCGAAATGGATTAATATAGCTCAGGAAATACACCAGTGACGGGATTTTGTGAACACTACGCTGAACTTTCCATTCAAGGCGGATAATTTGACTGGCTGAGCCTATTGTTAGCTTCTAACTCCCACCTCAGAAATTCGCAAGACTACCTTTGATGGTCATATCGATGGCAAAGCATGTAAAATTTAAAAAAGAAAGTAGTATGGCATCTGGTGTCAGTTCAATAAAATAAATTCTTTCTAAAATAATTAATAATGCCATACACACATACGATAAAAATAGAAATTAAAGTCTCACTGATTATTACAGAAATTTGGACATATAATAATAATAATATTTGCTTTAAAGGGTTATTTTGATCTGGGACCATGCACAGCTACTGTATAACTCACAGTCGAACGCACGTATATGTACGATGGTGTCCGACGCTACCAGAAGCTTGCTGGAATATCGGCTGGATACCGGCCTTGCGATACGACCTTAAGGTCAAAACGTGCCCCCCATTTCCAAACAACCATTCGCAGTCAATACTCTTCGTTTCTAACACGTACTACTAACATTACACAGGCCGATTTTCGTAAAATTCGATATTAACTGTATGTAACTATCTGTTACCTTCCATTGGTACTATCAGCCATGACCCTCGTTATTAATTTATGTATTAAAAGTACAAATCCACGATTAAGAATATCCATAAATTTAAATTTGCATGCATCTAGGACAAAAAATTTCTGAATGGATTAGGCATTGGACAAGGCAGGTAGCTCCAAAATTGACTTTCGATATTACGCCCGTGCGCACAGACATGTTTAATTTGTTACCATGCACTTGGGCAAACATTACACGGATCCCTAGGGTCAAATCAACAGGTCACGCCGCCATTGTGCCAATTCTTTCAAGTACTGCATAATTTTTTGAAAGCGTCTCTACGAACAGCGGAGAATTTTATGGAAGTGCATTAAGACGCACTCTTTCAACCAAGGTCAACAGTTCGTGACACGAAATAACAGAAAAAGATAATTATTTGTCTGAATTCGATTCCACAAGGAATTTAATCCATGGTTACACGTGATATGAGCAATGCGACAAAGTTGGAGAATGTGTAATATTCCTAAGAATTCCATTCACGCAGTGCATTTATTGGACTATCTGCTGGTTTCTTCCAGCTTAAAACATGTTTTCAAACACGGCAGCAATTTCTTTCTCGTACTGAACACGTACACGTGTTCAACCTATCAAATGGGACACGAAGTGCTGGAAACAGCGACTTCTTCAAGTTTTGCTATTATTCTCGAGACAATGTTCAATGGCGCAACAAATATTCGAGCTGAGGAACGGCTGGATTTTAGAGCAACCCACACCTGAACGCGGTCCTAAATTCGTCAGAATCTGTCGAGAATCGATGAACCAATTTACTGTAACCTGAGTGTCAACCCATCCTAATCTTCGGAACTTATTAAAAACACAGACAGAGAGAGAGAGAGATGCTTCAACTAAGTTAACAGTCCTATAACATTTCTTGATGATTTAGACAGGCGTAATACTTCGTTTCTCACTCTGTAAGACAATCCGAACTTGAAAACACTTCGGGAAAGAGATTCAAGAAGATTATTTACAAGCGAGTGGGGCGAAGTAATACTGATAAAGAAAAAGGCATGTAAACGGTACATTAAGCCTTCAACAGAGAATACTAAATACCAATTAGTTCAATTCTGAAAGTTTACTTCAACGTATGTACCAAGTGTTTTAATTATGATGCCTTTTATATTTATGGATATTCTATGATTCTCACTATAAACAGCGATCATTTCCTTAAACAGCGTTAACCAGTTGATCTTCGTAATGGTGAAGAGTTGTGTTTTCTTCGCGGTACGGACTGGATTCTTAAATATTAATCAGACGAACTACGATTCTCGGAATAAACAGCGATCATTTCCTTAAACAGCGTTAACCAGTTGATCTTCGTAATGGTGAAGTGTTGTGTTTTCTTCGCGGTACGGACTGAATTCTTAAATATTAATCAGACGAACTATGATTCTCGGAATAAACAGCGATCATTTCCTTAAACAGCGTTAACCAGTTGATCTTCGTAATGGTGAAGTGTTGTGTTTTCTTCGCGGTACGGACTGAATTCTTAAATATTAATCAGACGAACTACGATTCTCGGAATAAACAGCGATCATTTCCTTAAACAGCGTTAACCAGTTGATCTTCGTAATGGTGAAGTGTTGTGTTTTCTTCGCGGTACGGACTGAATTCTTTAATATTAATCAGACGAACTATGATTCTCGGAATAAACAGCGATCATTTCCTTAAACAGCGTTAACCAGTTGATCTTCGTAATGGTGAAGAGTTGTGTTTTCTTCGCGGTACGGACTGAATTCTTAAATATTAATCAGACGAACTATGATTCTCGGAATAAACAGCGATCATTTCCTAAAACAGCGTTAACCAGTTGATCTTCGTAATGGTGAAGTGTTGGGTTTTCTTCGCGGTACGGACTGAATTCTTAAATATTAATCAGACGACCTACGGCTTCATGGGGTTAATGATGCTTATTTTTTCATTTCAAAGAGCACACATAAAGTTAATTTATGAACCCTCTTAGGAAGGGAATGAATTATTTCGGAAGATTTATTAGCGGTGAGACTTAATATTAAACTGTGTTTTTGTATAAAGAGTATCCAGAGCTGTGAATCAGACTGCAGTGACTCACGATAGACTCAAATTTCGGTTTCCTTGCAGTTGTAACCCTTCAGTTTCCATAACAGAGGAATTTCATTGATTAGGAAAATACATCAGGTACTCAATTTGACGATATTTTATATTACTATACACAGAATAAACTGAAAGTCCACAAAACTGCAATTTGTATTAGCGAAGAGTAATTATAACTGTTATAAATTACGCCTTCATAGCTTTCTGACTCGAGATACTGTAAACTGGTGCAGCTTTAATTCAATATATATCTCTACTGTGTTGCTACAAGTGGACTTGAATATCAACGCACTTCCTCTTGGTCTACGCTCCTGTATCCCATCACCATCCTTCGGGATACAACGCAGAACGATACTTCGTTCTGATGACTGCCTCAATCAAGCAAAGGATGTTGAAAATGTTTCTCCATATTTTGGGAACCTCTGCTCTATACAGCACTACATTCTAGCAGCTCTGTCTAATTCCATCACCGCGTAAAGAACGCCTACTCAGTCGCGTCCCTGGCAGACGGCTAATCCAAATCAATACAGACTCCGTACGCAATACTCGGTCCACCTAACACCAACAGCATTTCCTTACGAAATTTATCCAACAGAAATGAAGTAAGGACGACCAGTCAGTTTTTAAAATTTCTGTGTCTATACACGAAGAGAAAGGCTTTGACCAGTTAAACGACTGTCAGCTACACGATGACTGCCGTACATGTTTACAAGACAGACGCAAGAAACTGGTCTCATACCGCAAGTGTGCGTGTCTATCACGTCTCTGCGATTGTCTGCATTTTCTCCTTTTCCAATTCTCAAATGATCTGTAACTTTTCCTTTCTGTTTCCAACTCATAAAAGAACTCGATTCCTTACCGTACGTAGGGGGTTTCAAACATTCTTTGATTTTGGCGATATCGGTACCTTCGCGAAATCCCACCCACGCAGACCAGGCTTTACTCAGACACTACATTACCGTCGAGACATACTAATTTCTAATTTCCCACAGAACACTATCTACGAAAGTCATTATAATTTTTAATCAACCTCGAAATAATACATCACCGTACTCACCCGAGTCCATCGCTCGCTGGTGCCTCATCGTTTCAGACGTCTCGAGCCAGACGACGTCACAGAGCAGCGTCCAGGAGCGAGACGTGGAAAAATCTTCTGGTTCAGAGGTTCACGACGGCGATGAAGAATGATGATATCATAATCACCGTGAATGTGAAGAGGGCTCCGCCAATCACCTCAAAGCAGACATAATGACAAGAATTTATAATTACGTCGCTTCTGTACTGAACCCCCAGAGGAGGAAATTGCCAGATTACGTTACTGAGGCCACGATCGTCCCAGGCCGTGAGGTGGTACGGCTTGGGGGGGGAGGTAAAGCGGTGAAAAGTCAAAAGAAAACCAAATGAAACTACTTCGAATAACTCCGGCTGGGTATCCAACTCCAGACGCCCAACTCAACCCCCACAAACCCTGACTTGCCTTCAGACTTTCTCCTCGAGTCGTTCTCTCTCCGGCGGACACACACAGACTGTCCTAACTGCCCTGCTGTCTGATCAGGGTCTCGAACTCGCCGACTCCAAAGAACTTAGAAAGGGGAGATAAGCCACTTCGAGCCATGAGGCATGGCTCAGTACGTACGCTCTGAAACTCGATCAGTGGGCATTATCTGACAATATCTCATTGTACTCACCGGAGTCCTTAGTTCGCTGCTGCTGTAATATAATTTTCGGGTTGTCGTGTTAGCGACCTCACGATGTAAGCGGCCGTTATCCTCACCGCTCCGTAAACCTCAAGTCTTGAACGAGTGTCACGGAGACGGAATGCGTGGGCAGTATCACAGAACAATCAAAACGTAAAATAAAATAATATCTCAGAATACTTAGTTCAGTGTTGCAACGTCATTTCAGCCATCTTGTCTTGTGTGACCTAGGACAAGTCACGTTTTATCCTCAACGTACTTTAAGAACTCTCTACTTCAGAGGATGGAATATTTCATGCAACTCACCTTGAATGACTTAAGCGGGTTCGCGTTGTACAAGACGTAGCACCCGGGGACACACAACAGGACACATGTACTCTCGCATGTGCGTTGTCACAGTCCTAGAGAAAAATATATAGACGATCTTATATCACTCCACTTTCTCCATGGAAAAGCGACGTAATTCACCTGTAAAGCCGCCAGACAGAAATGCCTATAAGTCAGGGTCGTTATCTATCCGACCAGGTTAAATCTGTATTCATTATGATAAGGTCAAATCCAGGAGTCAATTATAATCAATATTACAATTTTCATCGATTTGTGCTTACATTACACGTACAGTGAATGGCAAAAAGGTGGAAATCAACACAATAAGAATTTATTATTATTATTTTCGCTTCAGATTCCAGGATTACATTTTCAATGGTGCAAGGGTTAATAAAATCTAACTCAAAGACGTTTGTAATTTCTAGAGAAAATCGGTTAGTATTTTCACTATCACGAAATCGCCTGCATTCTTTAGAGCTTCGTACTACCACTACGAAACCTTCAACAACTCTTTGGCTGTCGAATAAATCGAGAATTAAACCAAACACAAGCTGAGACGTAATATCAAAATGGCCGACTGAAGCCCCAACTTACCTAAAGACTGCGTACATACGCGCTGTACCGAAGCAGGAGACAGACAAACGGAAAGAACTCAGCTTGTTCGAGGAAACAAGTTTCGCGGAGCATGCTGGGAAAGGCAAAGATGAAAAACTCATCCAACGCGTGTCGGCAGAGATGACTAAGGGGCAGATAAAATTATACGTCCAGTAATAAAACACTAAAAGCGATAATACTACGAGCAGCGAAAACTCAATGATTTAATCGAATGAAACCAAATCGCGGGACCGAGGATCCTGTAAATGGTCGTACAGAATAAAACAAGGCTCAAAAACATAAAATAAATGGCAGCGTCCTCTGTGCGGGAACATCGGGACCCACCACAAGCGCCGTCCCGCACAGAGGGCGCAAGAGGTTATTTTGCTTTAAGAGGTTTGTTTTAAGTTCCTATGACCACTTAGCGGCTGGGGTTGAGCCACCCTGTCGGTATTATTCCATATCAATTACCGCGCTTTCGTTGCTGGTACTATTTTCGAATTTTGAGTGGTCCTCTCATTATACCTAATCTTACTATGTTCCTGCTATATCCCCTAGACAAGATCTGTTGCCAGGTCGGTTAGTCGAAAGAGTTGAACGACTCGCCTCGCCCACGAGGTCCTGTTTTGCGTAGCGTGCGAGCGCAAAGCCAACGAGTTGGACTCGTCCGACTCGGGTGGTTCGTTGGAACCCGGCGCCCGGGCCATTGTCCGGAGCCGGGTCCGCGCCTCTGCTCGCTCAAGAAACGGCCTGGGCCTCCACCTTCCTTCGTGGGGGGCGGGGGGGTTAGGGCGCGGGGGGTTAGGGCGCGGGGGGTTAGGGCGCGGGGGGTTAGGGCGCGGGGGGTTAGGGCGCGGGGGGTTAGGGCGCGGGGGTTTAGGGCGCGGGGGGTTAGGGCGCGGGGGTTAGGGCGCGGGGGTTAGGGCGCGGGGGTTAGGGCGCGGGGGTTAGGGCGCGGGGGTTAGGGCGCGGGGGTTAGGGCGCGGGGGTTAGGGCGCGGGGGTTAGGGCGCCCGTTTTGAATTCTGGTTGTGGATCCTATGTGGGATAATATGGGGATTTTTGGTGGGGAATCCTGCAGGATCGTGGGTAATATTATGTGGTGAATCCAGGGGAATATCCTGGGAATCATGGGTTGCGATCGTGGGAAATTCTGTTGGAAATGTTTGGTGGCAGATTCTGCTAGATCTGGGTAGGGAATCCTTGGTGGGGATCCTAGGAAATCTGTGGGGAATACTAGGATGGTCATGGGGAGTCCTGGTAAATCCGAGGAATCCTGGAGGGGGTTATAGGGGATCCTAGAGGTGATTGTCTTCGGGGATCCTGCCGTGATCCTAGAGGGCAGTGTCCAGGGAATCCTGGGGTCCTAGGGGATCCTGTGGTTCCTGGGATATGGTGATGCTGCAGGGATCCTGAGGGGATGGTCCCGGGGGGGCGATCTTGTGTAGGGGTGACCATGAGGGTTGGCCCAAAGAAGGGGATAGCCCTGGGAAGGGGTGCGACTGGGGTAGTGGCCCTGGGGTAAAGGGTGTGGCCCTAGGGTGGCTGGCTAGCAGAAATATTGGTGAGAAGATATAACCTTGAGATTTTTTAAGACCAGTATCTACGAAACTATTGGGCCGAATTTGTCGTGGCTTCCTTGACCTATACGTGACCTCATTTTGACATGAGTATGGTCAATCAGGTATTTGCCGTTTGGCATAAATACGTATGACCTTGAGAATTTTAAAGACCTCTATCTGGCAAACTATTGGGGCGATCTTGTCTTGACTTTGTCATGACCTTGACCTAACAGTGACATCAATGTTACAAGAGAATAATCACTCTGATAACTGACGAAGATGTGAGGGCGAAATAATGTACAACAGTGGTCCCCAACGCGGTGCCCGCGTTGATACGGAAAGAGGTTATACTAAATAATAAAGGCCGTTCAACCATGAACATTATAAAATCAAAGCACAGTTCTCTACGTACTAATGCCCATCTTGACGATTGCGAGCAGCAACATCATCCTACTCTCCCAAATTTGAAAAACTGGCCGATAAAATGCAGCGCCAAACATCACACTAACTTCCCACTTGAGTAATAATAATTGTACTTATAAAATTACGTATTTTTGATAGCGTGGTTTCTTGTATCTTGTTTCTTGTCGTGTTGTTTTGTGTATTATTTGGTGTCCGTATCTTATTTGTCTAGAGAAAGGAAAATTTGGCTTTGTTAATTGGTTGGTGCCCGCCACGATCTCATAAACTCTCAAATGTGCCCTTGGGCAAAAAAAAGGTTGGGGACCACTGACGTAAGGCAATACTTGCCAAACATTATCATCAGTGCGTTTGGTGTAATCACGCACGTCTGCTGATATCGAAGTTTCAAGGTTCCTACGTGCGGATATCCGTATATCCCATGTATACATAAGATCGAGATTAGATACATTTCTTTTGTACATTCATGTATGTCTGATGGTACTCATGTTGATATGGGTTGCCATTATCCACACATTGAAGGCAGATTCATATTTATTTATGACGGACTTTGCCACAGTACGTATGTGTTTGCCGTGTGGTATTCTACGTCCATACAGCATCCAGTTGATGTGATGTGTCCAGATGGGGGGGAGGGAGGAGGTCATAAATGCAGAGGGAGTTAAAGAGAGAAAAGTAATGCCGCACCAGCTTGGACCAAAAGTTATATTCTGAGCAAAAAAATTCGAAAAGGAATTCCCACAGTGGCAAAGCGTGACTTTTTCAAAAGTGTTGGCCAAATCCCACTCCGGGATGGGGGTCAGGGGAGTTGAAACTTTGGCAGTTGAGTTTTTGGATCGTAATTTATCTTCCATGATGAACAATTAAGTGTTAGCAGTCGAGGTTTGGCTAACATCTTAGCTTGGTAGGTCATGTAATCCTGTACTTACCCCCTCAAACCAGAACTATATTGTAAGATTTGAGGTTTCCACAGCAGATATTGTTTCTGTCATAATTGCGTTTGCGCAAATAGACTGGGAGCTTACGCCTGAATGAGGTACCCATCAACGCTTGTAGGGGAAGGTATTCCCATATGTCATTTCAGATAAATCCATTCAAACAGCACATCCAAGTTACTGCTATTCTTATGGGCACACACTCCAGAAGCATCTATACGTTAATGTGATTAAGTCAAGGTTGTGTACAATGTCTTCCGTGGTTTAATGCGTCACTGGGACATACGATTGTGTGGGTCGTATTAACCCGGTCAGTATCGCACTCCATTGCAGCAAGCTGCCACTACAAACAGTCCTACATATCGGGTGGCCATTATGTCCCATTCCACTTGCATGAATAAACGGAAAATCAGTTAACACTGACACGATATCTAGTTGCTACAGGTTGCAGCGTGAACTTGTAACTTAATCAGTACACGAACTGTAAAGAAGTTCTTGACATAATCTCGCACAGTGCTAGGACAATGGATGTAAAATAAAATGTCGTACCTTTAGTTGCAACGAAGGTAACTGTTGCGAGCAGCGCCAACTGGGACAATCATAATTAATAAGAAAGCTGGTCATGTCGTTGACCGATTAACTAACTAGATGGCTTACCGAACCAGAAGGTTCATCACCGAACTAACCAAAGCCCTCCACCGGACCCTGTCCTGGGCCAACAAAATCCAGTCTCCTTCAACTCCTATCTCCCATAGATCCCGCCTGAGATTATCCTCCCATCTACGTCTAGGTCTCCCCAGAGGTCTCTCCCCCTCAGGCTTCCCGGTGCAAACCTCTTGTCCCATCCATGCACGCTACATGCCCAGACCATCTCATTCTTCTCGACTTAATTACCCTGACAATATTGGGGGAGGAGTACATATTTTTAAGCTCGTCATTGTGCAGTTTTCTCCATGCCCCATCATCTTCTCTCCTAGGCCCAAATATCCTCCTAAACACCCGATTCTCAAACACCTGCAATCTGTGTTTCTCCCTCTGAGTGAGAGACCATGTTTCGCACCCATACCACACAACAGGAAAGATTATTGTTTTGTATATTTTAATCTTCAGGTTCTTAGAAATCAGACGGGAAGACAAAATATTTTGAACTGAGATGTAGCGAGCATTTCCGGAATTTAGTCTCCTCCTAACTTCGTCGTGAGCATCATTTTGAATCGTTTTTGTTGTTCCCAAGTATTTGAACTTTGTCACACTTTCAAAGGATTTATGAGCCACCTTAATGTCTGTCGGGTACATCATCGTGTTCACAAAAGCCCGCCACCGGGGTCTATCCTGAGTCAGTTGCATTCAGTTCACTCCATTGAGACCCATCTTCGTAAGATTCGTCTTAATGTTATCTTCCCACCTACGCCGAGGTGTTCCCTTCAGGCCTTGTAAACTTTCAACTCGCCCTCACAACATCGGGTGAGGAGTTCGTCAAGCATTTTTCTCTCTTATCTGTCCCACTCCCGTTTTGGGTCCAGACATCTTCCTCGACACTCTGTTCTCAGAGGCCCTCAGTCTATGTTCCTCCCTCAAAGAGAGAGACCACGTTTTGCACCCATAAATACTTTGCACTCAATAATAGCAAGCATTCCCCAGATTTAATCTGCTGATGTAGGGAGATTCTTCAATATTTATTCTTCTAAATCCGGAATACAATTTCTTTCAGTTCCCTAAAACGCTTTAATAATGTCGATGTATCAAGAGATGAAAAGCGTTAGAATTATTGTTCAGAATACAAACCCCACTTCTTAGCATCCACGTATTTTTATTAAGATTCTGGGCCACGAAACACGTTTAATTCATTTAAAATTGTAAAAAGTTAATTGCCTACTGGAATATTCTTTTATTATAAATGTTGCCGTTAACAAACAGAAGTCAATCTAATGTTACTTGAAATTGTGTTAAAAAAGTTTAATTCTCTTACACGAGTTCACAAATGCAGACGAAAACATTAAATGTGATGAACAACAATATTTATAATTAGGAATCCCTTACCTCAAACTTTGTTCAATTGTAGGAGAACACGACGTCCACGGGCAAAGATCAGTTTAATCAAAATTAAAATGGAGAGAGTGGAGGGCGGTTTCACAGATTTCTTAATAATTCTTATATAAGATAAGAACTTGTGATATTCTATATTAGTAAGAATTACCACAAACAACATATACCCTCCACCTAACATTTACCTGGGCAATACTCATTACAGCTGAATCTAAACGGTGACAAGCCGCTGCATCCAGTCTGTACAAAAAGTCATTATTTCAAGGTCACCAACTCTGAAATGACAAATGTTCGTGTAAAAGACAGATCAATGAAAATGTCACCTTATATTTTAAACTGCGACAGTAGCTCAGTCTCTTGTGTAGAAGGAAACGATCTTGGATGAAGATAAGTGCAAAATTCCTCTGACAGCATAGCCGAGTTTCCAGGAAATTCCAAAGTGCAATGTCCGTGACATTCCGCATGAAACCAGGTTCATTCAGAATGGAGTTGCCTCTTTCCACATCCTACGTCATTAGGAACCCTGCATATTCCAAACTGCATCACAACACTGATATTTAAACACCGAAACCTATCTGCTGTCACACCACAGCGACCAGAATGGCATATCCAGATCACATCAGGCGTTATGAGTAAAGGTGACGATTCTGAAGAAAAAGTAACACACACATCGCGAAGACAAGTTTACTGCAATTACTGTCATCATCATTATTGCCATCTTCTTCCAAACATCTAATCTGCCATATGCAACTTCCGTGCTCATTCTTTCCCTTTCTGACTGCCTCACTAGAATCGTAACAAACTGGTAATATTACCAACTACAAAACATCAGTGCCTTCCTGGACAAACACGTAGTAGCTAGTTTTAACACTTTTCTTAGTATTCAAATTGAGCCGAGTTGTTTTGTAACGATTACGAGGAAGAACAAGACCTCAAAACAATGTAGAAATACACGAATTCTGTCGGACAATGTACAAACGTTCTAGGAGCAAGTTGTCAAATGTCACTTTCATAAATTACAAAGGGACCCTTTTCCCCCGCCCAGTAATGTATCCAACGCAACGAATTATGGTCGTATCACGTAGGAAGATGGTGGGGACAAACGAAGTCAAATCAGACGACAAAACGATGAAGTAAAGCAAACGCGAAAAGCCGTTCAATATGACCTTCGTGACTGTATGTTCGTAAATAATTTGTTTCGGCTACGGTAAAAAAATGATCATTTCCTTGTTAACCAAAGCAACGCGCCATTCAGTACGCTAAACTACGTTCAATTTTTCTGCTACCCTTTTTAAAACAATCCGCAAACCTACGCCCACATCTTGGTTCAGATTTTTATTCAAAGTCTTGGTTACTCGTATGGTCACATTTCCAGCAATTACAGAAGCAGCAGTTTGCCAGAAGACAACTGCCTGCCTTCTCTCCCTCGCTCCACACCCAATTCACATAACATGATGGAAGGATGACTGTAAGTGCCAAAGAAACTGGCAGGGTGCTGGGGCCACCAACCCGGTCGCAAATACTTAGACATTCTGTACTGTGGACGTGGGGATTCCCCACTAAGTAAAGGAGAGCCACCAAAAATTTCTTACTTTGAGGAAACATCTCTCCATGACACCAGCAGCAGCACTCTCAATGTAACAACTTTAACAAGTAGAAACACAACAAAATAAAGAAAGCAATTCTACAAAACAATATTTTGTATCTGACATTACGTCAATAAACAGTTTTACGAGATGAGTTTTAGTGCACGCTGATTACTGAATTGACAGCATGTCTACACGAGAATTTCTGATTGTGGTCACAATGTTTATTAATATCCCGGGACCCCTTCAACATCGTGATCGTATGTTGATTGACTACCCAATAACAAGATCAATAAAACGTGCAACAAACAAAGCTACGTTCTACCTCCAAGAATCATACGCAAAGGAATCTTCACTCACAGACAGCTCAAACACTCTAATATTTTAACAAAAATCCTGCAAAAGAGCTGTACCACTTAAAGTCCTCTCCCTTCCATTTCAGCGCGGATTCTTACAGTAGTAGTTCTAGAAATGAAAGGAGGGGAGACACGGGTTTCGTATTGTATGCATTTCCTTCCTGATTTCTGCCCTCTAAAAAAAATAACTGAGGGTTTTAGTGGGTGCGATATGGGAGCCCAAGATGAGAGGAAGGAGGGGTTATGTAAAAATATATTTATGAGGGAGCAGCCAAAGTGGTCAACGAACACCAAACAGACATCATATATCATTTCATTTCCAGGTCAACAATCTTTAACCAAACTAAATGGTCAATAACTTCGGCCTGTCTCTCTCTCACACACACAAAAACACAATCTCTACATTCTTCCTATAAACAATCTGACTGACAACACTAACAAATTAGTCTTTCGTAAGCCAAGAACTCTTCACAACCATTTTACAGACATAAAATAACAATCCTGACAACACCAGCACTGGTACATTGTGACCCACATAAGTGGCACTGCCTTTCTATACTTGGTTCCAACCAACCAAACCACTCCTCGATCCTAATGCAAATCCCCTTACCCCACCCGCAACCACGGAATATACCAGAAGTAATACTGAGCCTCATCACATGTCCATGAGACTGACACCTGACAACTCTCAACTTATGGTTAAGTCTCAAATAAATGGAACCTCTGACAGTCATCTCCATTTTTGCAAGCAAATCCAAATTCATAACGAACACCACACCACAAACTTACGAGTTTTGTAACCGATCCCCTTGCTCAACACAGCAAACTCTCAAAATTAACCAAAAGCACAGAAAATATCCCGGCAGCTCCGCTCACTGTGCACAAAACTAAATTACTTACACTGGCAAATGCTCACTTATTAATTAGTAAACAGACCACATTAAAGGCTCCTCAGCACTGCACACATCTCACGTGTAACAAAACCTTATCACAAATAGTCACCACCCTCGTCTAAAAAGGATAAATAAACCTCACATTCTGATATCCTATGAACAATATCATGAATGCCTCTAGCGTACCACAGATACTGCAATAATGCCAATCCCTCACCACATTTACGTCTTTCAACATATCAACTCTCACACTTACAGTCACAACATCTAAAGTACCTAATAAAATTGGACAGACTCATCTCTCTCACACAACAACCACATCAAATACATTCTAATGCTCATGTACTCACACAACGAATGCCTGGTTCAGACCGATATCAGTCTCTTGCGGATACGAGGTTCCTTCTTTGTCCCAGCAGGTTTAATCTTCTGACATCAAGTCGGTCTGCCAACTGTTGCCGCACGTACTTCAACGCTTCTCTGGCTGGCAGTACGCGGGTCACGTGGTGCTCAGTAGAATCTGAAGGATCATTCTGTTTCTCGTAATCTGCTACTCCTAGAAAGAGAAAATACATTCACATTCAAGAAATCAAGACATCACACTCTTCTAAGAACACACAGTTTTACTTCACCAAGCAGTTAACACTCCCACCTTAGCCAATGAACAAGCACCTTCCATTTTCAGAAGACAAATTCTGTCAAGTTCATTACAAACCCATTCACAAGTTAACTTTAAATACGGGTCACGACCAGCGACCTGACAAATTCTGAACTCCCTCGCTCACAGATTCATACTGGAGCCTTTCTTTCCTCCCCCCCAACAAATTTAAAACATTCGCCAAGTGGGCCATTATTCCACACGTCATAATACTGCAACTACAAACTCTACAACTCACACACTTCACGTCAGACCCACGCAACTTCCCTTGCCACTGATTCAGTGGATATTTAACGAACAGTTCGCTTGCCGTCGGTTTGGAGCCGAGGATGTTGATCGCTGTCTCCAAGAAAAGAACAAGTGCCAGGTGTCCCGGCTTACAGGGCTCCCTCTCCTCGTGCCCCATTATGACAGCGAGGGAGTCTGTAAACACCAGTCGGTCCATGCCCTTCAGGTTCGCCTGTTTTGATGTCATGGAGAAAGGACGTAAATGAAAGATTAAGAAATGGCAAGCCACTACAATACAGCCAACATCTGTAGCACTTCTACTACTAAGGTGAATTCAACCGACAAGGGGCAAGAGGTAGCCGTATCAATTAGATTTATTTTCCATATCACCATCAGTAATGCCACTTTATAATGCCTTCTGGAAGCAAAGGTGGAAGCTTCACCATCAGTAATATAAATTGTTTCAATGTTGAACAATCTAAATTTATAAAACTGAACTCACCAGCTGCCTGTGATATCGCCACCATTGTGTAGTGACACACAAGGAACACCGTCGTAACTCTTTCATGGCTGCAGCAACAAACACTCCTACCAACTTACACAACAGGCCTTACTGTCTGTTCCAGATATGAAGCAGACGCTTTCAACAAGTTCACGTACTAAATGTGGTTTTAAGAGAGATTTCAGGTTCTCACAGTGGTCTTTGGGTTCTAACACCACTTGGACTTACAGAAAACCAACACCGATTATGGTTTTCAAACATTTAATGGTTCGCTATATCAGCTGAAGTTATCCTTGTGACTAAGCGCAATGCCATGAGGCAGTGGGAGCATGGAGGTAAACTCCATGCATTCTCAATTATAGAACTATGTGGAGGTCAGCCTCAAAATGTGGTTCCTTAAACTGGCAAAGAAAAATCACGTTCTTCATTGTTTCTTTGTAGTCTCAATAGAAGAAATAGACAAGTTCTTTATTTCATTAAAACCATTTGCTACTTTTCAGGACAAAAGGTCTTCTTCCTTCAATAATGGCATTGTAATTCAGAAAAGAAGTTTATTAAACAATTTACTCAAATGGATGAACTTACCTGTGACTGCCATCTGGTAAGTGGCTCTGGCTTGCTTGTCCTGCAATCTGTACGGAATCCCATGGACTGCGGAGATCTCCACATGTGGATCATCAATCACAATGAGTACAGATAATTACACTCACATCCTAATGTTCAATGGTCACAGCAGTGGCCAATGCAGTAGCTGCTTCCTAAATCAGCAACTGATGTATGAGGGACAGAGTAAATGGGAAATCTGGGTTTATGATATGACAAAGAAATACATTACTTGTAGAAGCCTCCTGGTACTGGCAGGATACTAAACACAAACTAATTGTGATACAGCCTCTAACAGGCTCACTGTACCAGTAAATAATGAGCTACTGAATTTCCACATGCAAGTCACAAAAACTGAGGCTGCCACTACGTGTCTGTGGGTCATCCCAACCGCATCGCCTGATGAATTGTGTCCATCATGCACAATGGTCATGTCAGCTACCGGAGCAAAGTCTTGCTACCTCCGTAGTAATGATGGACTCGAAACTGCATAACGGCTGAAGTATCCCATATGCTTGCATTCACGCCTACCTGAAACAAAACCATGTACAGAAATAAACATCCGCATTGAGAGACCAGTATTAATTCTTACTACGAAGGCACTCTACACCACATTAATAACCTACTGGCAACTAATCCGGCCTTTCGTGCAACCAAAATATTTCCCACTTTACGTACTTCACACAGGAGAAAGATGACAAACATCAGTTCAAATAAACTTGCAAGCATTGGAAATATAAGAGAGTAAAGCTGCACTCGACTGGGCATGCATCCTACCATCACGCCGTCCGAAGTAAACAATAACAGCAGAGGAGCTGCGCCATTTTCTCGCACGCAGGGACGGCAACGTCTGAAAAACAGCGAACACATCCCGTTACCGGCGGAGCATGAGGGATATTCAATGATCAATATATGCGCACCCTGACGAACTGTCCTGTCATCTACCGACAATACCCCTGAGGTACATGCCCCTCCGCGAACACTACACGGCACTGCCGAACCAAATGCTGCCTGAAATACCACTCCACAGTTTGTAAACTTATAAGCACCTGAAACGTAATTAAAGCCCTTCTGCCTTCTTGTCCACATGAAGTATTGTGGTTGTTATCAGGAATACAAAATATATTTGTGATTACATAAACTTTACATCAGGTACCCATCATATATGAGTTTGTTGTAAATGTAAACTGTGCTGTAGTTCACTGAAACATAATATAAAATATTCTCTTTAGCACCACTTTAAAGAAACAATATTATGCCTCCTTTTTTTGGGAACCAGGAATCTGACCATCTCCTCACTGCGGTAAATTTTGCCTGACTGTTCCTCCCTCCAAGCAGCTGAGTAACCACGATCCTAACTTTGCGGTCTTATCGCGTTCCCTCAGTACTAATCTACACTTACCCACATGCTCCTGCCATCCTAAAGTGAACTGCGTTAATTTGTATTTTGGCTGCAATGTACCAGAGTAATAAGCATTTGTATAATCCATTTTCATCAAAATATTCTTTGCATTACGGCAAACCTGACACTATTTTAAATGAAGTTATTATAGAATCCCTTGACATTTTAGATTTCTTTACAGACAGTTACAGTGGTTATATGTGATTCCTCACGTAGCAAACGGAAAACGATTCACCACTGGGGGAGCCATCACACTTCTTACTAATGTACTGGTGAAATTGTTAAATGCAACTAAGAATATAAGGACATAATGCAGAGAGCTTATAACATTTCAATCTCTATCCATCTCCTACCCTTATTCAAAAGACTGAAACCTCTATCATTTCACACACACGAAAGTTTAACGTTACGTTAGAACAGTCCGGGAACTGAAACCAATAAGTGAAGAGAACGCTGTGGCAACGCAAAGACAGTCACCATTTCAACATATTTCACTAGGAGACAGGAACAAAATTCGAATGTCTAAGATACCAAAGACCACGAACAAAAGTGCTTTCAAGTATTTAGGCTGGAAGAGGGTTAAGAATTTTGATTAAACTTTATTTATTAATTTGTGGTTTATATAAAGTCAGTGTCAGAAGCTCATACAATGTAGCATAGATGACAATATTTGCTTTTAGGTTCATGAACATGCTCTTTCTTGCATGGAAATTTTAGAATGCCGTCTTCTGACAAATTATCAACAAACTGTGAAAGTGTGGAAGAATGGAGTCATGTTTTCATATTTGTTATCTTTAATTTCTAATACATTAATCTGTTACCAGAATAATGGTTAATTGCAAATGTTGGTAAACAAACTGCTAAGGAAAATATTGTTGAATGAAAATTTCAGTCTACAATTATTACACGTATAGCACAAAATTTCTCAGGTTATGTGCATCTCATGTTACTTGTAGGATAATAAAAGGAAGGAAGGTGGCATTTCAATAATATTGATGCACAAGGCATGCACGTACTGTGTTTGAAAGAATATTTATTGTAACTGGCCACTTCATTGACGTGGGGGGGGGGTGTGGCATGGAAACATTACGATGGATTTTAGGGAAATATGTTTTGAACCTCTGAGATGATTGGAAATGGCTGACCACGGATTCCCATGTGCAGGTGTTGTTATTACTCTTGATTAATCTCCCAACTGTAGGCTGCTACTTATAGTGGCAACGATATCAAATATTTTCCAAGTGGGCACAATGTATATTTTGTACTCCTTGGCCTTTGATTTAAGAATGATCACAATTTCCTGCATTGGAGAACATGACCACATTATGCTACTGAAAATTTTATCAATGGATAGTACCACACCAATGACCATGAAGTTGTAAACCCAACATCCCCGAATTAGAAAATGAAGAAACACAGTAAATATTATTGAAGAGGCAGCACTACATACATAGGAAGATAATATTAAAATCGTCTTCTAACTAGTTCGAACTCAGCAAGTACATGAATTATTGCTCCTGTCAGTATGACATCTGAGTTCTGAAAAATTACCTCACAATTACACTTCACATTCTGACAGAAGACTCTACACAAAGAGGCGAAATAACACGTGACGTTTACAGAAATTTGTTAAAAAGAGTTACAAAAGACAGGATACTACTCTACCTGTACAAAGGAAAGCACATCACAGAAAGGCGTGGGATACGAACCCACGGTCCCTGCGACCAAGAGGCTACAAGGACCGCGCGGCCACTTTGACGCAATGTACGATGTGACATTTCAGGTACTAAGGTTTTTTTCGTAATTTTGGTGGCATTTTTCCTCTGGACACGGCGATATTTTGCGAATGATTTATGTACTTTTCACAAAATACACACCGCAATGTAGAACTTACGTTGCCACTTATCAACTTCTCGTTACCTTGAACTTGAGGTCGCCGACAGGACGTTTGGCGTACGGAATTCCAAAGAAACGCCACTTAATATTTCTTGTTTCGGATAGATGCTAAAACATTTGCCTTCAGCAAACCTTGTTGCACTCTGACCATTTGTTTACTTGAGGTCTGCAATCTTCAGAGGCGAGGCTGCCAACGCGCAGATCCGACGGCCCACCATGTCTCCACGTCTGTGCGCTGGACTCCAGAGATCCAGATCCATTTTAAGTTACTGCATTATTTATTAGTAGCATAAATGGAAAGAAATCAATACTTTCGAATGGCATCGAGGACTAATCCAAAGTCAGCCAGTACTGATTCTGTCTTGAACAGTCGGCTGGTCCCATTTGAATAGTCGCCATTAAACTACGGTTGGAACTATTTGATTTCAGTCGGTAGGTATCAACGTAACTTATGTGTTCTAGAAATAGAGTTCTATGGGACCATCAACAAGATTAATTACCACCGTTCAATCACGTATTAACGCGTGCTACCTATAATGAATCTCAATGTAAGGAAGTCTTCTCGGTGACGTGAGAGAATAGAAACAAGTGAAACAACAATCCAACATAACACGCAAGAATATGTGCGGTTCGCCACATTGAGACATACGACTTCAGTGAGAAGATATTTCCATGCCATGTGTGCTCAGTAAAGACGTTTGTACGAGTTAGTAACACGTAAATCATATACAGACATCGCGTATCTGCAGAAGCTGGACCTATGTAATTTGAGAAAATTTATTCTATATAAAGATGACTGAGGTCACTGTAGTAATTACATGTAGTGTAATATAAAATTAAATAAATATTTTAATAAATTATTCTTCTTGTGACAACATATATACTTCCACAATGAAATATTCAATAACATCATATTTAAGTGATAAGTGATTGGTGTACATGCAATTACTGAAAGTATGTGTCCAATAAAATATCTTTGAAAAAAAATTAAATCAGGTATGAAAGTGAAGCCCAGAATATAATATACTTTTTAAAGTGACGGAATCGAATTTTTAAGTGTTTAATAATATACAATTAACCATAACGAGCTCAAGGTGCCCTCACATGCGCAAGTCATACGACTGCACTGCGCAACAACGTCTGCGCAGGTGCCCCACTAACCTAATCTAACAAAACCTAACCTAACCCAAGCCAACCAAAACGGGGTAATCTGCATCAGTGTAAAATGGTTTCCTGCGCACGAATTTTGGAAAAAGCGAATGGATGCTCAGAAATTATTGAAATTTTGTATGGACGTCATGCCACAGGTAAGTTAATGATATTCATACTCTATTATGTCTTATCGCTTTTTAGAAATTCGTACGAAGGCATCAAAGTCGTGAGGTGGAGGATGCGCAAAGTCGGCCACGACCACTTATCAATAACGATATTAAGCGCTCACACAATCCCCATATAACACAATTAGTGCTTATATGCGTGTAATATGTCATAACACGTCTAAAATTACATAATGTTTCCACAAGAAATATTTCTTCCAAAATTGATGCAGTGTAGATGTTGACGCAAATACATAGCAGATTCATGCGTAACGATGACCCAATCTAACTCACTATAAATAAGTATCATGTAACTAAAGAATCAAAATAAACATACGTGAATGATATTACGTCATTTATTAATATAAATCGCCTCACAAAAAAACTGAATATAAATTTCTGGTACATCAATTGCAATCTTTGGTGGGCGCGGAATTCGTGGCGCACGTCAAACTTGTGGTAACATATTAGTTTCCTATGTCAAACTTCTACAAAATATATCGAAAATATTGCCTCACATATACTCGAGGACACGACGTTCAAACACAAGGACGCAGTCTATCGGAAAAATACGGAACCAAAGATAAGACGTGCCATCTGTGACGAACTCAATGGAAAGAAATCAATACTTTCGAATTGCATCGACGACCAATCAGAAGCCAGTCAGTACTGATTCTGTCTTGGAACAGTCGGCTGGTCCCATTGGAATAGTCGCCATTAAACTACGGTTGGAACTATTTGATACCGGTCGGTCAGTATCAACGTAACTTTGTGTTCTAGGAATAGAGTTCTTCGGGACTATTAACAAGATTAATTACCACCGTTCAATCAAGTATTAACGGGTGCTACCTGCACTGAATCTCAGTGTAAGGATGTCTTCTCGGTGACGTGTGAGAATAGAAACAATTGAAACAACAATCCAACATAACACGCAAGAATATGTGCGGTTCGCCACATTGAGACATACGACTTCAGTGAATGGACATTTCCATGCCATGTGTGCTCAGTAAAGACGTTTGTAAGAGTTAGTAACACGGAAATCATATACAGACATCGCGTATCTGCAGAAGCTTGACCTATGTAATTTGAGAACATTTATTCTTTATAACGATGACTGGGGTCACTGTAGTAATTACATGTAGTGTAATATAAAATTAAAAAATATTTTAATAAATTATTCTTCGTGTGACAACATGTATACTTCCACAATGAAATATTCAATAACATCATATTTAAGTGATAAGTGATTGGTGTACTTGTAATTACTGAAAGTATGTGTCCAATAAAATATCTTTGTAAAAAAATTAAATCAGGTATGAAAGTGAAGCCCAGAATATAATATACTTTTTAAAGTGACCGAATCGAATTTTTGAGTGTTTAATAATATACAATAAACCATAACGAGCTCAAGGTGCCCTCACCTGCGCAAGTCATACGACTGCACTGCGCAACAACGTCTGCGCAGGTACCCCACTAACCTAACCTAACCTAACCTAACCTAACCCAAACCAACCAAAACGGAGTAATCTGCATCAGTGCAAAATGGTTTCCTGCGCACGAATTTTGGAAAAATCGAATGGATGCTCAGAAATTATTGACATTTTGTATGGACGTCATGCCACAGGTAAGTTAATGATATTCATACTCTATTATGTCTTATAGCTTTTTAGAAATTCGCACGAAGGCATCAAAGTCGTGAGGTGGAGGATGAGCAAAGTCGGCCACGACCACTTATCAATAACGATATTATGCGCTCACACAATCCCCATATAACACAATTAGTGCTTATATGCGTGTAATACATCTTAACACGTCTAAAATTACATAATGTTTCCACAAGAAATATTTCTTCCAAAATTGATGCAGTGTAGATGTTGACGCAAATACGTAGCAGATTCATGCTTAACGATGACCCAATCTAACTCACTATAAATAAGTATCATGTAACGAAAGAATCGGAATAAACATTCGTGAATGATAGTACGTAATTTATTAATATAAATCGCTCACAAAGAAACTGAATATAAATTTCTGGTACATCAATTGCAATGTTTGGTTTGCGCGGAATTCGTGGCGCACGTCAAACTTGTGGTAACATATTGGTTTCCTATGTCAAACTTCTACAAAATATATCGAAAATATTGCCTCACATATACTCGAGGACACGACGTTCAAACACAAGGACGCAGTCTATCGGAAAAATACGGAACCAAAGATAAGACGTGCCATCTGTGACGAACTCAATGGAAAGAAATCAATACTTTCGAATTGCATCGACGACCAATCAGAAGCCAGTCAGTACTGATTCTGTCTTGGAAGAGTCGGCTGGTCCCATTGGAATAATCGCCATTAAACTACGGTTGGGATTATTTGATACCGGTCGGTCAGTATCAACGTAACTTTGTGTTCTAGGAATAGAGTTCTTCGGGACCATTAACAAGATTAATTACCACCGTTCAATCAAGTATTAACGGGTGCTACCTACACTGAATCTCAGTGTAAGGATGTCTTCTCGGTGACGTGTGAGAATAGAAACAATTGAAACAACAATCCAACATAACACGCAAGAATATGTGCGGTTCGCCACATTGAGACATACGACTTCAGTGAATGGACATTTCCATGCCATGTGTGCTCAGTAAAGACGTTTGTACGAGTTAGTAACACGGAAATCATATACAGACATCGCGTATCTGCAGAAGCTGGACCTATGTATTTTGAGAACATTTATTCTTTATAACGATGACTGGGGTCACTGTAGTAATTACATGTAGTGTAATATAAAATTAAAAAAATATTTTAAAAAAATATTCTTCGTGTGACAACATGTATACTTCCACAATGAAATATTAAATAACATCATATTTAAGTGATAAGTGATTGGTGTACTTGTAATTACTGAAAGTATGTGTCCAATAAAATACCTCTATAAAAAAATTAAATCAGGTATGAAAGTGAAGCCCAGAATATAATATACTTTTTAAAGTGACCGAATCGAATTTTTTAGTGTTTAATAATATACAATAAACCATAACGAACTCAAGGTGCCCTCACCTGCGCAAGTCATACGACTGCACTGCGCAACAACGTCTGCGCAGGTGCCCCACTAACCTAACCTAACCTAACCTAACCCAAACCAACTAAAACGGTGTAATCTGCATCAGTGCAAAATGGTTTCCTGCGCACGAATTTTGGAAAAATCGAATGGATGCTCAGAAATTATTGACATTTTGTATGGACGTCATGCCACAGGTAAGTTAATGATATTCATACTCTATTATGTCTTATAGCTTTTTAGAAATTCGCACGAAGGCATCAAAGTCGTGAGGTGGAGGATGAGCAAAGTCGGCCACGACCACTTATCAATAACGATATTATGCGCTCACACAATCCCCATATAACATAATTAGTGCTTATATGCGTGTAATACATCTTAACACGTCTAAAATTACATAATATTTCCACAAGAAATATTTCTTCCAAAATTGATGCAGTGTAGATGTTGACGCAAATACGTAGCAGATTCATGCTTAACGATGACCCAATCTAACTCACTATAAATAAGTATCATGTAACGAAAGAATCGGAATAAACATTCGTGAATGATAGTACGTCATTTATTAATATAAATCGCCTCACAAAGAAACTGAATATAAATTTCTGGTACATCAATTGCAATGTTTGGTGGGCGCGGAATTCGTGGCGCACGTCAAACTTGTGGTAACATATTGGTTTCCTATGTCAAACTTCTACAAAACATATCGAAAATATTGCCTCACATATACTCGAGGACACAACGTTCAAACACAAGGACGCAGTCTATCGGAAAAATACGGAACCAAAGATAAGACGTGCCATCTGTGACGAACTCAATGTAAAGAAATCAATACTTTCGAATGGCATCGAGGACTAATCAGAAGACAGTCAGTACTGATTCTGTCTTGGAACAGTCGGCTGGTCCCATTGAAATAGTCGCCATTAAACTACGGTTCGGATTATTTGATACCGGTCGGTCAGTATCAACGTAAATTTGTGTTTTAGGAATTGAGTTCTTTGGGACCATTAACAAGATTAATTACCACCGTTCAATCAAGTATTAACGGGTGCTACTTACACTGAATCTCAGTGTAGGGATGTCTTCTCGGTGACGTGTGAGAATAGAAAAAATTGAAACAACAATCCAACATAACACGCAAGAATATGTGCGGTTCGCCACATTGAGACATACGACTTCAGTGAATGGACATTTCCATGCCATGTGTGCTCAGTAAAGACGTTTGTACGAGTTAGTAACACGGAAATCATATACAGACATCGCGTATCTGCAGAAGCTGGACCTATGTTTTTTGAGAACATTTATTCTTTATAACGATGACTGGGGTCACTGTAGTAATTACATGTAGTGTAATATAAAATTAAAAAAATATTTTAATAAATTATTCTTCGTGTGACAACATGTATACTTCCACAATGAAATATTAAATAACATCATATTTAAGTGATAAGTGATTGGTGTACTTGTAATTACTGAAAGTATGTGTCCAATAAAATATCTCTATAAAAAAATTAAATCAGGTATGAAAGTGAAGCCCAGAATATATTATACTTTTTAAAGTGACCGAATCGAATTTTTGAGTGTTTAATAATATACAATAAACCATAACGAGCTCAAGGTGCCCTCACCTGCGCAAGTCATACGACTGCACTGCGCAACAACGTCTGCGCAGGTGCCCCACTAACCTAACCTAACCTAACCTAACCTAACCCAAACCAACCAAAACGGTGTAATCTGCATCAGTGCAAAATGGTTTCCTGCGCACGAATTTTGGAAAAATCGAATGGATGCTCAGAAATTATTGACATTTTGTATGGACGTCATGCCACAGGTAAGTTAATGATATTCATACTCTATTTTGTCTTATAGCTTTTTAGAAATTCGCACGAAGGCATCAAAGTCGTGAGGTGGAGGATGAGCAAAGTCGGCCACGATCACTTATCAATAACGATATTATGCGCTCACACAATCCCCATATAACACAATTAGTGCTTATATGCGTGTAATACATCTTAACACGTCTAAAATTATATAATGTTTCCACAAGAAATATTTCTTCCAAAATTGATGCTGTGTAGATGTTGACGCAAATACGTAGCAGATTCATGCTTAACGATGACCCAATCTAACTCACTATAAATAAGTATCATGTAACGAAAGAATCGGAATAAACATTCGTGAATGATAGTACGTAATTTATTAATATAAATCGCTCACAAAGAAACTGAATATAAATTTCTGGTACATCAATTGCAATGTTTGGTGGGCGCGGAATTCGTGGCGCACGTCAAACTTGTGGTAACATATTGGTTTCCTATGTCAAACTTCTACAAAATATATCGAAAATATTGCCTCACATATACTCGAGGACACGACGTTCAAACACAAGGACGCAGTCTATCGGAAAAATACGGAACCAAAGATAAGACGTGCCATCTGTGACGAACTCAATGGAAAGAAATCAATACTTTCGAATTGCATCGACGACAAATCAGAAGCCAGTCAGTACTGATTCTGTCTTGGAACAGTCGGCTGGTCCCATTGGAATAATCGCCATTAAACTACGGTTGTGATTATTTGATACCGGTCGGTCAGTATCAACGTAACTTTGTGTTCTAGGAATAGAGTTCTTCGGGACCATTAACGATATTAATTACCACCGTTCAATCAAGTATTAACGGGTGCTACCTACACTGAATCTCAGTGTAAGGATGTCTTCTCGGTGACGTGTGAGAATAGAAACAATTGAAACAACAATCCAACATAACACGCAAGAATATGTGCGGTTCGCCACATTGAGACATACGACTTCAGTGAATGGACATTTCCATGCCATGTGTGCTCAGTAAAGACGTTTGTACGAGTTAGTAACACGGAAATCATATACAGACATCGCGTATCTGCAGAAGCTTGACCTATGTAGCTTATATCTTAATTGCATCATGCTTGTGTTTCAATACAATATTTTTTTTTTATTTTCCGTCGTTTACACAAGCTTATTGTTAAAATCATATAAAATTTCACATAAAATTGTTACATTTTAAAATTGACGACATGTTTCGATATACAATCTGACCTGACGATGATAAGATTGTAAATCGAAACGTGTCGTCAATTTTAAAATTTAACAATTTTATGTGAAATTTTATATGATTTTAACAATAAGCTTGTGTAAACGACGGAAAATTAAAAAAAAAAAAAAATATTGACCTATGTAATTTGAGAACATTTATTCTTTATAACGATGACTGGGGTCACTGTAGTAATTATATGTAGTGTAATATAAAATTAAAAAAATATTTTAATAAATTATTCTTCGTGTGACAACATGTATACTTCCACAATGAAATATTCAATAACATCATATTTAAGTGATAAGTGATTGGTGTACTTGCAAATACTGAAAGTATGTGTCCAATAAAATATCCTTTTAAAAAAATTAAATCAGCTATGAAAGTGAAGCCCAGAATATAATATACTTTTTAAAGTGACGGAATCGAATTTTTGAGTGTTTAATCATATACAATTAACCATAACGAGCTCAAGGTGCCCTCACAAGCGCAAGTCATATGACTGTACTGCGCAGGTGCCCCACTAACCTAACCTAACCTAACCTAACCCAACCCAAACCAACCAAAACGGGGTAATCTGCATCAGTGCAAAATGGTTTCCTGCGCACGAATTTTGGGAAAAGCGAATGGATGCTCAGAAATTATTGAAATTTTGTATGGACGTCATGCCACAGGTAAGTTAATGATATTCATTCTCTATTATGTCTTATCGATTTTTAGAAATTCGCACGAAGGCATCAAATTGGTGAGGTGGAGGATGCGCAAAGTCGGCCACGACCACTTATCAATAACGATATTAAGCGCTCACACAATCCCCATATAACACAATTAGTGCTTATATTCGTGTAATACATCATAGCACGTCTAAAATTACATAATGTTTCCACAAGAAATATTTCTTCCAAAATTGATGCAGTGTAGATGTTGACGCAAATACGTAGCAGATTCATGCGTAACGATGACCCAATCTAACTCACTATAAATAAGTATCATGTAACGAAAGAATCGGAATAAACATACGTGAATGATAGTACGTAATTTATTAATATAAATCGCTCACAAAGAAACTGAATATAAATTTCTGGTACATCAATTGCAATGTTTGGTGGGCGCGGAATTCGTGGCGCACGCCAAACTTGTGGTAACATATTGGTTTCCTATGTCAAACTTCTACAAAATATATCGAAAATATTGCCTCACATATACTCGAGGACACGACATTCAAACACAAGGACGCAGTCTATCGGAAATATACGGAACCAAAGATAAGACGTGCCATCTGTGACGAACTCAATGGAAAGAAATCAATACTTTCGAATGGCATCGAGGACCAATCAGAAGCCAGTCAGTACTGATTCTGTCTTGGAACAGTCGGCTGGTCCCATTGGAATAGTCGCCATTAAACTACGGTTGGGATTATTTGATACCGGTCGGTCAGTATCAACGTAACTTTGTGTTCTAGGAATAGAGTTCTTCGGGACCATTAACAAGATTAATTACCACCGTTCAATCAAGTATTAGCGGGTGCTACCTACACTGAATCTCAGTGTAAGGATGTCTTCTCGGTGACGTGTGAGAATAGAAACAATTGAAACAACAATCCAACATAACACGCAAGAATATGTGCGGTTCGCCACATTGAGACATACGACTTCAGTGAATGGACATTTCCATGCCATGTGTGCTCAGTAAAGACGTTTGTACGAGTTAGTAACACGTAAACCATATACAGATTACGCGTATCTTCTGAAGCTGGACCTATGTATTTTGAGAACATTTATTCTTTATAACGATGACTGGGGTCACTGTAGTAATTACATGTAGTGTAATATAAAATTAAAAAAATATTTTAATAAATTATTCTTCGTGTGACAACATGTATACTTCCACAATGAAATATTCAATAACATCATATTTAAGTGATAAGTGATTGGTGTGCTTGTAATTACTGAAAGTATGTGTCCAATGAAGTATCTTTGTAAAAAAATTAAATCAGGTATGAAAGTGAACCCAGAATATAATATACTTTTTAAAGTGACGGAATCGAATTTTTGAGTGTTTAATAATATACAATAAACCATAACGAGCTCAAGGTGCCCTCACCAGAGCAATTCATACCACTGCACTGCGCAACAACGTCTGCGCAGGTGCCCCACTAACCTAAACTAACCTAACCAAACCTAACCTAACCTAACCCAAACCAACCAAAACGGGGTAATCTGCATCAGTGCAAAATGGTTTCCTACGCACGAATTTTGGAGAAACCGAATGGATGCTCAGAAATTATTGAAATTTTGTATGGACGTCATGCCACAGGTAAGTTAATGATATCCATACTCTCTTATGTCTTATCGCCTTTTAGAAATTCGCACCAAGGCATCAAAGTCGTGAGGTGGAGGATGCGCAAAGTCGGCCACGACCACTTATCAATAAAGATAATAAGCGCTCACACAATCCCCATATAACACAATTAGTGCTTATATGCGTGTAATACATCATAACACGTCTAAAATTACATAATGTTTCCACAAGAAATATTTCTTCCAAAATTGATGCAGTGTAGATGTTGACGCAAATACGTAGCAGATTCATGCGTAACGATGACCCAATCTAACTCACTATAAATAAGTATCATGTAACGAAAGAATCGGAATAAACATACGTGAATGATAGTACGTAATTTATTAATATAAATCGCTCACAAAGAAACTGAATATAAATTTCTGGTACATCAATTGCAATGTTTGGTGGGCGCGGAATTCGTGGCGCACGTCAAACTTGTGGTAACATATTGGTTTCCTATGTCAAACTTCTACAAAATATATCGAAAATATTGCCTCACATATACTCGAGGACACAGACATTCAAACACAAGGACGCAGTCTATCGGAAAAATACGGAACCAAAGATAAGACGTGCCATCTGTGACGAACTCAATGGAAAAAAATCAATACTTTCGAATTGCATCGAGGACCAATCAGAAGCCAGTCAGTACTGATTCTGTCTTGGAACAGTCGGCTGGTCCCATTGGAATAGTCGCCATTAAACTACGGTTGGGATTATTTGATACCGGTCGGTCAGTATCAACGTAACTTTGTGTTCTAGGAATAGAGTTCTTCGGGACCATTAACAAGATTAATTTCCATCGTTCAATCAAGTATTAACGGGTGCTACCTACACTGAATCACAGTGTAAGGATGTCTTCTCGGTGACGTGTGAGAATAGAAAAAATTGAAACAACAATCCAACATAACACGCAAGAATATGTGCGGTTCGCCACATTGAGACATACGACTTCAGTGAATGGACATTTCCATGCCATGTGTGCTCAGTAAAGACGTTTGTACGAGTTAGTAACACGTAAATCATATACAGACATCGTGTATCTTCTGAAGCTGGACCTATGTATTTTTAGAACATTTATTCTTTATAACGATGACTGGGGTCACTGTAGTAATTACATGTAGTGTAATATAAAATTAAATAAATATTTTAATAAATTATTCTTCGTGTAACAACATATACACTTCCACAATGAAATATTCAATAACATCATATTTAAGTGATAAGTGATTGGTGTACTTGCAAATACTGAAAGTATGTGTCCAATAAAATATCCTTGTAAAAAAATTAAATCAGCTATGAAAGTGAAGCCCAGAATATAATATACTATTTTAAGTGACGGAATCGAATTTTTGAGTGTTTAATCATATACAATTAACCATAACGAACTCAAGGTGCCCTCACATGCGCAAGTCATATGACTGCACTGCGCAACAACGTCTGCGCAGGTGCCCCACTAACCTAACCTAACCTAACCTAACCTACCCCAACCCAAACCAACAAAAACGGAGTAATCTGCATCAGAGCAAAATGGTTTCCTGCGCACGAATTTTGGGAAAAGCGAATGGATGCTCAGAAATTATTGAAATTTTGTATGGACGTCATGCCACAGGTAAGTTAGTGATATTCATACTCTATTATGTCTTATCGATTTTTAGAAATTCGCACGAAGGCATCAAATTCGTGAGGTGGAGGATGCGCAAAGTCGGCCACGACCACTTATCAATAACGAAATTAAGCGCTCACACAATCCCCATATAACACAATTAGTGCTTATATTCGTGTAATACATCATAGCACGTCTAAAATTACATAATGTTTCCACAAGAAATATTTCTTCCAAAATTGATGCAGTGTAGATGTTGACGCAAATACGTAGCAGATTCATGCGTAACGATGACCCAATCTAACTCACTATAAATAAGTATCATGTAACGAAAGAATCGGAATAAACATACGTGAATGATATTACGTCATTTATTAATATAAATCGCCTCAAAAAGAAACAGAATATACATTTCTGGTACATCAATTGCAATGTTTGGTGGGCGCGGAATTCGTGGCGCACGTCAAACTTGTGGTAACATATTGGTGTCCTAAGTCAAACTTCTACAAAATATATCGAAAATATTGCCTCACATTTACTCGAGGACACGACGTACAAACACAATGACGCAGTCTATCGGAAAAATACGGAACCAAAGATAAGACGTGCCATCTGTGACGACCTAAATGGAAAGAAATCAATACTTTCGAATTGCATCGAGGAACAATCAGAAGACAGTCAGTTATAATTCTGTCTTGGAATAGTCGGCTGGTCCCATTGGAATAGTCGCCACTAAATTACGGTTCGGATTATTTGATACCGGTCGGTCAGTATCAACGTAAATTTGTGTTCTAGGAAAAGAGTTCTTCGGGACCATTAACAAGATTAATCACCACCGTTCAATCACGTATTAACGGGTGCTACCTATAATGAATCTCAATGTAAGGATGTCTTATCGGTGACTTGTTAGAATAGAAACAAGTGAAACATCAATCCAACATAACATGCAAGAAAACGTGCGTTTCGCCACATTGAGACATACGACTTCAGTGAAAAGACATTTCCATGCCATGTGTGCTCAGTAAAGACGTTTGTAGGAGTTAGTAACACGTAAATCATATACAGACATCGCGTATCTGCAGAAGCTGGACCTATGTAATTTGAGACAATTTATTCTTTAAAACGATGACTGGGGTCACTGTAGTAATTACATGTAGTGTAATATAAAATTAAAAAATATTTTAATAAATTATTCTTCGTGTGACAACATGTATACTTCCACAATGAAATATTCAATAACATCATATTTAAGTGATAAGTGATTGGTGTACTTGTAATTACTGAAAGTATGTGTCCAATGAAATATCTTTGTAAAAAAATTAAATCAGGTATGAAAGTGAACCCAGAATATAATATACTTCTTAAAGTGACGGAATCGAATTTTTGAGTGTTTAATAATATACAATAAACCATAACGAGCTCAAGGTGCCCTCACCAGCGCAATTCGTACGACTGCACTGCGCAACAACGTCTGCGCAGGTGCCCCACTAACCTAACCTAACCTAACCTAACCTAACCTAACCCAAACCAACCAAAACGGTGTAATCTGCATCAGTGCAAAATGGTTTCCTGCGCACGAATTTTGGAAAAAGCGAATGGAAGCTCAGAACTAATTCAAGTTTTGTATGTACGTCATGCCACAGGTAAGTTAATTATATTCATACTCTATTATGTCTTATCGCTTTTTAGAAATTCGCACGAAGGCATCAAAGTCGTGAGGTGGAGGATGCGCAAAGTCGGCCACGACCACTTATCAATAACGATATTAAGCGATCACACAATCCCCATATAACACAATTAGTGCTTATATGCGTGTAATACGTCATAACAAGTCTAAAATTACATAATGTTTCCACAAGAAATATTTCTTCCAAAATTGATGCAGTGTAGATGTTGACGCAAATACGTAGCAGATTCATGCGTAACGATGACACAATTTAACTCACTATAAATAAGTATCATGTAACGAAAGAAATGGAATAAACATACGTGAATGATAGTACGTCATTTATTAATATATATCGCCTCACAAAGAAACTGAATTTAAATCTCTGGTACATCAATTGCAATGTTTGGTGGGCGCGGAATTCGTGGCGCACGTCAAACTTGTGGTAACATATTGGTGTCCTATGTCAAACTTCTACAAAATATATCGAAAATATTGCCTCACATTTACTCGAGGACTCGACGTACAAACACAAAGACGCAGTCTATCGGAAAAATACGGAACCAAAGATAAGACGTGCCAACTGTGACGACCTAAATGGAAAGAAATCAATACTTACGAATTTCATCGAGGACCAATCAGAAGACAGTCAGTACTGAATCTGTCTTCGAACAGTCAGCTGGTCCCATTGGAATAGTCGCCATTAAACTACGGTTCGGATTATTTGATACCGGTCGGTCAGTATCAACGTAAATTTGTGTTCTACGAATAGAGTTCTTCGGGACCATTAACAAGATTAATTACCATCGTACAATCAAGTATTAACGAGTGCTACCTACACTGAATCTCAGTGTAAGGATGTCTTCTCGGTGACGTGTGAGATTAGAAACAATTGAAACAACAATCCAACATAAAACGCAATAATATGTGCGGTTCGCCACATTGAGACATACGACTTCAGTGAATGGACATTTCCATGCCATGTGTGCTCAGTAAAGACGTTTGAACGAGTTAGTAACACGTAAATCATATACAGACATCGCGTATCTTCTGAAGCTGGACCTATGTATTTTGAGAACATATATTCTTTTTAACGATGACTGGGGTCACTGTAGTAATTACATGTAGTGTAATATAAAATTAAAAAATATTTTAATAAATCATTCGTCGTGTGACAACATATATACTTCCACAATGAAAATTTCAATAACATCATATTTAAGTGATAAGTGATTGGTGTACTTGCAATTACTGAAAGTATGTGTCTAATAAAATATCTTTGTAAAAAAATTAAATCAGGTATGAAAATGAAGCCCAGAATATATTATAATTTTTAAAGTGACGGAATCGAATTTTTGAATGTGTTTAATAATATACAATAAACCATAACGAGCTCAAGGTGCCCTCACATGCGCAAGTCATAAGACTGCACTGCGCAACAACGTCTGCGCAGGTGCCCCACTAACCTAACCTAACCTAAACCAACCAAAACGGGGTAATCTACATCAGTGCCAAATGGTTTCCTGCGCACGAATTTTAGAAAAAGCGAATGGATGCTCAAAAATTATTGAAATTTTGTATGGACGTCATGCCACAGGTAAGTTAATGATATTCATACTCTATTATGTCTTATCGCTTTTTAGAAATTCGCACGAAGGCATCAAAGTCGTGAGGTGGAGGATGCGCAATGTCGGCCACGACCACTTATCAATAACGATATTAAGCGCTCACAAAGTACCTATATAACACAATTAGTGCTTATATGCGTTTAATACATCATAAATCGTCTAAAAATACATTGTTTCCACAAGAAATATTTCTTCCAAATTTGAAGCAGTGTACATGTTGACGCAAATACGTAGCAGATTCATGCGTAACGATGGCCCAAGCTAACTCACTATAAATAAGTATCATGTAACGAAAGAATCGGAATAAACATAGTGAATGATAGTACGTCATTTATTAATATAAATTGCCTCACAAAGAAACTGAATATAAATCTCTGGTACATCAATTGCAATGTTTGGTGGGCGCGGAATTCGTGGCGCACGTCAAACTTGTGGTAAAATATTGGTGTCCTATGTCAAACTTCTACAAAATATATCGAAAATATTGCCTCACATTTACTCGAGAACACGACGTACAAACACAAAGACGCAGTCTATCGGAAAAATACGGAACCAAAGATTAGACGTGCCAACTGTGACGACCTAAATGAAAAGAAATCAATAATTTCGAATTGCATCGAGGACCAATCAAAAGACAGTCAGTACTGATTCTGTCTTGGAACAGTCGGCTGGTCCATTGGAATAGTCGCCATTAAACTACGGTTGGGATTATTTGATACCGGTCGGTCAGTATCAACGTAACTTTGTGTTCTAGGAATAGAGTTCTTCGGGACCATTAACAAGATTAATTTCCATCGTTCAATCAAGTATTAACGGGTGCTACCTACACTGAATCTCAGTGTAAGGATGTCTTCTCGGTGACGTGTGAGATTAGAAAAAATTGAAACAACAATCCAACATAACACGCAAGAATATGTGCGGTTCGCCACATTGAGACATACGACTTCAGAGAATGGACATTTTCATGCCATGTGTGCTCAGTAAAGACGTTTGTACGAGTTAGTAACACGGAAATCATATACAGACATCGCGTATCTGCAGAAGCTGCACCTATGTAATTTGAGAACATTTATTCTTTATAACGATGGCTGGGGTCACTGTAGTAATTACATGTAGTGTAATATAAAATTAAAAAAATATTTTAATAAATTATTCTTCGTGTGACAACATATATACTTCCACAATGAAATATTCAATAACATCATATTTAAGTGATAAGTGATTGGTGTACTTGCAATTACTGAAAGTATGTGTCCAATAAAATATCATTGTAAAATAATTAAATCAGGTATGAAAGTGAAGCCCAGAATATAATATACTTTTTAAAGTAACGGAATCGAATTTTTGAGTGTTTAATAATATACAATAAACCATAACGAGCTCAAGGTGCCCTCACATGCGCAAGTCATACGACTGCACTGCGCAACAACGTCTGCGCAGGTGCCCCACTAACCTAACCTAACCCAACCCAAACCAACCAAAACGGGGTAATCTGCATCAGTGCAAAATGGTTTCCTGTGCACGAATTTTGGAGAAACCGAATGGATGCTCAGAAATTATTGAAATTTTGTATGGACGTCATGCCACAGGTAAGTTAATGATATTCATACTCTATTATGTCTTATCGCTTTTTAGAAATTCGCACGAAGGCATCAAAGTCGTTAGGTGGAGGATGCGCAAAGTCGGCCACGACCACTTATCAATAACGATATTAAGCGCTCACACAATCGCCATATAACACAATTAGTGCTTATATGAATGTAAAATGTCATAACACGTCTAAAATTACATAATGTTTCCACAAGAAATATTTCTTCCAAAATTGATGCTATGTAGATGTTGACGCAAATACGAAGCAGATTCATGCGTAACTATGACCCAATCTAACTCACTATAAATAAGTATCATGTAACGAAAGAATCGGAATAAACATAGTGAATGATAGTACGTCATTTATTAATATAAATTGCCTCAAAAAGAAACTGAATATAAATCTCTGGTACATCAATTGCAATGTTTGGTGGGCGCGGAATTCGTGGCGCACGTCAAACTTGTTTTAACATATTGGTGTCCTATGTCAAATGTCTACAAAATATATCGAAAATATTGCCTTACATTTACTCGAGGACACGAAGTACAAACACAAAGACGCTGTCTATCGGAAAAATACGGAACCAAAGATAAGACGTTCCACCTTTGACGACCTAAATGGAAAGAAATCAATACTTTCGAATGGCATCGAGGACCAATCAGAAGACAGTCATTACTGATTCTCTCTAGAAACAGTCGGCTGGTCCCATTGGAATAGTCGCCATTAAACTACGGTTGGGATTATTTGATACCGGTCGGTCAGTATTAAAAGCAACTTTGTGTTCTAGGAATAGAGTTCTTCGGGACCATTAACAAGATTAATTACCACCGTTCAATCAAGTATTAACGGGTGCTACCTACACTGAATCTCAGTGTAAGGATGTCTTCTCGGTGACGTGTGAGAATAGAAACTATTGAAACAACAATCCAACATAAAGTGCAAGAATATGTGCGGTTCGCCACATTGAGACATACGACTTCGGTGAAAGGACATTTCCATGCCATGTGTGCTCAGTAAAGAGGTTTGTACGAGTTAGTAACACGTAAATTATATACAGACATCGCGTAACTTTAGAAGCTGGACCTATGTAATATGAAAATATTTATTCTTTATAACGATGACTGGGGTCACTGTAGTAATTACATGTAGTGTAATATAAAATTAAATAAATATTTTAAGAAACTATTCTTCGTGTAACAACATATATACTTCCACAATGAAATATTCAATAACATCATATTTAAGTGATAAGTGATTGGTGTACTTGCAATTACTAAAAGTATGTGTCCAATAAAATATCCTTGTAAAAATATTAAATCAGGTATGAAAGTGAAGCCCAGAATATAATATACTTTTTAAAGTGACGGAATCGAATTTTCGAGTGTTTAATAATATACAATTAACCATAACGAGCTCAAGGTGCTCTCACATGCGCAAGTCATACGACTGCACTGCGCAACAACATCTGCGCAGGATCCCCACTAACCTAACCTAACCTAACCAAACCTAACCCAAACCAACCAAAACGGGGTAATCTGCATCAGTGCAAAATGGTTTCCTGCGCACGAATTTTGGAAAAAGCGAATGGATGCTCAGAAATTATTGAAATTTTGTATGGACGTCATGCCACAGGTAAGTTAATGATATTCATACTCTATTATGTCTTATCGCTTTTTAGAAATTCGCACGAAGGCATCAAAGTCGTGAGGTAGAGGATGCGCAATGTCGGCCACGACCACTTATCAATAACGATATTAAGCGCTCACAAAGTACCTATATAACACAATTAGTGCTTATATGCGTGTAATTCATCATAAATCGTCTAAAATTACATTGTTTCCACAAGAAATATTTCTTCCAAAATTGATGCAGTGTAGATGTTGACGCAAATACGTAGCAGATTCATGCGTAACGATGACCCAAGCTAACTCACTATAGATAAGTATCATGTAACGAAAGAATCGGAATAAACATAGTGAATGATAGTACGTCATTTATTAATATAAATTGCCTCACAAAGAAACTGAATATAAATCTCTGGTACATCAATTGCAATGTTTGGTGGGCGCGGAATTCGTGGCGCACGTCAAACTTGTGGTAAAATATTGGTGTCCTATGTCAACCTTCTACAAAATATATCGAAAATATTGCCTCACATTTACTCGAAAACACGACGTGCAAACACAAATACGCAGTCTATCGGAAAAATACGGAACCAAAGATTAGACGTGCCAACTGTGACGACCTAAATGGAAAGAAATCAATACTTTCGAATTGCATCGAGGACCAATCAAAAGACAGTCAGTACTGATTCTGTCTTGGAACAGTCGGCTGGTCCATTGGAATAGTCGCCATTAAACTACGGTTGGGATTATTTGATACCGGTCGGTCAGTATCAACGTAAATTTGTGTTCTAGGAATAGAGTTCTTCGGGACCATTAACAAGATTAATTACCATCGTTCAATCAAGTATTAACGGGTGCTACTTGCACTGAATATCACTGTAAGGATGTCTTCTCGGTGACGTGTGAGATTAGAAACAATTGAAACAACAATCCAACATAACACGCAAGAATATGAGCGGTTCGCCACATTGAGATATACGACTTCAGTGAAAAGACATTTCCATGCCATGTGTGCTCAGTAAAGTCGTTTGTAGGAGTTAGTAACACGTAAATCATATACAGACATCGCGTAACTGCAGAAGCTTGACCTATGTAATTTGAAAATATTTATTCTTTATAACGATGACTGGGGTCACTGTAGTAATTACATGTAGTGTAATATAAAATTAAATAAATATTTTAATAAATAAACACGTCTAAAATTACATAATATTTCCACAAGAAATATTTCTTCCAAAATTGATGCTGTGTAGATGTTGACGCAAATACGAAGCAGATTCATGCGTAACGATGACCCAATCTAATTCACTATAAATAAGTATCATGTAACGAAAAAATCGGAATAAACATACGTGAATGATAGTACGTCATTTATTAATATAAATTGCCTCACAAAGAAACTGAATATAAATCTCTGGTACATCAATTGCAATATTTGGTGGGCGCGGAATTCTTGGCGCACGTCAAACTTGTGGTAACATATTGGTGTCCTATGTCAAATGTCTACAAAATATATCGAAAATATTGCCTCACATTTACTCGAGGACTCGACGTACAAACAAAAAGACGCAGTCTATCGGAAAAATACGGAACCAAAGCTAAGACGTTCCACCTGTGACGACCTAAATGGAAAGAAATCAATACTTTCGAATGGCATCGAGGACCAATCAGAAGGCAGACAGTACTGATTCTGTCTTGGAACAGTCGGCTGGTTCCATTTGACTAGTCGCCGTTAAACTGCGGTTGGAATTATTTGATACCGGTCGGTCAGTATCAACGTAACTTTGTGTTCTAGGAATAGAGTTCTTCGGGACCAATAACAAGATTAATTACCACCGTTCATTCAAGTATTAACGGTTGCTACCTACACTGAATCTCAGTGTAAGGATGTCTTCTCGGTGACGTGTGAGAATAGAAACAATTGAAACAACAATCCAACATAAAGTGCAAGAATATGTGCGGTTCGCCACATTGAGACATACGACTTCGGTGAATGGACATTTTCATGCCATGTGTGCTCAGTAAAGACGTTTGTACGAGTTAGTAACACGTAAATCATATACAGACATCGCGTATCTGCAGAAGCTGGACCTATGTAATTTGAGAACATTTATTCTTTATAACGATGACTGGGGTCACTGTAGTAATTACATGTAGTGTAATATAAAATTAAAAACATATTTTAATAAATTATTCTTCGTGTGACAACATATATACTTCCACAATGAAATATTCAATTACATCATATTTAAGTGATAAGTGATTGGTGTACTTGCAAATACTGAAAGTATGTGTCCAATAAAATATCTTTGTAAAACAATTAAATCAGGTATCAAAGAGAAGCCCAGAATATAATACAGTTTTTAAAGTGACGAAATCGAATTTTTGGGTGTTTAATAATATACAATAAACCATAACGATCTTAAGGTGCCCTCACATGCGCAAGTCATACGACTGCACTGCGCAACAACGTCTGCGCAGGTGCCCCACTAACCTAACCTAACCTAACCTAACCCAAACCAACCAAAACGGGGTAATACGCATCAGTGCAAAATGGTTTCCTGCGCACGAATTTTGAAAAAGCGAATGGTTGCTCAGAAATTATTGAAATTTTGTATGGACGTCATTCCACAGGTAAGTTAATGATATTCATACTCTCTTATGTCTTATCGCCTTTTAGAAATTCGCACGAAGGCATCAAAGTCGTGAGGTGGAAGATGCGCAAAGTCGGCCACGACCACTAATCAATAAAGATAATAAGCGCTCACACAATCCCCATATAACACAATTAGTGCTTATATGCGTGTAATACATCATAACACGTCTAAAATTACATAATATTTCCAAAAGAAATATTTCTTCCAAAATTGATGCAGTGTAGATTTTGACGCAAATACGTAGCAGATTCATGCGTAACGATGACCCAATCTAACTCACTATAAGTAGTATCATGTAACGAAAGAATCGGAATAAACATACGTGAATGATATTACGTCATTTATTAGTATAAGTCGCCTCACAAAGAAACAGAATATAAATTTATGGTACATCAATTGCAATGTTTGGTGGGCGCGGAAATCGTGGCGCAAGTCAAACTTGTGGTAACATATTGGTGTCCTATGTCAAACTTCTACAAAATATATCGAATATATTGCATCACATTTACTCGAGGACACGACGTACAAACACAAGGACGCAGTCTATCGGAAAAATACAGAACCAAAGATTAGACGTGCCATCTGTGACGACCTAAATGGAAAGAAATCAATACTTTCGAATTGCATCGAGGACCAATCAGAAGACAGTCAGTACTGATTCTGTCTTGGAACAGTCGGCTGGTCCATTTTAATTGTTGCCATTAAACTACGGTTCAGATTATTTGATACCGGTCGGTCAGTATCAACGTAACTTTGTGTTCTAGGAATAGAGTTCTTCGGGACCATTAACAAGATTAATTACCATCGTTCAATCAACTATTAACGGGTGCTACCTACACTGAAACTCAGTGTAAGGATGTCTTCTCGGTGACGTGTGAGATTAGAAACAATTGAAACAACAATCCAACATAACAGGCAAGAATATGTGCGGTTTGCCACATTGAGACATAAGACTTCAGTGAATGGACATTTCCATGCCATGTGTGCTCAGTAAAGACGTTTCTACGAGTTAGTAACACGTAAATCATATACAGACATCATGTATCTTCTGAAGCTGGACCTATGTATTTTGAGAACATTTATTCTTTATAACGATGACTAGGGTCACTGTAGTAATTACATGTAGTGTAATATAAAATTAAATAAATAATTTAATAAATTATTCTTCGTGTAACACCATATATACTTCCACAATGAAATATTCAATAGCATCATATTTAAGTGATAAGTGATTGGTGTATTTGCAAATACTGAAAGTATGTGTCCAATAAAATATCCTTGTAAAAAAATTAAATCAGGTATGAAAGTAAAGCCCAGAATATAATATACTTCTTAAAGTGACGGAATCGAATTTTTGAGTGTTTAATAATATACAATTAACCATAACGAGCTCAAGGTGCCCTCACATGCGCAAGTCATACGACTGCACTGCGCAACAACGTCTGCGCAGGTGCCCCACTAACCTAACCTAACCTAACCCAACCCAAACCAACCAAAACGGGGTAATCTGCATCAGTGCAAAATGGTTTCCTGCGCACGAATTTTGGAAAAACTGAATGGATGCTCAGAAATTATTGACATTTTGTATGGACGTCATGCCACAGGTAAGTTAATGATATTCATACTCTATTATGTCTTATCGTTTTTAGAAATTCGCACGAAGGCATCAAATTCGTGAGGTGGAGGATGAGCAAGGTCGGCCACGACCTCTTATCAATAAGGATATTAAGCGCTCACACAATCCCCATATAACACAATTAGTGCTTATATGCGTGTAAGACGTCATAACACGACTAAAATTACATAATGTTTCCACAAGAAATATTTCTTCCAAAATTGATGCAGTGTAGATGTTGACGCAGATACGTAGCAAATTCATGCTTAACGATGACCCAATCTAACACACTATAACTAAGTATCATGTAACGAAAGAATCGGAAAAAACATACGTGAAAGATAGTACGTCATTTATTAATATAAATAGCCTCACAAAGAAACTGAATATAAATCTCTGGTACATCAATTGCAATGTTTGGTGGGCGCGGAACTCGTGGCGCACGTCAAACTTGTGGTAACATATTGGTGTCCTATGTCAAATTTCTACAAAATATATCGAAAATATTGCCTCACATTAACTCGAGGACACGACGTACAAACACAATGACGAAGTCTATCGGAAAAATACGGAACCAAAGATAAGACGAGACATCTGTGATGACCTCAATGGAAAGAAATCAATACTTTCGAATGGCATCGAGGACCAATCAGAAGACAGTCAGTACTGATTCTGTCTTGGAACAGTCTGCTGGTCCCATTGGAATAGTCGAGATTAATCTACGGTTGGGAATATTTGATACCGGTCGGTCAGTATCAAAGCAAATTTGTGTTCTAGGAATAGAGTTCTTCGGGACCATTAACAAGATTAATTACCACCGTTCAATCACGTATTAACGGGTGCCACCTACACTGAATCTGTGTAAGGATGTCTTCTCGGTAACGTGTTAGAATAGAAACAATTGAAACAACAATCCAACATAACATGCAAGAATATGTGCGGTTCGCCACATTGAGACATGCGACTTCAGTGAATGGACATTTTCATGCCATGTGTGCTCAGTAAAGACTGTTGTACTAGTTAGTAACACGTAAATTATATACAGACATCGCGTATCTGCAGAAGCTGGACCTATGTAATTTGAGAACATTTATTCTTTATAACGATGACTGGGGGCACTGTAGTAATTACATGTAGTGTAATATAAAATTAAATAAATATTTTAATAAATTATTCTTCGTGTGACAACATATATACTTCCACAATGAAATATTCAATAACATCATATTTAAGTGATAAGTAATTGGTGTACATGGAATTACTGAAAGTATGTGTCCAATAAAATATCCTTTTAAAAAAATTAAATCAGGTATGAAAGTCAAGCCCAGAATATAATATACTTTTTAAAGTGACGGAATCGAATTTTTGAGTGTTTAATAATATACAATTAACCAAAACGAGCTCAAGGTGCCCTCACATGCGGAAGTCATATGACTGCACTGCGCAACAACGTCTGCGCAGGTGCCCCACTAACCTAACCTAACCTAACCCAACCCAAACCAACCAAAACGGGGTAATCTGCATCAGTGCAAAATGGTTTCCTGCGCACGAATTTTGGAAAAAGCGAATGGATGCTCAGAAATTATTGAAATTTTGTATGGACGTAATGCCACAGGTAAGTTAATGATATTCATACTCTATTATGTCTTATCGATTTTTAGAAATTCGCACGAAGGCATCAAAGTCGTGAGGTGGAGGATGCGCAAAGTCGGCCACGACCACTTATCAATAACGATATTAAGCGTTCACACAATCCCCATATAACACAATTAGTGCTTATATTCGTGTAATACATCATAACACGTCTAAAATTACATAATGTTTCCACAAGAAATATTTCTTCCAAAATTGATGCAGGGTAGATGTTGACGCAAATACGTAGCAGATTCATGCTTAACGATGACCCAATCTAACTCACTATAAATAAGTATCATGTAACGAAAGAATCGGAATAAACATACGTGAATGATAGTACGTCATTTATTAATATAAATCGCCTCACAAAGAAACTGAATATAAATCTCTGGTACATCAATTGCAATGTTTGGTGGGCGCGTAATTCGTGGCGCACGTCAAACTTGTGGTAACATATTGGTGTCCTATGTCAAACTTCTACAAAATATATCGAAAATATTGCCTCACATTTACTCGAGGACACGACGTTCAAACACAATGACGCAGTCTATCGGAAAAATACGGAACCAAAGATAAGACGAGCCCTCTGTGACGAACTCAATGGAAAGAAATCAATACTTTCGAATTGCATCGAGGACCAATCAGAAGACAGTCAGTACTGATTCTGTCTTGGAAAAATCGGCTGGTCCCATTGGAATAGTCGCCATTAAACTACGGTTGGGATTATTCGATTTCTGTCGGTCAGTATCAACCTAACTTTGTGTTCTAGGAATAGAGTTCTTCGGGACCATTAACAAGATTAATTACCACCGTTAAATCAAGTATTAGCGGGTGCTACCTACACTGAATTTCAATGTAAGGATGTGCTGCAAACAGACCTTCTTCAAGTTTTGCTATTATTCTCGAGACATTGTTCAATGGCGCAACAAATATTTGAGCTGAGGAACGACTGGATTTTAGAGCAACACACACCTGAACGCGGTCCTAAATTCGTCAGAATCTGTCGAGAATCGATGAACCAATTTACTGTAACCTGAGTGTCAACCTATCCTAATCTTCGGAACTTATTAAAAACACAGACAGACAGAGAGACAGAGAGAGAGATGCTTCAACTGAGTTAACAGTTCTATAATATTTCTTGATGATTTAGACAGGCGTAATACTTCGTTTCTCACTCTGTAAGACAATCCGAACTTGAAAACACTTAGGGAAAGAGATTCAAGAAGATTATTTACAAGCGAGTGGGGGGAAGTAATACTGATAAAGAAAAAGTTATGTAACCGGTACATTAAGCCTTCAACAGAAAATGCTAAATACCAATTAGTTCAATTCTGAAAGTTTACTTCAACGTACGTACCAAGTGCTTTAATTATGATGCCTTTTATATTTATGGATTTTCTATGATTCTCACTATAAACAGCGATCATTTCCTTAAACAGCGTTAACCAGTTGATCTTCGTAATGCTGAAGAGTTGTGTTTTCTTCGCGGTACGGACTGAATTCTTAAATATTATTCAGACGAACTACGATTCTCGGAATAAACAGCGATCATTTCCTTAAACAGCGTTAACCAGTTGATCTTCGTAATGCTGAAGAGTTGTGTTTTCTTCGCGGTACGGACTGGATTCTTAAATGCTATTTAGACGAACTATGATTCTCGGAATAAACAGCGATCATTTCCTTAAACAGCGTTAATCAGTTGATCTTCGTAATGGTGAAGAGTTGTGTTTTCTTCGCGGTACGGACTGAATTCTTAAATATAATTCAGACGAACTATGATTCTCGGAATAAACAGCGATCATTTCCTTAAACAGCGTTAATCAGTTGATCTTCGTAATGGTGAAGAGTTGTGTTTTCTTCGCGGTACGGACTGAATTCTTAAATATAATTCAGACGAACTATGATTCTCGGAATAAACAGCGATCATTTCCTTAAACAGCGTTAATCAGTTGATCTTCGTAATGGTGAAGAGTTGTGTTTTCTTCGCGGTACGGACTGAATTCTTAAATATAATTCAGACGAACTATGATTCTCGGAATAAACAGCGATCATTTCCTTAAACAGCGTTAATCAGTTGATCTTCGTAATGGTGAAGAGTTGTGTTTTCTTCGCGGTACGGACTGAATTCTTAAATATAATTCAGACGAACTATGATTCTCGGAATAAACAGCGATCATTTCCTTAAACAGCGTTAACCAGTTGATCTTCGTAATGGTGAAGAGTTGTGTTTTCTTCGCGGTACGGACTGAATTCTTAAATATAATTCAGACGAACTATGATTCTCGGAATAAACAGCGATAATTTCCTTAAACAGCGTTAATCAGTTGATCTTCGTAATGGTGAAGAGTTGTGTTTTCTTCGCGGTACGGACTGAATTCTTAAATATAATTCAGACGAACTATGATTCTCGGAATAAACAGCGATCATTTCCTTAAACAGCGTTATCCAGTTGATCTTCGTAATGGTGAAGAGTTGTGTTTTCTTCGCGGTACGGACTGAATTCTTAAATATAATTCAGACGAACTATGATTCTCGGAATAAACAGCGATAATTTCCTTAAACAGCGTTAATCAGTTGATCTTCGTAATGGTGAAGAGTTGTGTTTTCTTCGCGGTACGGACTGAATTCTTAAATATAATTCAGACGAACTATGATTCTCCCAGTCGTGCGGCGGTCTTCAGGTAGTGAGGACTGTAAAGCCCGGCCAGGCACTCTGACTTGGTCCTTCGAGGGAACATCGAGCAGCGGAGAAGAATAGGACGCCAGCTTACGCCGTGCCCACCCGCGATTACCGAAACCTAACGGTGACAGCATAAGCAAAGGGACAACGCAGAAGCAAGGTCTGGCGGGCTGGTGCCCTCCAAACCGGCATACCAAAGCTAAGTGCAGAGGAAAGCGTTAGGGGCTTCCACCTCCTGGCAGGCGTGGGTGTTGGTGAGTACACCGCGTGAGTCAGGATGGTGAAACCCAAGGTGGTGAGACTTAACCCGCAGGGAGTAAAGAGAATGCTAGACGTCTCCGGCCCCTCAGGCCGACGAACCAAAACAAAACTGACTACTAAAACGGATAAAGACAAAGACATGAAACTGAAAAAACAGGCAAAACGCACACCTCGGTCGCCGTCAACTACTGACTTCGAAAATTCGTCGTCAGACCTTTCGGACACCGAAATGACGTCAATTTGGCCACAGGGTCAAGAAGGAGCTAGGGCAACGGCAACCTCGCCAGTAGCAGGCCCTTCTGGCACTAAAACTTTAATCGTAGAGGCGGAGGTCCACTGTTCCCAAGGCGGGACTAAAATTGATAAGGTCAGTGCGCAGAAAGCAACAGACTCTGCTACAGCGTCCTCTGAACGGTTGAATCCGGAGGAAATTGTGGAGGGAGATGACTTCACTGTCATTACCTCCAAAAAGAAATTGAAAAGAGCACCTCCAAAGCCCGCAATAACTGACGAAGCAATTAACGCTGAGTTACCTTCCTCTCCCACCCCTGAGACCCGTGAATCTGGGAAGACAGGACCCGCCAATAACCACTACTTAAACGCCCCGAGAGCAAAAATCCCACCGGTAATCATTCACCACCACTATGAAGGTGACATGACCCGACTCAACAAGGACTTCCATACAAAATTCCAGCCGCTGGGCTTCACTTCTCACAGAATAAAGTCCGGAATCGCTTGTCAAACGTCCACATACAAGGACTATCTGAACCTTCAAACCTTCTTGAAAGACAACAAGGTGCCGTTCAATTTACTCAGATCGAACGACTCCAAGCCCTTCAAAGTGGTCATAAAAGGCATTCCGCCAACCACCCCCCCCAAAAACCATCCAAAACGAACTGATCGCACTGGGACTGGCAGTTCAAACCGTTATCCCAATAACCGCTTGGAGAGATAAAACCCCTCTGCCAATGCATATAGTCGAACTGGACAACGTTCCCCAGAGTCAAAAGATCTCTCAGCTGTCCCATCTCTGTTTTATAAAAATTTCTGTCGAACCTTATAAGGGGCGAACCGTGCCGCCTCAGTGCGCACGGTGCCAACAGTTTTACCACGTGGCGGCAAACTGTCAGGCCCCTCCGGCCTGTGCCCACTGCGCGGAGGAACATTGCTCGTGGCAATGTGAAAATAGATTCCTCCCAAACTTCGTGCCGACCTGCGCCCTGTGCAAGATCGGGGAGCACGGCTCCAAGTACAGAGGGTGTCCCTTCTTCCGTGACCTCATGGAGAGGGAGACGAAGAGCAGACCTCCGCAGGAAAATTCAAAAAGAATTGCTGGAGCGCGGGTCTCAGCTCAACCCCAGCGACCGCCCCCCAAAACGTTCCGTGACTTCCCCCCTATGGGTGCTGCAAATGCCTGGAGCAGGCCACTGAACTTCGTCAGCTCACAACTAACACAGCCTCCACCACATCCCTACAACTACAACTTCCATCAACCACGGGACCTTTATTCTTCCTATCATTTTCCACAGCCGCACATCATACAACAACACGCCCGGCTTGCCCACAGTGCTAACTGTCCCTGCTGCGTCCGGTCCAACACATCAACACAGGCTGCAGCGAGCAAGCCTCCGAATTCTGTAACAGGCAGATCTTCGCCGGTTCCGGACAGACCAGTCTCTCCCGCTCTCTCTGTAGTAGCGCAGGACGTCACACCTGCCGAATCATCTCTCGGCCCAAAATCTAGGCCCTCAGGCCCCAAGACCAAAGTAACTAAGGGGAACAACACAGAACCACTCAGGCAGGGAAAAGAAGAACACACGAGCCAGAGAGAGACACACACATCTCATGAACGCACCCAACAATACCCACACCCTCCCGCGGGTCTGAGACTCGGAAATCCTCACACCCAGCAGCAGACAAGAGAATTTGTCGAAATTGTTCGGACTTTCAATCCGAACTTCTCTTTCCATTACCTTCTATCTTCCATCTCAGGAATGCTTTTACAATTCATGCAGCACCCTTATGAGAGCGCCCTCCCAATAATCTTTAATAACTTCCTAGCCACCCTCCTCGGTCTTCCTAATCATGGGTAGGTCCCTCAGCCACACTGACATCCTGTTCTGGAACGCCAGAGGCGTCAAGATTAAAAAATCAGAACTATTAGATTATTTGGAAACCAATAACATCCCCATAGCTCTAATTAATGAAACTCATTTACAATCTGCAACAAAATTTAAGTGCCCAAACTACACGACATTCCGGTCTGACAGGCTAAATCAGAGGGGTGGCGGAACGGCCATTCTAATTCGCCAGGGCTTCAAGCATTCGGAAATTCCCCTTCCCCCCCTCCAACACATGGAAGCGACAGCTATCCAAGTTAACATCAATAGGGAAACAATAGTACTAATCTCTATTTACAACCCCCCGGGCAGAATTATAGAGAGTGACCTGGACCATCTTTTGGAAACCGGAAACAAAGTAATTCTAGCAGGCGATTTCAACGCCAAGCATTTAACCTGGAACGCTCGGCAGAACAATGCAGCGGGACAGACACTTCTCACACATTACTATAAAAGTAATTACGTAATCTCGGCTCCATCCCACCCCACACGCTTTCCAGATTGTAATCCTGGTGAAGCCGATATACTTGATTTTGCCATAATCAGTAACGTGCTTTCCAGCCACTCAATACGCACACAAGGCAGTCTTTCGACATCCGACCACAACCCAGTTCTTCTTAGAATACGTGGTCCACTAGAACCAGACGAATTAAAACATACATTCGTCTACAGCGAAGCCAATTGGAATCTTTTTCAAAATTACATTTCTGAAAACCTAAACACACAGTGCGTAGACGGGAACTGCTGTAACAGTGAGATTGATACAGCTGTTGACCACCTTACAGACGTTCTGAATAAGGCCACGCACCACTCTATTCCGCTCAGACGGAGAACTTTCAGGTCAATGCAAATTGCAGCAGCCACTCGACTTCTCATCCAAGAAAGAAACAAACTGAGAAATCAGTGGCAAAGAACCCACGACATAAGGCTTCGTCCCCTCATCAACGCCTTGAAACACAAAATTGACTCGGCCATTAAAGATCAAATTTCGAACACCTGGCAGCAAACACTCCAAGGCCTCGACACTACCAACACTAAAGACACGTGGAGGATAACAAAAAGCCTCACAAACACGGACACAAAAATCCCACCCCTGAAACACAATGGCAACGTTGCAATTACCAACCAAGACAAAGTGAATATTTTTGCTGATACTTTAGAAGAAATATTCCAAACGAACCCAAACGTAGACACCAACTTCACCGTTAGCACAGAGCAGGTAGTTACCGACTTCCTGATGCAACCTCCGCAGGCCTCCGTAAGGCTTACAAACCATTGCGAGGTCGAATGGATTATCCGCCACCTTAAACCCCGCAAGGCTCCTGGCCCTGATGGGATTCAGAACATAGTACTAAAACACCTGCCACGGCCTGTTTTCAGATTTATTGCAAAAATATTTAACAAGTCATTAGCTTCAAATTATTTTCCTACCCAGTGGAAAAACGCTAAAGTTATCATGCTCCCAAAACCAAAAAAGGACCATTCCTCCCCGTTAAATTATAGGCCAATAAGTTTATTAAATTCCCTAGGCAAAGTTTTTGAGAAAATCATCTTAAAAAGACTTAATTTTCAACTTAAGGAGCTCCACATTATCAGAAATGACCAGTATGGTTTTAAACGTGGACATTCCACAACGCACACACTATTAAGAAATATAGAGAGAATCACTCACGGATTTAACAATAAGAAAGCCACAGTGGCATTGTTCCTGGACATAGAACGAGCATTTGATAAAGTTTGGATCACGGGGCTAATAGCAAAACTCATTAAAGTCAAAATTCCGCCTCACCTAATCCACGTAATTCACAGTTACCTCCAGAACCGTTCATTTTCTGTTTCACATGGGAGCTCTCACTCAAGCTGCCGCCCCATCAGGGCCGGCGTTCCCCAGGGTAGCCTACTCGGGCCAACACTTTTTAACATCTACATAAATGACATCCCATCCATTGAGAATGACTCCAACGTGTCCATCTCAATCTATGCAGATGACACAAATATCAGTGCTCGCTCAGGAAAATTAGACATAGCGATAACGAAATTAAATAGAGCAATAGGCCTTCTGGAACCCTGGTTTCGGAGATGGAGAATTCAGATCAACATTGACAAGTGCACCACAACCGTGTTTTCAAAACGTTTACGCGACTATCGCTGCAATGTTCCCACCGTAAAATTTTTTAATAAAACCATAGCTTTTACCTCCGAAACCAAATATCTGGGTGTCACTCTAGATTCCAAATTGACGTACAAGGCCCACATATCATCCATTCTCCGTACAGCTAACTTCAGACTGAGGCAACTATTTCCTTTACTCAATAAATCCTCCAGAATGGATGTTAATTTATCGTTAATGATCTATAAATCACTCCTCCGGTCCATACTGACATATGCCTCCCCCGCCTGGGGCTACGCTGCTAACACTCATTTACAAAAACTTCAGACATTTCAGAACAAAGTCCTCAGAATAATAACCAAATTGCCAAGGGTTACTCCAATCAGTACCCTACACGAACAGACCGGAATGCCGTTGATCAAGAATTACATTAAAGGATTAGCGAATAGGCTATACTTGAAATCGGCCATCAGCTACAACAGTCAAATTCAAGAGCTAGGACAGTACGATCCCAGCATTGACAAATACCTCCGCCCCCGAGCCCTTCTTGCGAAGTGACCCAACCCGCGAAATCCTCCAATCCTTTTGCTCAATAAACGGTCAGAGGATTGCCTCTGTAGTACATTGTTCTGTAACATTAGCCCAACAGCACACCTTAAAATTCCTTCACCTCCTGCATAAACGCAGCTAAACCTCGGCTTTTCTTTTGTAGCCCCCACTACAGTGCACCACCAGCCCGTTATAGGTACCCCGGAGGGTCCAGTCCATAGGCGGTCACATCGACCACTCCCCTACGCTGGACCGACCGCGAACCAACAAACACAAGACGACCACGGCAAGAAAATGGAAAAATGATTTATGGAATATGGATTGAAACTTTTGTAATTGGATAAGCAACGAGCCAAGTTGGTCGTTTCTTATCCAAAACATATCTTTGTAAAAATGAAAAGAAAAAAAAAAATGTATCAGTTTTTAATAAAGGAAGCGCACGGACAGAGGCTACCGTTAGGGCTCGCGATTTTAAATGCCGGACTGCTGGCTAGAAGTCAGCAGCACGCATCCGGAAGGTCCTGCGACCGGCCAACTCGACCAAGGTTTTCCGTGGTTTTCCTCGGTACTAGAGCAAATGCTGAGTTGGTACCCAAACTCCACGTTGCTCTGCATGCCTCCCATGCAGCCCTCTCAGAGTAATATCAAAATTCCGCTCTATAGTAGCCCCCCCCCCCAAAATTAACGTAAATTATTCCTAACGCCACCCCCAAGGCCAATATCAAAATTCAAAATTAACGCAAAGACCCGAATCAACTCCCCCCTACCCTATTTCTTACCCCATCCTGTCTCCTAAATCCCTTGTCCTCACTAAACTTATTCATACCAGAAGGACGAGCGGGCACTGCCTGGGAACCTTCGTAGCCCACAACCAACTTTATACCCCTCCCCCATTTATTGCAGTAGTGCCTATCGCTACTCCCCCCACTTTCTCTCTTCTCTCTCTCTCTTTTTTTTTTTATGATTCTCGGAATAAACAGCGATCATTTCCTTAAACAGCGTTAACCAGTTGATCTTCGTAATGTTGAAGAGTGTTTTCTCTTCGCGGTACGGACTGAATTCTTAAATATAATTCAGACGACCTACGGCTTCATGGGGTTAATGATGCTTATTTTTTCATTTCAAAGAGCACACAAAAAGTTAATTTATGAATCCTCTTAGGAAGGGAATGAATTATTTCGGAAGATTTAGTAGCGGTGAGACTTAATATTAAACTGTGTTTTTGTATAAAGAGTATCTAGAGATGTGAATCAGACTGCAGTGACTCACGATAGACTCAAATTTCGGTTTCCTTTTAGTTGTAACACTTCAGTTTCCATAACAGAGGAATTTCATTGATTAGGAAAATACATCAGGTACTCAATTTGACGATATTTTATATTACTTTACACAGAATAAACTGAAAGTCCACAAAACTGCAATTTTTATTAGCGAAGAGTAATTATAACTGTTATAAATTACGCCTTCATAGCTTTCTGACTCGAGATACTGTAAACTGGTGCAGCTTTAATTCAATATATATCTCTACTGTGTTGCTACAAGTGGACTTGAATATCAACGCACTTCCTCTTGGTCTACGCTCCTGTATCCCATCACCATCCTTCGGGATACAACGCAGAACGATACTTCGTTCTGATGACTGCCTCAATCAAGCAAAGGATGTTGAAAATGTTTCTCCATATTTTGGGAACCTCTGCTCTATACAGCACTACATTCTAGCATCTCTGTCTAATTCCATCACCGCGTAAAGAACGCCTACTCAGTCGCGTCCATGGCAGACGGCTAATCCAAATCAATACAGACTCCGTACGCAATACTCGGTCCACCTAACACCAACAGCATTTCCTTACGAAATTTATCCAACAGAAATGAAGTAAGGACGACCAGTCAGTTTTTAAAATTTCTGTGTCTGTACACGAAGAGAAAGGCTTTGACCAGTTAAACGACTGTCAGCTACACGATGACTGCCGTAAATGTTTACAACAAGACAGACGCAAGAAACTGGTCTCATACCGCAAGTGTGCGTGTCCATTTGTCTGTATTTTCTCCTTTTCCAATCTTTCCCATCAACAATTCTCAAATGATCTGTAACTTTTCCTTTCTGTTTCAAACTCATAAAAGAACTCGATTCCTTACCGTACGTAGGGGGTTTCAAACATTCTTTGATTTTGGCGATATCGGTACCTTCGCGAAACCCCATCCACGTAGACCAGGCTTTACTCAGACACTACATTACCGTCGAGACATACTAATTTTTAATTTCCCACAGAACACTATCTACGAAAGTCATTATAATTTTTAATCAACCTCGAAATAATACATCACCGTACTCACCCGAGTCCATCGCTCACTGGTGCCTCATCGTTTCAGACGTCTCGAGCCAGACGACGTCACAGAGCAGCGTCCAGGAGCGAGACGTGGAAAAATCTTCTGGTTCAGAGGTTCACGACGGCGATGAAGAATGATGATATCATAATCACCGTGAATGTGAAGAGGGCTCCGCCAATCACCTCAAAGCAGACATAATGACAAGAATTTATAATTACGTCGCTTCTGTACGTACGCTCTGAAACTCGATCAGTGGGCATTATCTGACAATTTCTCATTGTACTCAGCGGAGTCCTTAGTTCGCTGCTGCTGTAATATAATTTTCGGGTTGTCGTGTTAGCGACCTCACGATGTAAGCGGCCGTCATCCTCACCGCTCCGTGAACCTCAAGTCTTGAACGAGTGTCACGTGGTTGTTACCACTGACCTAGAAGGAGACGGAATGCGTGGGCAGAATCACAGAACAATCAAAACGTAAAATAAAATAATATCTCAGAATACTTAGTTCAGTGTTGCAAAGTCATTTCAGCCATCTTGTCTTGTGCGACCTAGGCCAAGTCACGTTTTATCCTCAACGTACTTTAAGAACTCTCTACTTCAGAGGACGGAATATTTCATGCAACTCACCTTGAATGACTTAAGTAGGCTCTCGTTGTACAGGACGTAGCACCCGAGGACACACAACAGGACACATGTACTCTCGCATGTGCGTTGTCACAGTCCTAGAGAAAAATATATAGACGATCTTATATCACGCCAGACACAAATGCATATAAGTCAGGGTCGTTATCTAGAGCCTCGTACTACCACCACGAAAGCTTCAACAACTCTTTGGCTGTCGAATAAATCGAGAATTAAACCAAACACAAGCTGAGACGTAATATCAAAATGGCCGACTGAAGCCCCAACTTACGTAAAGACTGCGTACATCCGCGCTGTACCGAAGCAGGAGACAGACAACCGGGAAAAACTCAACTTGTTCGGAGAAAACAAGTTTCGCGGAGCATGCTGGGAAAGGCAAAGATGAAAAACTCATCCACCGCGTGTCGGCAGAGATGAATAAGGGGCAGATAAAATTATACGTCCAGTAATAAAACACTCGAAGCGCAAATACTACGAGCAGCGAAAACTCAATGATTTAATCGAATGAAACCAAATCGCGGGACGGAGGGTGAGCCTCAGCCCCTAGACAAGATCTGTTGCCAGGTCGGTTAGTCGAAAGAGTTGGACGACTTGCCTCGCCCACGAGGTCCTGTTTCCTGTAGCGTGCGAGCGCAAAGCCAACGAGTTGGACTCGTCCGACTCGGGCGGTTCGTTGGAACCCGGCGCCCGGGCCATTGTCCGGAGCCAGGTCCGCGCCTCTGCTCGCTCAAGAAACGGCCTGGGCCTCCACCTCCCTTCGTGGGGCGCGGGGTGGTTAGGGCGCGGGGTGGTTAGGGCGCGGGGGTTAGGGCGCGGGGGTTAGAGCGCGGGGGTTAGGGCGCGTTTTGAATTCTGGTTGTGGATCCTATGTGGGATAATATGGGGATTTTTGGTGAGGAATCCTGCAGGATCGTGGGTAATATTATGTGGTGAATCCAGGGGAATATCCTGGGAATCATGGGTTGCGATCGTGGGAAATTCTGTTGGAAATGTTTGGTGGCAGATTTTGCTAGATCTGGGTAGGGAATTCTTGGTGGGGATCCTAGGAAATCTGTGGGGAATACTAGGATGGTCATGGGGAGTCCTGGTAAATCCGAGGAATCCTGGAGGGGGTTATAGGGGATCCTAGAGGTGATTGTCTTCGGGGATCCTGCCGTGATCCTAGAGGGCAGTGTCCAGGGAATCCTGGGGTCCTAGGGGATCCTGTGGTTCCTGGGATATGGTGATGCTGCAGGGATCCTGAGGGGATGGTCCCGGGGGGGCGATCTTGGGTAGGGGTGATCATGAGGGTTGGCCCAAAGAAGGGGATAGCCCTGGGAAGGGGTGCGACTGGGGTAGTGGCCCTGGGGTAAAGGGTGTGGCCCTAGGGTGGCTGGCTAGCAGAAATATTGGTGAGAAGATATAACCTTGAGATTTTTTAAGACCAGTATCTACGAAACTATTGGGCCGAATTTGTCGTGGCTTCCTTGACCTATACGTGACCTCATTTTGACATGAGTATGGTCAATCAGGTATTTGCCGTTTGGCATAAATACGTATGACCTTGAGAATTTTAAAGACCTCTATCTGGCAAACTATTGGGGCGAACTTGTCTTGACTTTGTCATGACCTTGACGTAACAGTGACATCAATGTTACAAGAGAATAATCACTCTGATAACTGATGAAGATGTGAGGGCGAAATAATGTACAACAGTGGTCCCCAACGCGGTGCCCGCGTTGATAAGGAAAGAGGTTATACTGAATAATAAATGCCGTTCAACCATGAACATTATAAAATCAAAGCACAGTTCTCTACGTACTAATGCCCATCTTGACGATTGCGAGCAGCAACATCATCCTACTCTCCCAAATTTGTAAAACTGGCCGCTGAAATGCAGTGCCAAACATCACACTAACTTCCCACTTGAGTAATAATAATTGTACTTATAAAATTACGTATTTTTGATTGCGTGGTTTCTTGTATCAATAAACGTCGTGTTGTTTTGTGTATTATTTGGTGTCCGTATCTTATTTGTCCAGAGAAAGGAAAAAAAGGTTGGGGACCACTGACGTAAGGCAATACATGCCAAACATTATCATCAGTGCGTTTGGTGTAATCACGCACGTCTGCTGATATCGAAGTTTCAACGTTCCTACGTGCGGATATCCGTATATCCCATGTATACATAAGATCGAGATTAAATACATTTCTTTTGTACATTCATGTATGTCTGATGGTACTCATGTTGATATGGGTTGCCATTATCCACACATTGAAGGCAGATTCATATTTATTTATGACGGACTTTGCCACAGTACGTATGTGTTTGCCGCGTGGTATTCTACGTCCATACAGCATCCAGTTGATGTGATGTGTCCAGATGGGGGGGGGGAGGAGGTCATAAATGCAGAGGGAGTTAAAGAGAGAAAAGTAATGCCGCACCAGCTTGGCCCAAAATTTATATTCTGAGCAAAAAATTTCGAAAAGGAATTCCCACATCTAGCATCTTAGCTTGGTAGGTCATGTAATCCTCTACTTACCCCCTCAAACCAGAACTATATTGTAAGATTTGAGGTTTCCACAGCAGATATTGTTTCTGTCATAATTGCGTTTGCGCAAATAGACTGGGAGCTTACGCCTGAATGAGGTACCCATCAAAGCTTGTAGGGGGAGGTATTCCCATATGTCATTTCAGATAAATCCATTCAAACAGCACACCCAAGTTACTGCTATTCTTATGGGCACACACTCCAGAAGCATCTATACGTTAATGTGATTAAGTCAAGGTTGTGTACAATGTCTTCCGTGGTTTAATGCGTCACTGGGACATACGATTGTGTGGGTCGTATTAACCCGGTCAGTATCGCACTCCATTGCAGCAAGCTGCCACTACAAACAGTCCTACATATCGGGTGGCCATTATGTCCCATTCCACTTGCATGAATAAACGGAAAATCAGTTAACACTGACACGATATCTAGTTGCTACAGGTTGCAGCGTGAACTTGTAACTTAATCAGTACACGAACTGTAAAGAAGTTCTTGACATAATCTCGCACAGTGCTAGGACAATGGATGTAAAATAAAATGTCGTACCTTTAGTTGCAACGAAGGTAACTGTTGCGAGCAGCGCCAACTGGGACAATCATAATTAATAAGAAAGCTGGTCATGTCGTTGACCGATTAACTAACTAGATGGCTTACCGAACCAGAAGGTTCATCACCGAACTAACCAAAGCCCTCCACCGGACCCTGTCCTGGGCCAACAAAATCCAGTCTCCTTCAACTCCTATCTCCCATAGATCCCGCCTGAGATTATCCTCCCATCTACGTCTAGGTCTCCCCAGAGGTCTCTTCCCCTCAGGCTTCCCGGTGCAAACCTCTTGTCCCATCCATGCACGCTACATGCCCAGACCATCTCATTCTTCTCGACTTAATCACCCTGACAATATTGGGGGAGGAGTACAGATTTTTAAGCTCGTCATTGTGCAGTTTTCTCCATGCCCCATCATCTTCTCTCCTAGGCCCAAATATCCTCCTAAACACCCGATTCTCAAACACCTGCAATCTGTGTTCCTCCCTCTGAGTGAGAGACCATGTTTCGCACCCATACCACACAACAGGCAAGATTATTGTTTTGTATATTTTAATCTTCAGGTTCTTAGAAATCAGACGGGAAGACAAAATATTTTGAACTGAGATGTAGCGAGCATTTCCGGAATTTAGTCTCCTCCTAACTTCGTCGTGAGCATCATTTTGAATCGTTTTTGTTGTTCCCAAGTATTTGAACTTTGTCACACTTTCAAAGGATTTATGAGCCACCTTAATGTCTGTCGGGTACATCATCGTGTTCACAAAAGCCCACCACCGGGGTCTATCCTGAGTCAGTTGCATCCAGTTCACTCCATTGAGACCCATCTTCGTAAGATTCGTCTTAATGTTATCTTCCCACCTACGCCGAGGTGTTCCCTTCAGGCCTTGTAAACTTTCAACTCGCCCTAAAAACATCGGCTGAGGAGCTCGTCATGCATTTTTCTCTGTTATCCGTCCCACTCCCGTTTTGGGTCCAGACATCTTCCTCGACACTCTGTTCTCAGAGCCCCACAGTCTATGTTCCTCCCTGAAAGAGAGAGACCACGTTTTGCACCCATAAATTCTTTGCACTCAATAATAGCAAACATTCCCCGGATTTAATCTGCTGATGTAGGGAGATAATGAGAGGGAGATTTGTCGATAATTAAGGCTTGTGAAACCGGAATAAAATTTCTTCTCAGTTCCCTAAAACGCTTTAATAATGTCGATGTATCAAGAGATGAAAAGCGTTAGAATTATTGTTGAGAATATAAACCCCACTTCTTAGCATCGACATATTTTTATTTAGATTCTGGGATACGAAACACGTTTAATTCCTTTAAAATTGTAAAAAGTTAATTGCCTACTGGAATATTCTTTTATTATCAATGTTGCCGTGAACACACACAAGTCAATCTAATGTTAATTGAAATTGTTTTAAAAAGAAGACAAGTCTAATTCTCGTACACGAGTTCAAAAATGCAGATGAAAACAATAAATGTGATGAACAATAATAATAAATAGGAATCCCTTACCTCAAACTTTGTTCAATTGTATGAGACCACGACGTCCACCAGCAATGATCGATCTAATCAAAACTAAAATGGAAAGAGTGGAGGGCAGTTTGACAGATTTCTTAATAATTCTTTTATTAGATAAGAACTTGCGATATTCTATATTAGTAAGAATTGCCACAAACAACATATTCCTTCCACCTAACATTTACCTTGTTACAGCTGAACCTAAACGATAACAAGCCGCTGCATCCAGTCTGTACAGAAAGTCATTATTTCACGGTCACCAACTCTGAAATGACAAATGTTCGTGTAAAAGACAGATCAATGGAAATGTCACCTTATATTTTAAACTGCGGCGTAGCTCAGACTTTTGTGTGGAAGGAAACAATCTTGGATGAAGATAAGTGCAAAATTCCTCTGACAGCATAGCCGAGTTTCCAGAAAATTTCAAAGTGCAATGGCCGTGACATTCCACATGAAACCAGATTCATTCAGAATGGAGTTGCCTCTTTCCACATCCTACGTCATTAGGAACCCTGCTTATTCCAAACTGCATTACAACACTGATATTTAAACACCGCAACCTATCTGCTGTCACACCACAGCGACCAGAATGGCATATCCAGATCACATCAGGTGTTCCGAGTAAAGGTGACGATTCTGAAGAAAAAGTAACACACACATCGCGAAGACAAGTTTACTGCAATTACTGTCATCATCATTATTGCCATCTTCTTCCAAACATCTGATCTGCCATATGCAACTTCCGTGCTCATTCTTTCCCTTTCTGACTGCCTCACTAGAATCGTAACAAACTGAGAATATTACCAACTACAAAACATCAGTGCCTTCCTGGACAAACACGTAGTAGCTAGTTTTAACACTTTTCTTAGTATTCAAATTGAGCCGAGTTGTTTTCTAACGATTACGAGGACGAACAAGACCTCAAAACAATGTAGAAATACACGAATTCTGTCGGCCAATGTACAAACGTTCTAGGCTACGCTTCAGGAAGTTGTCAAATGTCACTTTCATAAATTACAAAGGGACCCTTTTCCCCCGCCCAGTAACGTATCCAACGCAACGAATTATGGTCGTATCACGTAGGAATATGGTGGGGACAAACGAAGTCAAATCAGACGACAAAACGATGAAGTAAAGCAAAAGCGAAAAGCCGTTCAATATGACCTTCGTGACTGTGTGTTCGTAAATAATTTGTTTCGGCTACGGTAAAAAAATGATCATTTCCTTGTTAACCAAAGCAACGCGCCATTCATTACGCTAAACTACGTTCAATTTTTCTGCTACCCTTTTTAAAACAATCCGCAAACCTACGCCCACATCTTGGGGCAGATTTTTATTCAAAGTCTTGGTTACTCGTATGGTCACATTTCCAGCAATTACAGAAGCAGCAGTTTGCCAGAAGACAACTGCCTGCCTTCTCTCCCTCGCTCCACACCCAATTCACATAACATGATGGAAGGATGACTGTAAGTGCCAAAGAAACTGGCAGGGTGCTGGGGCCACCAACCCGGTCGCAAATACTTAGACATTCTGTAATGTGGACGTGGGGATTCCCCACTAAGTAAAGGAGAGCCACCAAAAATTTCTTACTTTGAGGAAACATCTCTCCATGACACACCAGCAGCAGCAATCTCAATGTAACAAGTAGAAACACAACAAAATAAAGAAAGCAATTCTACAAAACAATATTTTGTATCTGACATTACGTCAATAAACAGTTTTACGAGATGAGTTTTAGTGCACGCTGATTACTGAATTGACAGCATGTCTACACGAGAATTTCTGATTGTGGTCACAATGTTTATTAATATCCCGGGACCCCTTCAACATCGTGATCGTATGTTGATTGACTACCCAATAACAAGATCAATAAAACGTGCAACAAACAAAGCTACGTTCTACCTCCAAGAATCATACGCAAAGGAATCTTCACTCACAGACAGCTCAAACACTCTAATATTTTAACAAAAATCCTGCAAAAGAGCTGTACCACTTAAAGTCCTCTCCCTTCCATTTCAGCGCGGATTCTTACAGTAGTAGTTCTAGAAATGAAAGGAGGGGAGACACGGGTTTCGTATTGTATGCATTTCCTTCCTGATTTCTGCCCTCTAAAAAAATAACTGAGGGTTTTAGTGGGTGCGATATGGGAGCCCAAGATGAGAGGAAGGAGGGGTTATGTAAAAATATATTTATGAGGGAGCAGCTAAGGTGGTCAACGAACACCAAACAGACATCATATATCATTTCATTTCCAGGTCAACAATCTTTAACCAAACTAAATGGTCAATAACTTCGGCCTGTCTCTCTCTCACACACACAAAAACACAATCTCTACATTCTTCCTATAAACAATCTGACTGACAACACTAACAAATTAGTCTTTCGTAAGCCAAGAACTCTTCACAACCATTTTACAGACATAAAATAACAATCCTGACAACACCAGCACTGGTACATTGTGACCCACATAAGTGGCACTGCCTTTCTATACTTGGTTCCAACCAACCAAACCACTCCTCAATCCTAATGCAAATCCCCTTACCCCACACGCAACCACGGAATATACCAGAAGTAATACTGAGCCTCATCACATGTCCATGAGACTGACACCTGACAACTCTCAACTTATGGTTAAGTCTCAAATAAATGGAACCTCTGACAGTCATCTCCATTTTTGCAAGCAAATCCAAATTCATAACGAACACCACACCACAAACTTACAAGTTTTGTAACCGATCCCCTTGCTCAACACAGCAAACTCTCAAAATTAACCAAAAGCACAGAAAATATCCCGGCAGCTCCGCTCACTGTGCACAAAACTAAATTACTTACACTGGCAAATGCTCACTTATTAATTAGTAAACAGACCACATTAAAGGCTCCTCAGCACTGCACACATCTCACATGTAACAAAACCTTATCACAAATAGTCACCACCCTCGTCTAAAAAGGATAAATAAACCTCACATTCTGATATCCTATGAACAATATCATGAATGCCTCTAGCGTACCACAGATACTGCAATAATGCCAATCCCTCACCACATTTACGTCTTTCAACATATCAACTCTCACACTTACAATCACAACATCTAAAGTACCTAATAAAATTGGACAGACTCATCTCTCTCACACAACAACCACATCAAATACATTCTAATGCTCATGTACTCACACAACGAATGCCTGGTTCAGACCGATATCAGTCTCTTGCGGATACGAGGTTCCTTCTTTGTCCCAGCAGGTTTAATCTTCTGACATCAAGTCGGTCTGCCAACTGTTGCCGCACGTACTTCAACGCTTCTCTGGCTGGCAGTACGCGGATCACGTGGTGCTCAGTAAAATCTGAAGGATCATTCTGTTTCTCGTAATCTGCTACTCCCAGAAAGAGAAAATACATTCACATTCAAGAAATCAAGACATCACACTCTTCTAAGAACACACAGTTTTACTTCACCAAGCAGTTAACACTCCCACCTTAGCCAATGAACAAGGACCTTCCATTTTCAGAAGACAAATTCTGTCAAGTTCATTACAAACCCATTCACAAGTTAACTTTAAATACGGGTCACAACCAGCGACCTGACAAATTCTTAACTCCCTCGCTCACAGATTCATACTGGAGCCTTTCTTTCCTCCTCCCCAGCAAATTTAAAACATTCGCCAAGTGGGCCATTATTCCACACGTCATAATACTGCAACTACAAACTCTACAACTCACACACGTCACGTCAGACCCACGCAACTTCCCTTGCCACTGATTCAGTGGATATTTAACGAACAGTTCGCTTGCCGTCTGTTTGGAGCCGAGGTGTCCCGGCTTACACGGCTCCCTCTCCTCGTGCCCCATTATGACAGCAAGGGAGTCTATAAACACCAGTCGGTCCATGCCCTTCAGGTTCGCCTGTTTTGATGTCATAAAGAAAGGACGTAAATGAAAGATTAAGAAATGGCAAGCCACTACAACACAGCCAACATCTGTAGCACTTCTACTACTAAGGTGAATTCAACCGACAAGGGGCAAGAGGTAGCCGTATCAATTAGATTTATTTTCCATATCACCATCAGTAATGCCACTTTATAATGCCTTCTGGAAGCAAAGGTGGAAACTTCACCAACAGTAATATAAATTGTTTCAATGTTGAACAATCTAAATTTATAAAACTGAACTCACCAGCTGCCTGTGATATCGCCACCATTGTGCAGTGACACACAAGGAACACCGTCGTAACTCTTTCATGGCTGCAGCAACAAACACTCCTACCAACTTACACAACAGGCCTTACTGGCTGTTCCAGATATGAAGCAGACGCTTTCAACAAGTTCACGTACTAAATGTGGTTTTAAGAGAGATTTCAGGTTCTCACAGTGGTCTTTGGGTTCTAACACCACTTGGACTTACAGAAAACAAACACCGATTATGGTTTTTAAACATTTAATGGTTCGCTATATCAGCTGAAGTTATCGTTGTGACTAAGCGCAATGCCATGAGGCAGTGGGAGCATGGAGGTAAACTCCATGCATTCTCAATTATAGAACTATGTGGAGGTCAGCCTCAAAATGTGGTTCCTTAAACTGGCAAAGAAAAATCACGTTCTTCATTGTTTCTTTGTAGTCTCAATAGAAGAAATAGACAAGTTCTTTATTTCATTAAAACCATTTACTACTTTTCAGGACAAAAGGTCTTCTTCCTTCAATAATGGCATTGTAATTCAGAAAAGAAGTTTATTAAACAATTTACTCAAATGGATGAACTTACCTGTGACTGCCATCTGGTGAGTGGCTCTGTCTTGCTTGTCCTGCAATCTGAACGGAATCCCATGGACTGCGGAGATCTCCACATGTGGATCATCAAAACTGCAACAGCGAATCACAATGAGTACAGATAATTACACTCACATCCTAATGTTCAATGGTCACAACAGTGGCCAATGCAGTAGCTGCTTCCTAAATCAGCAACTGATGTAAGAGGCACAGAGCAAATGGGAAAACTGGGTTTATGATATGACAAAGAAATACATTACTTGTAGAAGCCTCCTGGTACTGGCAGGATACTAAACACAAACTAATTGTGATACAGCCTCTAACGGGCTCACTGTACCAGTAAATAATGAGTTCTGGGTGCTCAGAGAAAAATCTATATCAGTGCCTCATAGACTGCCTTGGGACTCGCTTACAATTCTGCGAAGAAAAGCCAGTGATTAACAATCTGTTATGTCATGTTAGTACCATCAGGCTGGAAAAACATCTTTTATTTTGTACACTATTTTAATATCAAGAATGAGGTTAGTTTGACAATATTCTTCTGCCTCCAACTGCTCTTATATACCTTGGACAGGAGAAAAGCTGCTGCACTCTATTCTCATCATCATTAAAATTCAGGGATGCCACCAAGAAACAGCAAATTATTTCCCAGCACTGACGACGGTAGAACGGATCCGTCGTGCTTGACTTCTGAGCACTAGATGCTGTCTCCACGACCTGGAAAACACAAGCAACAGTTTCAAGTTATAACGACTAAGGAAAGTGAAATGTTTTAGTTACAGTAACTTCCATGCGGCATTGTTATAATACTTTCACGTACTGCACTTACTGTAATACTCTAAACACCTTTTCTCCACATCAGGGCGCATGTCATATTTATTTCCAGAAACTTTGGGTTTCATGGACACCTAGACTTTTATTTTGCAAGTGGAAACAAGTTTGACAAATCTCAACAACACTGAAATAAAAATTAACTACAAGCATATAATTTTTGTATAGTCTATGCTAACCCTAATAAACGTCAAAAAGGAACGTACTATACGCGTACCAAGTTATTTAATAATTTTCCACCAACAATTTAAACTCTAAATGATTTAAAGGTGTTCAAGCGTGCATTGAGAGGTCACCTCATCACTCACACTTTCCATTCTGCAGTTTATTTCACCTCTGCTGAAATTTCTTCAGTTTTATGTATATCTATAATCTATATTTAAAGTGGTTTTGCATTTCTATTTAAAATTCTGAGGTTTATGTATATTAATTTGTAATTTTTTTTAATACCTGTATTGCAGAATCTGAAGGTTATGTACATTCACATATAAAACACGTCCTTGCATTGTGTCAAAAGTACTGAGGTTTACATATATTGAATGAAGTCCTGAAGTTTATGTTTGTTGTATGAAATGACTTGTACTGCATCCTTTGGATTACTCCTAAGAAGGATCTATGGAATGCAAACAAACTCTACTCTCTAACATACCTGAATAATGCAATTCCTTATCACACACACTATTAAGGCTTTTTACATGCAAAAGAAAATAATCACAACAATGGCAGGTGTCAAAAGCTGCTTACCTTATAGAGAATAATTTCGTAAATTTAATATACTTCCACTTGCAAGTGAATTTATATTCTGCTTGCTATCATTTGTGGTGGAAAAGTTGGATAATTTTAAAAGAAATACAGATGTACATAATTGAATTACAAGATGTAAACCCTGCTAAATGTCAAAGAGGAGTGTACTTTACACGTGTCAAGTTATTTAATAATTAAAACTCTAAATTGTGATATAAATGTATTCAAGCCTGCACTGAAATTAGCTTTCATACTTGAATTGCAAAATCTGAAGGTTATGTACATTCATATGTTAAACACGTTCTTGTAATTCTGTCAAAAGTACCGAGGTTTACGTATATTGAATGAAGTCCTGAAGTTTATGTTTATTGTATGAAATGACTTGTACTGCATCCTTTGGATTACTCCTAAGAAGGATCTATGGAATGCAAACAAACTCTACTCTCTAACATACCTGAATAATGCAATTCCTTATCCAAGTAACAAACACTCCAGGTGCTTCGTTCTGTCTCGTTCTTCACATCTCCAACTCCAAATAAGCTGCTTCCCCATCACGCACACAACTGATCTTCTGAAACACTGATATTCAGACAAATTGGTCCTCCATGTCTTCGTTGATGCCAGTAAACACACACTACAGCTACAGTTCACATGAAAGTTGCTACTCAGCACATCCCCTGATCTCAAACTCCTCTTTGAGACAGACTAGGCACTCCCACTAAATCTATAACAGTACACCTCCTCGGAAAGCAAGGTATATAATCGCACGAGGGCCTGAGGTCTTCCTTGTGGCATTGTGAGGCATGCTACGAACACCCCATACTTGGTCACTAGGAATCAAAAGTGGGCAACTGTGGTGTGGTGTGGTGTGGTGGCCACATAACCAACATTACAACCTGTAACCCTAGCTGCTTACTTCTAGCTTCTTCACTGCGATAAGCTCTTGCACAAAGTTAAATCAACAGCTACTGAATTTCCACATGCAAGTCACAAAAACAGAGGCTGCCACCACGAGTCTGTGGGTCATCCCAACCGCATCGACTGATGAATTGTGTCCATCATGCACAGTGGTCATGTCAGCTACCGGAGCAAAGTCTTGCTACCTCCGTAGTAATGATGGACTCGAAACTGCATAACGGCTGAAGTATCCCATATGCTTGCATTCACGCCTACCTGAAACAAAACCATGTACAGAAATAAACATCCGCATTGAGAGACCAGTATTAATTCTTACTACGAAGGCACTCTACACCACATTAATAACCTACTGGCAACTAATCCGGCCTTTCGTGCAACCAAAATATTTCCCACTTTTCGTACTTCACACAGGAGAAAGATGACAAACATCAGTTCAAATAAACTTGCAAGCATTGGAAATATAAGAGAGTAAAGCTGCACTCGACTGGGCATGCATCCTACCATCACGCCGTCCGAAGTAAACAATAACAGCAGAGGAGCAGCGCCATTTTCTCGCACGCAGGGACGGCAACGTCTGAAAAACAGCGAACACATCCCGCCACCGGCGGAGCATGAGGGATATTCAATGATCAATATGTGCGCACCCTGACGAACTGTCCTGTCATCTACCGACAATACACCTGAGGTACATGCCCGTCCGCGAACACTACACGTTACTGCCGAACCAAATGCTGACTGAAATACCACTCCAAAGACTGTAAAATTATGAAGACCTCAAACTTTATTCCGTGAATACCTTTAGTGACACATCTTCTCCTTTAAAAACGACAGGAAGTAAAGAAAAAAATTAAGGCGAAACGAGCTACCAACTTCGCCTATAAGAAACCAACTACCAATCATTTCCATAACCTCAAAAATCATAAAATAATTTATGAATCCAACCACACCCAATAAACTACAGCTCAATCAACTTAGCACAAAGCACTATGAAACAAGTAGCCAACAATTTTCATCTACATCGCCTACATCCTAGGGCACATTTGTCACATAACCTGTCGGTCGCCGTTATGATACTGCTCAGATTGATACCAGACACAACTCTTGAATACCTGCACGTCTACATATAAATCACCCAGTGAAATCGTCCACGTCCTTTCCAACACGAACTTATCCTCGTCACATTTCATGTTGGCACTCAAGACATCACGGAAATTCAGCACCGACATTCTCCCTACGCGATAATTTCTCACAAGTAATTTTGCAGAAGGGCGAAAACGTCTCGCGAGCTGAGTCATTTGAAAAGTACGACCAACATCACCTATAAGACACCAACTAATAAACATTTCCATAACCTAAATATCTTCCATCATTTATGAAAACAGGTGGGATTTCGTAAACTACAGCTCAATGAACGAAGCACTATAAACGATTATTGCATATGTCGCCACTACACAGCCCCTCTGCCACCAGGTTGTACTTCACGAGCATCTATAACACACCCAACGACCCAGCCCACTGGTGACCGTACTTCAACAACACCAACTTCACTTCGTCAGACTCCATTTTGGCACATGCAGCAATCAACACTTAATACACTACCAACAAAATTAATGCCGGCAATATTCGCTGAAAACCACTTGCAGAAAAACACACACAATCCAGAAAACTCATTGCACTTACCTGACTTACAAAAAGCAATCTCATCACTGGCAAGTCACACTTTTCGATCATAGGACAACTGCTATTGCGCATCTCCCGTTAACGACTGTTTGGAAACTCCCTCTCGGTGATGATCACAAAGTATTCCCGTTACCTCCCGCTTTGACATCTCTTTACAGATTTACATAGAGAAAATACAAACTAAGTAATGCGTGGTCAGCACACTTTTAAAGCCCTCCTGGGTCAGAGAACGGACACCCACTATTATCAAGACTGTCCGGTATAGCTATGCCAGAGATCTTCATCACCGCACTTCCTAAACGAGTGAAACTGCAGACGTTTTGAAGATCTTTCTGTGGCATTAGCTTGAACTGAGAATGTGAAATCGGAAGAAGCAGATAAAAGGAAATAACATATTCTTTCCAGGAAGCAGACTCTTATTCACGCAATGTGATTGCGGCCGACATTTCTACTATTTTACTACACTCCGTAGAACACCCCACACACATAACTAGACATCCACACCTTACACGTTCACATAATTCATATCTAAGTTGCTATCACACTTGCAACACAATTACCACAACAGAGCAAGCCCCTGTCAATGGGTTAAATTTTTAGAAATTATTCGAAAGTCAATTTTCAAAAGGCAAATATCTCCCGATCTGTAGGAATCTGAGAGACAAACCTTATGTCACTTTGAGGGAAACTATATGTCAACTTCCTGTCAGAGTCACGTCAATGTATGTTCAAGGGTTTGGAGGATAGAGACATTTTAATTTTTCGAGATAATTCGAAAGTCAATTTTTAAAAGGCAAATATCTCCCGATCTGTAGGAATCTGAGAGACAAAACTTATATCACTTTGAGAGAACGTATATGCCAACTACATGTCAGAATCTCGTCAATGTATGTCCAAGGGTTTGGACGATAGAGAAATTTTAATTTTTCGAGATTATTCGAAAGTCAATTTTTAAAAGGCAAATATCTCCCGATCTGTGGGCATCTGAGAGACAAACCTTTTGTCACTTTGAGGGAAAGCATATGTCAACTTCATGACAGAGTCTCGTCAATGTATGTTCAAGGGTTTGGAGGATAGAGACATTTTAATTTTTCGAGATTATTCGAAAGTCAATTTTTGAAAAGGCAAATATCTCCCGATCTGTATTAATCTGAGTGACAAAACTTATGTCACTTTGAGGGAACGTATATGTCAACTTCATGTCATAGTCACGTCAAGGTATGTCGAAGGGTTTGGAGGATAGAGACATTTAAATGTTTAGAGATTATTCGAAAGTAAATTTTTAAAAGGCAAATATCTCCCGATCTGTAGGAATCTGAGAGACGAAACATATGTTACTTAGAGGGAACGTATATGTTAACTTCATGTCAGAATCTTGTCAATGTATGTCAAAGGGTTTGGACGATAGAGACATTTTAATTTTTAGAGATTATTCGAAAGTCAATTTTTAAAAGGCAAATATCTCCCGATCTGTATTAATCTGAGAGACAAACATTATGTCACTTTGAGGGAACGCATATGTCAACATCATGTCAGAGTCTCGTCAATGTATGTCCAAGGGTTTGGACGATAGAGACATTTTAATTTTTCGAGATTATTTGAAAGTCAATTATTAAAAGGCAAATATCTCCCGATCTGTAGGCATCTGAGAGACAAACCTTATGCCACTTTGTGGGAACGCATATATCAACTTCATGTCAGAGTCTCGTCAATGTATGTCCAAGGGTTTGGAGGATAGAGACATTTTAATTTTTCGAGATTTTTCGAAAGTGACTTATTAAAAGGCAAATATCTCCCGATCTGTAGGAATCTGAGAGACAAAAGTAATGTCACTTTGAGGGAACATATATGTCAACTTCCTGTCAGAGTCACGTCAATGTATGTCCAAGAGTTTGGAGGATAGAGACATTTAAATTTTTCGAGATTATTCGAAAGTCAATTTTTAAAAGGCAAATATCTCCCGATCTGTAGGAATCTGAGAAACGAAACTTATGTCACTTAGAGGGAACGTATACGTCAACTTCATGTCAGAATCTCGTCAATATATGTCCAAGGGTTTGGAGGATAGAGACATTTAAATATTTAGAGATTATTTGAAAGTCAATTATTAAAAGGCAAATATCTCCAGAACTGTATGCATCTGAGAGACAAAACCTCATGTCGCTTTGAGGGAACGCATCTGTCAACTTCATGTCACAGTCTCGTCAATGTATTTCCAAGGTTTTGGACGATAGAGACATTTTAATTTTTCGAGATTATTCGAAACTCAATTTTTAAAAGGCAAATATCTCCCGATCTATAGGCATCTGAGAGACAAACCTTATGTCACCTTGAGGGAACGCATATGTCAACTTCATGTCAGAATCTCGTCAAAGCATGTCCAAGGGTTTGGACGATAGAGATATTTTAATTTTTCGAGATTATTCGAAAGTCAATTTTTAAAAGGAAAATATCTCCCGATCTGTAGGCATCTGAGAGACAAACCTTATGTCACTTTGAGGGAACGCATATGTCAACTTCATGTCAGAGTCTCGTCAAGTATGTCCAAGGGTTTGGACGATAGAGACATTTTAATTTTTCGTGATTATTTGAAAGTCAATTTTTAAAAGGCAAATATCTCCCGATCTGTAGGCATCTGAGAGACAAACCTTATGCCACTTTGTGGGAACGCATAAGTCAACTTCATGTCAGAGTCTCGTCAATGTATGTCCAAGGGTTTGGAGGATAGAGACATTTTAATTTTTCGAGATTTTTCGAAGTGAATTATTAAAAGGCAATTATCTCCCGATCTGTAGGAATCTGAGAGACAAAACTAATGCCACTTTGAGGGAACATGTATGTCAACTTCCAGTCAGAGTCACGTTAATGTATGTCCAAGGGTTTGGAGGATAGATACATTTAAATTTTTAGAGATTATTCGAAAGTCAATTATTAATAAGCAAATATCTCCCGATCTGTAGGAATCTGAGAGACAAAAGTTATGTCACTTTGAGGGAACGTATATGTAAATGTCCTGTCAGAGTCACGTCAATGTATGTCCAAGGGTTTGGAGGATAGAGACATTTAAATTTTTAGAGATTATTCGAAGGTCAATATTTAAAGGCAAATATCTCCCGATCTGTAGGAATCTGAGAGACGAAACTTATGTCACTTAGAGGGAACGCATATGTCACTTTCTTGTCAGAGTCTCGTCAATGTATGTCCAAGGTTTTGGACGATAGAGACATTTTAATTTTTCGAGATTATTCGAAAGTCAATTTTTAAAAGGCAAATATCTCCCGATCTATAGGCATCTGAGAGACAAACCTTATTGTCACCTTGAGGGCACGCATATGTCAACTTCATGTCAGAGTCTCGTCAATGCATGTCCAAGGGTTTGGAGGATAGAGACATTTTAATTTTTCGAGATTATTCGAAAGTCAATTTTTGAAAAGGCAAATATCTCCCGATCTGTATTAATCTGAGAGACAAAACTTATGTCACTTTGAGGGAACGTATATGTCAACTTCTTGTCATAGTCACGTTAATGTATGTCGAAGTGTTTGGAGGAAAGAGACATTATAATTTTTCGAGATTATTCGAAAGTCAATTTTTAAAAGGCAAATATCTCCCGATCTGTAGGAATCTGAGAGACAAAACTTATGTCACAATGAGGGAACGTATATGTCAACTTCCTGTCAGTGTCACGTCAATGTATGTCCAAGGGTTTGGAGGATAGAGACATTTAAATTTTTAGAGATTATTCGAAAGTCAATTTTTAAAAGGCAAATATCTCCCGATCTGTAGGCATCTGAGAGACAAACCTTATGTCACTTTGAGGGAACCCATATGTCAACTTCATGTCAGAGTCTCGTTAATGTATGTTCAAGGGTTTGGAGGATAGAGGCATTTTAATTTTTAGAGATTATTCGAAAGTCAATTTTTAAAAGGCAAATATCTCCCGATCTGTAGGAATCTGAGAGACAAAACTTATGTCACAATGAGGGAACGTATATGTCAACTTCCTGTCAGTGTCACGTCAATGTATGTCCAAGGGTTTGGAGGATAGAGACATTTAAATTTCTAGAGATTATTTGAAAGTCAATTTTTCAAAGGCAAATATCTCCCGATCTGTAGGAATCTGAGAGACAAACCTTATGTCACTTTGAGGGAACGCATATATCAACTTCATGTCAGAATCTCGTCAATGTATGTCCAAGGGTTTGGACGATAGACACATTTAAATTTTTCGAGATTATTTGAAAGTCAGTTTTTAAAATGCAAATATCTCCCGATCTGTAGGCATCTGAGAGACAAACCTTATGTCACTTTGAGGGAACGCATATGTCAACTTCGTGTCAGAGTCTCGTCAATGTATGTCCAAGGGTTTGGACGATAGAGACATTTTAATTTTTCGATATTATTTGAAAGTCAATTTTTAAAATGCAAATATCTCCCGATCTGTAGGCATCTGTGAGACAAATCTTATGCCACTTTTTGGGAACGCATATGTCAACTTCATGTCAGAGTCTCGTCAATGTATGTCAAAGGGTTTGGAGAATAGAGACATTTTAATTTTTCGAGATTATTCGAAAGTGAATTATTTAAAGGCAAATATCTCCTGATCTGTAGGAATCTGAGAGACAAAACTAATGTCACTTGGAGGGAGCATATATGTCAACTTCCTGTCAGAGTCACGTCAATGTATGTCCAAGGGTTTGGAGGATAGAGACATTTAAATTTTTAGAGATTATTTGAAAGTCAATTTTTAAAAGGAAAATATCTCCCGATCTGTAGGCATCTGAGAGACAAAACTTATGTCACTTTGAGGGAACGCATATGTCAACTTCCTGTCAGAGTCACGTCAATGTATGTAAAAGGGTTTGGAGGATAGAGACATTTAAATTTTTAGAGATTATTCGAAAGTCAATTTTTAAAGGCAAATATCTCCCGATCTGTAGGAATCTGAGAGAAAAAACTTATGTCACTTTGAGGGAACGTATATGTCAACTACATGTCAGAATCTCGTCAATGTATGTCAAAGGGTTTGGACGATAGAGATATTTAAATTTTTCGAGGTTATTCGAAAGTCAATTTTTAAAAGGCAAATATCTCCCGATCTGTAGGAATCTGAGAGACAAACCTTATGTCACTTTGAGGGAACGCATATGTCAACTTCATGTCAGAGTCTCGTCAATGTATGTTCAAATGTTTGGAGGATAGATACATTTTAATTTTTCGAGATTATTCGAAAGTCAATTTTTAAAAGGCAAATATCACCCGATCTGTAGGCATCTGAGAGACAAACCTTATGTCACTTTGAGGGAACGTATATGTCAACTACATGTCAGAATCTCGTCAATGTATGTCCAAGGGTTTGGACGATAGAGATATTTTAATTTTTCGAGATTATTCGAAAGTCAATTTTTAAAAGGCAAATATCTCCCGATCTGTAGGAATCTAAGAGACAAATCTTATGTCACTTTGATGGAACGTATATGTCAACTTGCTGTCAGAGGCACGTCAATGTATGTACAAAGTTTTTGACGATAGAGACATTTTAATTTTTCGAGATTATTCGAAAGTCAATTTTTAAAATTCAAATATCTCCCGATCTATAGGCATCTGAGAGACAAACCTTATGTCACTTTGAGGGAACGCATATGTCAACTTCATGTCAGAGTCTCGTCAATGCATGTCCAAGGGTTTGGAGGATAGAGACGTTTAAATTTTTCGAGATTATTCGAAAGTCAATTTTTGAAAAGGCAAATATCTCCCGATCTGTATTAATCTGAGAGACAAAAATAATGTCACTTTGAGGGAAAGTATATGTCAACTTCTTGTCATAG